>NC_135332.1:179441771-179751797 GCF_023851605.1 Tamandua tetradactyla
TTGTTTTTTGGACTTTATATGTCGTATCTAGTATTTTTTTTTTCTGTTTCTACCTTTTCTGGTATTCTTCATTTCTACACTGTTCTCCAGACCCCTCTCTCTACTGCCTTTTACTATCTGCCTGTAGTGTTCCCTTTAATATTTCTTATAGATCCAGTCTCTTAGTCACAAATTCTCTTTTATTGTTGATCTGAAAATATTTTAAACTCCCTTGCATTTTTGAAGGACAGTTTTGCTGGATATAGAATTATTGGTTGGCAGTTTTTCTCTTTCAGAATCTTAAATATATCATTCCACTGCCTTCTCAATTTCATGGTTTCTGCTGAGAAATCCACACATGGTCTTATAGAGCGTCCCTTGAATGTAACAGATTGCTTTTCTCTTGCTACTTTTAAAATTCTTTCTTTGACATTTGACAGTGTGATTAGTAAATGTATTGGAATATGTCTGTTTGGATCTAGTCTGTTTGGGGTACACTGTACTTTTTGATCTGTAATTTAATGTCTTTCATAAGAGATGGGAAATTTTTAGTGATTATTTCCTCCATCAGTCTTCCTTCACCTTTTCCCTTCTCTTCTCCTTCTGGGATGCCCACAACATGTATGTTTGTGCACTTCATATTGTTAGCCAGTTCCCTGAGACCCTACTCATATTTTTCCATTCTTTTCCTCATGTTTTCTTTTGTGTGTCTAATTTCAGATGTCCGGTCTTCTAGTTCACTAATCCTTTATTCTGCCCCTTCAAATCTACTGTTATAGGTTTCCATTGTTTTTTCATCTCTTCTATTGTGCTTTTCATTCCCATTAGTTCTGCAATTTATTTTTTGCAAACTTTTGAGTTCGTCATGTTCTCCCAGTGTCTTCCTTATATCTTCCCTTGACTCATCAATTTGATTTTTTTTTTTTGTTTTGCATGGGCAGGCACTGGGAATTGAGAGGGTCTCTGTCATGGCAGACGAGAACTCTGCCTGCTGAGCCACTGTGGCCTGCCCTGATTTGATTTTTGATGAGATTTTGCTTATCTGTTTGAACATCCTGAATTAGTTGTTTCAACTCTTGTATCTCATTTCAAGTGTTTGTTTATTCCTTTGACTGGGCCATATCTTCAATTTTCCTAGTATGTCTCGTTATTGTTTTGCTGGCTTCTAGGCATTTGATTTCCTTAATTCGTTTATTTTGGAGGTTGTTTTTACTCTTTTACCTAGAGTTTTCTTGATTGATGGCTTTGTTCTCTATTTGTTCTTTGACATTCTGTTCAACTTATTCTAGACCTCTAGCATAGGTTCTGTTTAATTGATCAGACTTTTACAGTTCTCATTTTTCTTGTTCTTATCCTGCCTATATGTAGCCTTTTTTTTTTGAAGAGGGTCTCGTCCGATATTACCAGCCCTCACCATATTCTCCCTGACTGGACAGACCCCCATCTCAGGAGGAGAGAGTCGCCAGTATCGATTTTCACAGAGGGTGAGACCCAGCAGATTGTCAAACTTTCCCATGTAAGCCTCTGGACTCTGTGTTTTTCCTGTCCTGCCCAGCACATGGCACTGGTCTGCCTCTGATTTCCCACCAGTACAAAGCAGTGTGATGCCTGTAATTTCAGCAGACTCTGCCTGTTGGGGGGTGGTTGAGACAGAGGTGAGGTTGGTTTTGATTGCTTCAGTTTTCCAGTCCCTGGGGCCTGAATTCCTTGAGGGGGGAATTCCACTTGAAACTGGGTCCCACCTTTCTCTTGGGAAGATGCACCCTTTAGGGAAGTAACTCTTTTTTCTTGACTGGTTACTTTGTCTCTCAGACAAGCTTAATTCCACCTTGCCTAGGGCAGTGCTGGATGGTAAGCATGCTTCCAGTTCTACCTAATGAGTTGTTGAAGTAGGAAAAAAAAAAGCAAAAAGCCTTTATAGAGCTGGACCCCTGCTCCTCGGCTTTGGCAATCAAGACTTTGAGTTGGTACATGGTTCAGTGTATCTCCAGGCTCTCAGTGCCCCCTTTTTTTGGGGTCCAGCCCTTTTCCAGTATTTTGTGCTGTGCAACTCAAAAAGACTTTTTTTTTTTTTTTTCTTGTCAGCCCTGCCCCCTCTCTGCTAGGTCAAAAACTCCTGGTTCCTTGGGTCTTTATTCCAGGTTTTATCTGTTCTGGGGCCTGTTTTCAGTAGTCAGAATTTGTTAATTAGTTCTGCACTTGGAGCTTGGTTGAGCTCAGCCCTTGCTGCTAGCAAAGTCTGTTTCCTTTCCCCTTGGGGAACCAGCCTGCTGTGCCCATGGGGAAGGGGTGCTGGCCTCCAGGGCTTAGGGAATTTACCATTCTGTATGGGATCTAACCGTTCCTCGTGCTCCAGACTGGGTGTCTAGTCACTGATGTCCCCGCAGCAGTTGTTCTGTGCTTTTCCTGGCTCTTTACTAGCTGCTCTGGAGGACAAACTAAATTCCACACCTCACTAAGCAGCCATCTTGCCTGAGCAGTTGTATTTTAAGCAGAGACTTAACAGAGTTGAAAAAAGACCTTCCTGCTGATTGGAGGAGGGAGAAGAAGGTAGAGAAAGTTGTCTGCAATGCTCTGCAGTGCCCTGCAGCTCTCTTGGGCAGAGATGCTGCCTGTCCTAGGGTGGCTGGACTGGAGCTCAGGAGAAGAGATTTTTTTGGAGATATTTGGAAGCAAAGTTGTTAAATGTAACTAATTGATGAAACAGTTACTAAATGCCCTCTTGGCATAGGTGCTGGCCTTTAACTGTGTGGCAGAGATGCTCAGGAGGAAAGAGCGTATGTGAAACTGTGATGGCGGAGGTTACCAGTTCAGGGTCTTTTTGCGTGCATGGTCTGGGAGTGGAACCTGGGTCTCCTGCGTGGAAGGCGGGTTTCCACCACTGACCCACCACCAGGTCAGTTTTGATTGTTGAGTTGGAGGTCAATAAAACATCCCTTTGTTAGACTAATGAGCTTTTGGGTCAGTATCCAATTAAGGGAAATCTTATAAGGGAGACAGTGACATGTTGTTGAGGATGAGTTGTTTATGACATGTCAGTGTAACTGTAATTGTTCCCCAAGGAACTGTGTCGTGTCACAAATACAGTTTAGATCAATTAAAACTAGTGCAGGAGGTACTCAGTCATACAGTGAACCTCAGGTATACTTATTATGTCTTGGTTTTCCACCTTCATAATCACTTGAAAAATTTCCTATTCACATTTGTAACATTTATAACATAATACGTATGTAATGTAAGAATCGATTCCGGGAAAAAACACTGGTCTTGGAAGATGAAATCACACTCATCTTTCATGCAAATCTATGTACACAAACAATTAATAAAACTGAAGGTTAAAGTGTATTAAGTTCTTACTGCTGTGCAGATAGAGCTGTCAGACACAGATGTTCAGACTTAGGAAAGGAGTGTCTTTATTTGGTGATATTATTGGAAGAGGGATAAAGTGATTATTGCCATGGGAAGAAGGCTCCGATCATGAGAGGTGCAGGTATCTCAAAGGTCACACGAGAAAGGGCTGTCTTTCCTGAGGAGGCCTGGACAGGCCATTAAAGACCCGTGTGGAAGAGGGTGATGGGTGGAGGGGCAGGTAGGATAGGAGACCAGAGAGTGTTTACCCGGAGTCACCCTGTTTTCAGGAGGGCCGTTTACAGGCTAAGGTCAAATTTGGTCATAGTTCAAGGGCCCGGGGAAAGGAGAGAAGCTTAGCTAAGGTTGGAAAGGAGAGACGTTTAGCTAAGTCAAGTTCAGGGGCATTTGTTGTGCTTCGTCATGGGGTGGGGGGGGGACAGTTTATCTGGTCTTTCCAGGTGCAAAGACTGGGAACTGGGGGGACCTGTGTCCAGCCTTGTCCTGGGTAGACCAGGGAAGACCTCCCTGAGTCCTGTCCAGTCCTGAGGGAAGATCTTTTCAGTGGGGCCCATGTAGGAACGGCCAGAGGACCAGGTGGAGTCCACATTGTCACAGCTGGCACTTCACCTGGTGTTTTAATCTTCATAAAAACCTGGGGTGTGATGACTTTTAGGAGCTCACTTTTGTGAATTAGGTGGGGGCCAGGCAGGCGAAGTGCTGGCTTGGAGGTAGGAGGGCCCTGTTGGTACGCCTTTGCAGATGTCCTCGCAGTCACAGCACGCCTGGCCCCCAAGAGAACTGTGCCTTGTAGGGTTAGGTGTATTTCTCCATCACTCAGAGGACCCGGATTCTGGGCGCAGCCTGTCTGTGGTACAAGCCTTTTCTGTTGCAACTCTGGCCAGCTCAAGCCTTGTGTTTTGGTGTGTTGTTTTGTTTTTTAATCGTTTGGGTTGTCTTGTTTTTAACTGCATTAGTATATCTTTTAGAATCCACCGTGGAACCAAACTTGCCAACAGAGAGGAGAGCAGTAACAGGGTTTCTTGTCTAAGAAATGAATAGGAAGTAGCAAAAGTCCCTGGCTTTTCCATCACCCCGACAGGGGCACACTGGACATTTGCCTGGCACACGTCTCCCCGGGAAGGGTGGCCAGGTGCCTGTGCAGCACATGGCACTCTAGGACTCTGCCTAGACAACCATGCACACGTGCTGGAGACTTGCAGATGCCCCTGGGGGGGTGATGCAACCTGTACTTGAGGACTGAGCAAGCACGACTCAGCTGGCAGGACACTCAGCATCCATGCCTGGAGCCCTGAACCCCAGACTCGAGTCAGGCGTCAGCCCTGTGACCAGACTGCATGGCCCGGGTATGGTAGCGCTTTTCATCGTGGTGCTCCCTCGTGGCCTTGTGGACACAGGTGGATAGGTACTGGCCAGGTGCAGTGTTACCCGCCCACAGCATAACATGCCCCACTTCATTACTTGGTAATTTAGCAGCAAGTGTGCCCAGGCTTGTGGTGGCTCTGTTGGACGACGATAATTCTGTTGTTGACTCTAGCAGTAGGTGGGTAGGATCTGCGCAGAGATGAGGCGCCAGGACTCAGGAGCTCACTCTACCGGGGGTGTGACCAGACAAGCACAGAGTCCACGTGCTGCCCTGGGTGGGGGCCTGGCCCTCCGGCTGGAGCACGGACGGTCCCCTGCTGCTTCTCCCTCACCTGCCCTGGTCCGGCACCGATGGAGTGGACACCCAGGGTAGGCTGTTGTGGCAATGGTTGGGACACCTGAGGGGCTCTGGGAAATTAACTTCGTTTGTGACATGTATAAAGACATGGATTGATTGTTATTTTATAGCTTAAATCCTATTTTTCACTGAAAAATCAGTGAGATGCTTGTAGCAGAAACTTAAGTATTTGTCGTTAACCAATGGTGTATAGCATACTGCACTGTTTCCTGATATTCGTTATTAAAAAAACTATTTTCAGATATGAATGCTACAAGTTGTGGGTTTTTTGTTTGTTTCTCCTAGTTCAACTTTGTGGGGAAACTTTTGGGTCCACGAGGCAATTCTCTGAAGCGTTTACAGGAAGAAACCTTGACAAAAATGTCCATCCTTGGAAAAGGTTCCATGCGAGACAAGGCAAAGGTAATTTCATTACAGACAATGGCTACTTTTGTAGTTAAGTTATATCATGTGCTTTTAGATCATTCATTGTGTTTGTTTCTGTGCAAATACTAGTATCTCAAATGCAATTATATGAGAATGTTATATAAGATGATACAGTTGTGATAATGTTTAGAAAATTGAGTCACTAGGCCAATTTCAGCATATATAGTGTTTTAAGCCTCCATCTATAACTGTGATATTCATTTAAAGGATTAAACTGTAATACTTATATTACTGTTATATTTCTGATAGGTTACCTTGTAGAAAGTGTGGTAATATTGAAACTATCATGAAAAGAAGTAAATTTTATCCATAGTCTTATATCACTGTTTGAATTTTAGATTAGTTCCTTCCTGTCTTTTTTCTGTGGATATTCTGCAAAGTTGAGATTTGATATTGTATGCACTTTATCAAGTTATCACATTTATTTTACATGTTTTAATGATTGCTCAGTACCCCAACAAATAGTTGGTTTTACCTGGATGTAATCACATTAACTGTCTCTTTAAAAAAAAAATATTGTGAAATTTAACACATATACAAATAAAAGAAAGGAAAAGCAATAATTTTCAAAATGCCCTTCAATAATAATTACAGAACAAATTTCAAAGTTTGTTATGGGTTACCATTCCGCTTTTTCACATCTTTCCCTCTAGCTGCTCCCAAACCCTGGAGGCTAAAAGTAATGTCAGCATTGCAGCTCCGGAGCCGTACTCCACATTGAGCCCTGTTTTCTCTGCGTCCCCCTCCTCTTGTCCTCCCCACAGTCTTGAGGTGATGCCCGTTCTGACTCCTCATATTGAGAAGCGCTGTCGGCACTGGGGGAGAGGGGGATGGAATTAGTTGGTATTCTTGGGGAGGCTGGGCCCTCTGGGTTTCAAGATTTATCTGGCCTTGGAACCGCCTGGAAGTTGAATGTTCCAGGAGAGCAGACTTAGTGCACAGACCTTTTAGAGAGGGTCGGTGTGAGCCCTGGCAGTCCTGCGAGCCCCTGGAGTGGGGTTTGGCAGCCTTGGCATCAGCACTGTCTGACTGAAGCTGTGTAAGGGCAGCCTCTAGAGCAGCCTGTCCACTTAATCCCTGGCCACGGATGCCTGGTTTTGTTACCCTTCTGCCCCGTAGTTCAGGAAGGCTTTGTCTGTCCCAGAGACCCAGGGCCAGGCTCATCCCTGGGAGCCAAGTCCCCACCTTGTCAGGGAGACCCTGACCCCAACTGTCCCTTTTTTCAACAAGCTAAAAACTACTTTTAATAGTTTTTTATTATTAAAAATAAACTATTTTTATTGACCACTTTCTTAAACATACCAATTCTGAAAGAAGCTCTCAGCTGCCTTAAGTGCCGTCACAGACTTTGGGGTTGTGTCGGTGTTCACTCTGTGTTACCGACAGCAAGGCCACACTCAGTGCTCACTTGCCATGAAATGCCGGACAACGATCCCTTCAGACCTGAAAGCCAGTAAGTCAGAACCGAGCCTCCTCACAAATAAGTCATAAAAATAATAGCTTTTAAAATAAAAATAAACTTTGTTTATTGAATAGTCGCTCTGAGTCAGGCATTTTACATATATTCCCTTATGTAATCCTTGTAAAGATGATGGAACATTGTTAATATTTTCCTTATTTTACATGTAAGAAAACTGAGGTTTGGAGAACTTTTTATTTTCTGAGTTTATCGGAGAAGTTCCGTATATTATTTGTTTAGCACAGTGTATTAGGTAGGGTTCTCTAGAGAAACAGAATCAACAGGAAGCACTCGCAAATATAAAATTTATAAAAGTGTCTCACGTGACTGTGGGAACACAGAGTCCAGAATCCGCAGGGCAGACTGTGAAGCTGACAATTCTGATGGAGGGTCTGGATGAACTCCACAGGAGAGGCTCTCCAGCCGAAGCAGGAAGAGAGCCTGTCTCTTCTGAATCCTTAAAAGGTTTCCAGTGATTAGATTAAGCATCACTCCTTACAGAAGACACTCCCCTTGACTGATTACCAATGGAATCAGCTGTGGATGGAGCTGACATGATCATGATTAAATTCTATGAAATGTCCTCATTGCAACAGACAGGCCAGCACTTGCCCAACCAGACAAACAGGTACCACCACTTGACCAAGTTGACACATGAAGCTGACCATGACACTCCACCCCTTGTCAACTTGGCAGCTATACATACCACCAAATTAATATTTATTAATTTCCAAATAAAAAACAATAAAACACATTTTTACTTTCACCTAACAATACTCAACTGTCCTGCATATAACTGGAAACACAGTAACTCTCTCCAGAATAGGGTGCAAGTCCTTGGGTAATATTCATTCTTGAACTTGACATCTTACAACTTAAATAGTATAACGTGAACAAAACAGCATCACAGTCCTTGTTTTTAACTGAGCACGTGGTCGAAGTTCATATTTGTCACTACCTTCTTCCATTACCCATTCCATGTTCCCTTTACCCTCAGCAAGCACTTCAGCTGGCTGTGGTTCTTTGCCTGGTGGGGTGACCCAAACCTTCATTCCTGAAGTTTCAAACCCATTGATAGTCCTGCCTGGATTGGGTTGTTGCAGTTTTCCATTGATTTTAATCACAGGGCGTGGTAGTACTAAAAGACGCCCTATATTCCAGGAAACCTCTTCTTTACCTCCATTGTGTAGTTGCAGTCCTATTTCCCCCTGATAGTCAGGGTCAATCACCCCAGCCAGTAATGTAATCCCCTTCTTGGCTTGTTCATCCAGGGGCATGAGTAGTCCAGAGTGACCAGGTGACAGTCTTAGATTTCAGTTCAATGGAATCATTGTTGTTTCTCCTGTTGGAAGCACTCCCCATTTTGGAACTAAATTCTGCAGACCAGCAGAGCTCGGGGACGCAGGGACAGGAAGCAAAAATTTTCCTAGTGTATCACTAGGGGTAATAGTGAGTGGCACCACACCCATTTCCACCCCTTGGTTCCTGGACCCATGGATCCTGGCTATGGGAGAAAGAGCACCATACAGTGGACGCTGATTCAGAGCATACACAGCTTCCTGGAGATCATTACCCCAGCCTTTCAAGTTTTTGCCACCTAGTTGGCACCGTAATTGAGTTTTCAAAAGGCCATTCCATGGTTCTATCAATCCAGCTGCTTCTGGATAATGGGGAACATGGTAAGACCAGAGAATTCCATGAGCATGTGCCTATTCCAGCACTTCATTTGCTGTGAAATGTGTTCCTTAATCAGAAGCAATGCTATGCAGAATACCATGATGATGGATAAGGCATTCTGTAAGCCCACGGATGGTAGTTTTGGCAGAAGCATTGTGTGCAGGGAAAGCAAACCCATATCCAGAGTATGTGTCTATTCCAGTTAGAACAAATCGCTGCCCCTTCCATGAAGGGAGTGGTCCAGTGTAATTCACCTGCCACCATGTAGCTGGCTGGTCACCTCGGGGAATGGTACCCGTGTCACACAGTGAATAAAACCATGGTTTTATGACACCAGCACGTTGTTTTCCCCGACAGGCTCACGTGGGATGCTGTTTAAAAATACAGAGTCCCCCGTCTGAGTGTACTGAGGGTGGCACCTTGCGGGGCCTTTTCAGTAGGTGCTCAAGCGGATGCTGACTCACGGCTGGGCTAGGCTTGCGCTGCTGCTGCGTGGGCTTTGCTGCATCAAACGGTGACCTACACGCAAGTTTGATTCCTCACTTTGGTTCGGTACTAGGGGAAAGCAGAGCTCCGTGCTGGTCACTGATGAGACATCACGCTGTGTCTAGTAGGACAGTGCCTCTCAGGAGGACATATCACCGAGTCATCAGTGAGTCACCCCTGGTCCGTTAGGCCCTGTGGTGACCAGCGAAGCCACAGGCTGGACTTCACTGTCCTAGCTGCTTCTTGTGACGGTAGTTCCTTGGTCAGAAGCGGCGGGAGTGGTGTGCAGTGGCAGCGATCAGGGCATCCCCTGGTGGGTTCCCAGGTGCATGAGGAGCAGGGAAGGCAGGCCCGCGTGTGCCCACTGTGCTGGCGGCAGCAGGTACATGCTGACCTCAGCGGGCGGTCATCTCGCTGTCGGCTTGGTGGTCCTGCCACGTGATGGTGTCACGTCAAGGGCTTGTGGGCGTTTTCTGCTGTGGGCCCCCGGGCCCCCCCCCCCCCCGCAGGACCAGGCAGTCCGTCGAGGGCAATCCCATAACCTCTGTCCCTGTCCCCTGGTCCTGCTGAGGCGGCTGAGACGGGGTGGTCTGATATCCTCGGGAACGGGCCTCGGCCTGTAGGTGCATGGGACACACTGTTGTACTCACCTGGGCCTCTTTCCCAGACGTTTGTCACCTACCATCTCGTCATCTCATGTCACCTCCCTCACTATATCGTCCAATGGGGCAGGGAATCCATTTGGAACTGTGCTAGTGGCTGGCCGTCTCTATTCCATCTGGTACCCAAGAACTGGGGACCTGGCGTTCACCATAGGTTGCTGGCCTCTGAGTCCCCTGGCAATGGAGAGTCCATTTGGCTCTTGACCCTGTGAGCCCACTGAGACTGGTGGTCCTTGTGGCGTAGCCTTAGCTCACGATCAGTTCTCTTAATCCTCAGGACGTCTGGCTAGGTCGTCTCCTCTGTGTTACGTGAGTTGAGTGGAAGAGGTCGGACATGGAGGAACGGTGGGGAGGAGTCGCCCCAGTGTGTGTGGAGGCGGTGACACTGCAGCGTGACCAGTGCCTGCTCACGCAACGTCTGCTGGCCGTAAACACTCAGTCGGTCAGAATTCGAGTTCACAAAAGCTATTTTGGGCAGAAAGGGATTTGACTGATAGAAATGAGTGCCTGCCACATTGTAGCAAGGGATAAAGGCCTCAGCTCTAGGCTCATACTCTAGAAACGTCCTCCAGAGCACTCTCCTGGACTCACCTTTGCCAGCACCAGATGCTGCTTTGTAGCTGTTTGCTCCAGGGACATGCCGCTTTGGGAAATTGCCACCGTCCTGTTAGCTGAGACCCCTCTGTGCTGGCTGCAGAGGTCCACCCACCATGGCAGCACATCGCCCCTTTTTAGGGCAGTTACAAAATAACGATGTGCACATGTGTGTCTGATTTGGCTACCCAATTAAGCTCAGAGCCACACTTGCCCACAAGTTCAAAAATGCTGTGATTAGCGTTCCTGTATTGGCAGCAACAGGAAGGAGCCCCGGGACAGGTGGAGGGAGCCCGCAGACTGCCCCTGCTCCTGGCACAGTGTCAGAAAAGAGAGTGAAGTACAAAAGAGCCACCTGTGGCGGCTGCATGGGTGTTCGGTGGTAGAGTGCTGGCCTTCCATGTGGGAGGCCCGGGTTTGGGTTCGATTCCTGGACCATGTACCTTAAAAAAAAAAACAAACCACCACCTGTGGCTCTACTGGTGTTACCGTTTGGGATTGATTTCTTTCTATGCCTACAGTTCTGTCTGGTAGAGGGTATGCCACACAGGCAGATCCGTATTTCCCTTCTGGCAGTTCAAGTTTAAATGAAGTTATTATATCATTACTTTGGTATTAATAAATGTAAATAATTGTGTAAATAAAAGTCATCCTTTTGCTAGTTTATATTTCTTTCATCAGCATTCTTAACTTTTTTAATGGCATGTAGTATTGTAGAATACTATGAATACGACAGATGCATTTTTCTTTTTTTTTTGGCATGGGCAGGCACTGGGAATCGAGCCTGGGTCTCCAGCATCGCAGGCGAGAACTCTGCCACTGAGCCACCATCATACCACCCATGGCAGATGCATTTTATTAAATGTTAGTGTTATGAACTGAATTTCAGAGGTCTTCTCTTCTTAAGTATGTTTAGTTCCTCTCCCTAATATTTGAGCTGAGAACTAATGGACGCATGAAACAATTTGACTAAAAATAAATCCAGACTCTTCAATATGAATTTCAATTGATCCTTTTCACTAGATTAATTTTAGTGCAAAGGAATTTTCATTAATAATAGTTTTTAGTTTCCCAGCTGCTAAAACAAAAACCCAACAATGGGTTGACTTAACAAGGATTTAAGGGCCCTTGGGTTTGAGGCTGGAGCCAGGCCAGGGCCTCTCCCTGGGGACGGTGGCTAGGGCTCAGGACTCCTCAGCTCTTTTGGACCCAGCGGCATCCTCTCCTTTCTCTGCTGGGTTCTACTCGTGTCTGGCTTCCAGCTCCTCAGGGCTGTCTCTGGCTTCTCTGTGGGGTTCCAGCAGCAGCCCTAGGGTCCAGGCCGTCCTGACTCAGTGGCTGCACCTTAGCTGAGACACCTTCAGGAACCTGCAGTGCTGCCAGACCGCAGGGTAGATGAGGCCGAGAGCATGGTTTTCCGGGGGCACAACTCCAAGCCATTCACATTATTTCATATTAAAATCTCTTCCTTTTAGATTCTCAAAGTGTTCATTATTTAAATAATGATGTGAACAAATCATTTTCTTGTATTTGCTGCACTGATGAAATCCTGGCAGTCGTATTGATACGTATCAGCTGATTGTGTAGCAGAGTGATCACAGTAATGTTGAGATCTGTTGAGTCTTCAGTTTGTGCCAAGCATGCTAGATGCTTTACCCACAGCAGCTGTTATAGAATAATAACCAGTGCAGATGTCACAAACAGTAGTTGTCATTATTATATTCATCATTTATTGAGTGCTTATTATATGCTAGGCATAATTCTAAAGACTTTGGGTGTATTAACCCCTTTATTACTACAACGACCCTATAAGTTTCATTCCCTACGTTTATTATCCCATTTAAAATCACCCATTCAAGGTAGGACGAGTCATGCCCACTTTATAGATGGAAATAGAGTGACCTGCTCAAAGTCACACAATAGATGTTGCATCTGGAACTTGAATGCAAAACTTCAAAGTCTGTGTTTGTCCCTCACCACCACATTGCCCGTCGTCGTTAACCACGAATAGTGCCAGTTCTCTGCTAGCTCCTTACTCCGTGGGATTGGGCAGGTATGATAATAAAGTCCCCCCGTCCCAGCATAAGTTTGGTATAGAAAGGAAAATGCTTAGTTATGAATCAACCATTGTAATCTCTAGTTAAGATCATTATTTTGGCACCATATTAAAAAAAGATGAGATGCTTATTTCAGTAGTTAGAATCCAGTATTTTAAATTTCAGCTATGAAAGATAGAATAACAGGTCAAATGATTAGAAATGATCTGATTAGAGCAATGGCATAGAGTTGGTATAAAATATAGTCAAGACGAATTTCAAAGGAAATTCTTAGAATAGGCTCTTAGGGTAGCTTACATTTGCCCCCACCCCCCCAGTCTTCAACTGTTTTTCTTCTTTTTCTGTCAGTTTCTGGCCTACTTTGCATAAGTGGGAAGGGATCTAGCATTTGTTGGGGCCGCCACGTGCTGGGCAGTGGTTCTTGGCACATGTCCCCTTACCCTTGTCAGCGCTCCTGCACTCGTCTGTGTAGCCTGATGCCCTGCTGCTGCTGCTGCAGGTTCCCTGTGGATCGGTGGCATCTCAGCTGTCTAAATGTGCACAGCTTGTGGCCCACAGCGCGGCTTACCCCACAGCCATGCCTTTTCTGTGCCCTCTATGACCATCACTCTGCTGGGTGAGAGTCTTTAATCCAGGTTAGTTGAGTGACAAAAGTTGAAGACTTCAAGAGTGAGGTCAGAGGTATTTTTGTGCCTCTGGAATTTGCACTGGAGCCTTGTGTTAGTTTGCAAGCTGCCGGAATGCAATATACCTGAAACGGAATGGCTTTTAAAAGGGGAATTCATTAAGTTGCAAATTTACAATTCTAAGACCATGAAAATGTACAAATTAAGGCAAACCTATAAAAATGTCCAAATTAAGGCATCCAGGATAAGATGCCTTCGTACATGAAGTCAGATGATGTTTAGGGTTTCTCGGTCATCTGGAAAGGCACATGGAGGTGTCTGCTGGCTTTCTCCAGGTTTCTGCAGTGGCTTCCCTGGGGGCATTTTCCTTCTGCATCTCCAGGTTTCTGCAGTGGCTGCCCTGGGGGCATTTTCCTTCTGCATCTCCAGAGGTCTCTGGCCGTGTGGGCGCTGTTGGGTCTAAAGCTCCTTCCAAAATGGGTCTGTCTTAAAGGGCTCCAGTAAACAACCCTGCCTTGAATGGGTGGAGGCACATCTCCATGGGAGCCATCTAATCAAAAGTTATCACCCACAGTTGGTTAGGTCACATCTCCATGGAAACAGTAAAAAAGGTCCCACCCAGCAATATTGAATGAGGATTAAAGAACGTGTTTTTTCTGGGGTGCACAGCAGATTCAAACCAGCACTGGCCTCTTGGCTAATAATGAAATTAAAAGGGTTGTCATTAAGAATTCCTGGAGTTACTTCTTATGGAAATGTTTTTTTTTTTAAGGGGCTATGAAGGTTTTCTCCCTTTTGGAAGTACCTCTAGGCATTGGTTCCTACTGATCTTAATCTGTCCTTGGTTCTCACACTGGGAACGAAAACCTGTAATTGTTGCCCTAAAGAAGGCTAGCTTGGGAAAGGTGATAGAGCAAAAGCAGCAGCCCCTTACCAGTCTGTTGTTTTTTGTTTTGCTTTGTTTTCCTGAATTTCATTATGTAAACCTAAAAAAAAAAGTTTGCGGTTTGGCCCAACCGCTAAACTATCGGGGACCCTCTACTCCTCAGCTTCTCACTGCTTGCTAGACGACACTGCCGCATGCAGAAAAGGGGCTCGAGCCGGGGGTCTGGGTCCAAGGGGCACGCGCAGGAGACCTCGCTGCGGGTCTAAAGGACTGGAGGCCGAGTCAATTAAGGCATAAGGCGAGGTAGCTTTATTGTTGGTAGACGCTTATGCCAGGGCCGCCAATAGCTAAAGACCACGAGGCTTGACGAGCCCTGGATTATATACAGTTTGTGGAGAGGCGGAGTTAGGGCGTGGCCTCCAGGGGAGGGTAGCCAATCACACAGGGAGGACGGATGAGTGACTGTGACCATAGAGATGCTGTTCCTGAGTGTACCCGTAGCAGAGGATGTTGGGTAGGTGGAGGACTAAGGAGAAGGCCAATAGGGTTAGAGAGACAAGGCTGCATCATCACTAGTCCCCGGTGAGGCTTGTAATTCAGAGGCTTAAAAGAACCGGACATGCCAAAATGGTGAGGGAGGGAGAGAAAGAGACTAAGCCACCAGGCCAAGAATAAAATTATGCCACAAAAGTTCTAAAAAAAACTTCTGTCATAATTTTGTACATTTATTGTATTTACTATTTATCCTCAGATAGCATATCTTGTCTGGCAGCAGAAATACTTGTCGAATGGATTTATGAACTAGCAGATGGACATAGGTGTGAATGGACAAAGAAAGGGTGCCTAGCCATTCGTTGAGCGTGTATTTGTTGAGCATCTCCACGTAGCAGGCAGTTTTCCAGACATGGTCAGGGCAGCACCAGGCAGGGCAGTGCGTGCTGTGCTCCTCGGCACCCGCCTTCCAGTGGGAAGTGTAGAAAGCAGGCAGGTCGAAGAAGGGACTTGAGCATCTCGTGGTGGGGATGCTGCGTGGCGTGTCCCAGGCACACCGCCTAGTCTTGGGGCAGCCTCGGCAGTGGGCGGGGCAGAGTGAGCCAAGTCCGGGCAGGCGATGAGCAGTGGAGGGGCACGGGGGAGGCCCAGCAGGAGCGCGGGCTCGGTTCCCGGGCAGTCGGAGACCGCGGCAGTGTCCCTTGTGGCTGGCCGTGGCAGGGTCAGGCCTCTGATCTCAGTCCTTCCTCAGGCGCCTGCTGGCTGCCGACTGACGGCCGTGACCACTGCCTGCCCGTGGCTCTGGGTCGTGTTCACTCCCGTCTCTTGTCTCATGATGGTGCGTCTGTAAACATGACGTGTGTGTTTTCTTTTCAGGAAGAGGAGCTGAGGAAGAGCGGAGAGGCCAAGTACTTCCACCTGCACGACGACCTGCACGTCCTCATCGAGGTGTTCGCGCCGCCCGCGGAGGCCTACGCCCGCATGGGGCACGCGCTGGAGGAGATCAAGAAGTTCCTCATCCCTGTTAGCACCGTTTTCCTGAGGCCCAGCTTGCACGTTACAACCCTGGCTTTAGTTTACCCCCTAGTGATCGTTACCAGTAGTTGCAGCGTGCACAGCACTGCCAGTAGGCAGGAGCGTCGAGTCCGCCATCACGGGTGGGCCTGGCAGCAGTCGCCAGGCATTAGGGCAGCTCTGCCCAGGTCGCCTGGCCCAAGCTGAGGCGCTCGGTCACTAAGCGGTTCTGGGACCCTGAAAACACCTCAGAAGTGACCGCGCTGCACCACAAGGCGTGAGTGCGGCCCATGTGCCAGGCACTGGGCTTGGTGTCAGGCTCACAAGTGAGTAAAAGCCGTCCATGCCCTTGAGGACGTGCGCTCAGGGGAAGAGAGGAGCGTGGCGCACGGTTTGTGTCGCGGACATGAAGGCCGGGTGGGCGCGGGGCACGGGGGTGCGGCCAGCTCCGCTCGGGCTTTGAGCTTCCTTACAGCTCGTGGTCCTTCCTGACCCTGCAGACGCCTGGCCGTCCTGTGAAGGCGTCTGTACCGCCCTTACCTGATTCGGTTTAGATCATTTATGTGACTTGCATGTTCTTGATAAAAAACCAAGTATCAATAGCTTTGGCCCCATGACACCATTTTTAGAGAAGCTGTCGTAGCCGCTCATCCTCTTTCTGGGATGAGACCGTGTGACTTCAGGGGCTTACACACTGAGGCATGCACATGCTTCTCACCTGTGACGAGAAGGCACACACAGACACACAAGCACGCGCCTGTTGTATTTACGGAGGAGGTATTTTAAATCAGGATATGCTTGGCGAAGCCAGGACGTAGAATTGCATTCGGTATATTATTTGGGAGCTGAAAGTGGTTAATGTATTCTTTATTCCAACAAGCAAATATGACAATTTATACATTCAGTTTAGAAACAGTTATTTAATACTTGCTATGTGGTTGGCACATGCCAGTCGATAAAAGACATGTTTTTTGTGCTCATGGAATTTATAGTCTAATGAGAGAGAGAGAGAGATACTCAGTTTTTTTGGCAATTTTCTCAAAAATCAACTGAACATGAATGTAAGGTTTTATTTCTGAATTCTTGGTTCTGTTCCATTAATTTATATGACTATCGTTATGCTAGTGCCAAACTCTCTAACTATTTAACTTGATAGTAAATTTTGAAATCAGGTAACATAGGTCCTCCCATTTTGTACTTTTTTTCTTTTTTCTCTTTTTTGGGTGCATGGTCCAGGTTTGAACTCAGTCTCCCACATGGAAGGCGAGCATTCTACCACTGAACCACCCGTGCTCCCTTTGTACTTTTTTTTAACATTGTTTTGTTCCTTTGCATTTCCATATACATTGTAGATAAGCTTATTAAAGGTTTGTTAGAATCTTGACAGCTATTGTGTTAAACTTTTAGATAAATTTGAGGATAATTCCCTTTTTAAAAATGCTGAGTTTTATAATCTGTGAGCTTAGGATGGTTCTTTTTTAAAGATATTTTTATTTTCTCGGCAGTTTTTTATAGTTTTCAGGGTATCGTTCTTGCATTTCTTTTGTTGAATTTATTTCTAAGTGTCTTATGCTTTGTGATGCTATGGTGAATAGAATTTTTTTTTTTTGCATGAACAGGCAACGAGAATCGAACCCAGGTCCTGGCATGGCAGGTGAGAACTCTGCCTGCTGAGCTACCGTGGCCTACCCTGAATTTTTAAATTTCATTTTCAGGTGGTTAATAGTATATAGAAATGCATTTCGTTTTTTAATATATTGATCTCCTACCATGTGACCTTGCCTAATACATTTATTAGTTCTAATGTCTTTATTTTCTTAATGGAATCATTAGAATTTTCCATATACATGTTTATGTCATTTGGGAATAGCATTTTTACTTCTTCCTGTCCGATTTTGGATGCCTTTCAAAGTTATTTTAGTTTTTCTTTTCTTTTCTTATTATACTGTCTAGAACCTCCCATGCTGTGTTGATAGACGGGATAAAAATTAATATCCTTGCTTTTTTCCTGAACTTAAGAGGAAGATATTCCAGTCTTTCACCATTAAATATGTTAGTGGGTGGGCCACGGTGGCTTAGCAGGCAGAGTTCTTGCCTGCAATGCTGGAGACCCGGGTTTGATTCCCAGTGCCTGCCCATGCGAAAAATAAACAAATAAATAAATAAATAAATAAATATGATGTTAGCTATAGGTTTTTAAATTAATGCCCTTTTTCATATTGAAAAAGTTCCCTTATAATCCTTGTTGTTGAGAGTTTTGATCATGAATGGATGTTGGATTTTGCCAAATGCTTTTTTCCTGTTTTTTGAAATGATTGTGTTTTTGTTTTCATTGAGTTAATAATAATGAATTGCATTAACTGATTTTCAGATGTGGAAGCAGCTTTGAATTTCTAGGATAAATCCTACTTGATCATGTTAGATAACCCTGTTTATATGTTGCTAAATTTGTTTTATTAGCGTTTCCCAAGGATTTTTTCGTCTCTAATAATGAGGGATATTTGGCTATAGTATTCTTTTTTGTGATAGCTTTGGCTTTGGTTTCAAACTAATACTGGCCTTGGAAAATGAGTTTAGGAAGTATTTCCTCCTTCTCTGTTATCTGAAAGAGTTTGCAAAGGATTGATAGTATTTCTTCTTTAAATATTTCATAGGATTCACCAGTTTGCTACCTTGTCCTTGACTTTTCTTTGTGGGAATACTTTTATTACTGATTGAGTTTCTTTACTTTATTGTAGGTGATTCATATTTTCTATTTTTTTTTAAATCAGTTTTGGGGATTTGTATCTTTCTAGGAATTTGTCCATGTCCAAATTGTTGACATAAAGTTGTTCATAGTATTCCTTTATGATTATTTTTATTTCCGTAGTACAGTGTTGGTACCCATTCTTCTGTTTTTGGTAATTTATGTCATCCTTTTTTTTTTTTTCTCTCTTTTTTCCTTTTCTTTTTGCCCTTGGTCTGAATAGCTACTGTGTTGTCACTTCTTTTGATTCTTTTAAAGAATCAACTTTTGGTTTCATTTATTTTCTCCATTTTACTGATTTCTGTGATTTTGGTTCTTATCGATATTTTCTGCTTTGGGTTTTGTTTATTTTTGTTGATTGTCAGTGTGGAATCTTAGATCATCAATTTGTGATCCCTTTTGTTTTCTGCCATAGGCATTTAAAACTCTAAATTTTTCTCTAGGAACGGCTTTCAGTACATCCTACAAATTATGTTATATTCATTTTCATTTGGTTCAAAATACATTTTATTTCTCTCTTGATTTCCTCTTTGACCCATGGGCTATTTAGAATTATGCTTTTTAGTTTCCAGGTACTTGGGGATATCCATGATTTCTTTCTAGTACTGATTTCTAATTTGTATCTGTTGTGCTTAGAGAACTTAAAAGGATTTCATTCCTTTTAAGGTTACTGAAACTTGTTTAAAGGGTTAGCATGCAGTCTACACCGGAGTATGTTCCGTGTACACTTGAATCATTTTTGGTGATTTCATTAATTTTTATCCCTGTTCTCCAGGCACACACATTTAAATAGAATCCAGAATCACTGTATAGAAAATTCTGTTTATGTATATTTGATTAGAAATCACCTTTCCACTCTTCACATTTGACAGTGGTAATATTAAGGATGTCAAAGTTTCACTTTTCAGATAGGAAATTAAAAGATTAGCAGTTAAAAATGTAAGATTAATGAAAATAATTTAGTCTGTAAGGTTATTTTGTGAGCTGGTTTTTCTCTTGATTTTAAAGCCTTACTTCGAAGGCCAAGAATGTTGCAGGGACAGTAATTACAGCAGTGCTGTCCTTGTGACATAAAAGGAGAAACAGTTGCCCATAGTTTTAAGAAATTGCCTAAAATCACATAGTGGAAAGTCCATTGGCTTCACTTTAGTTGTGACTGAATTGTATTCCATATTGTTTTTCCACTACCATGTTTTAACTAGTTTTAAAATGTAGCTTTTCAAAGTTGAAGTTTAAAAAATGGGCTTTAATTGTCTAAAATGGGCTTTAATTGTCACTCTTGTGACACCACTGTCATAAACTAGCCTTACTTAGAATTATGTTGGTTTGTGTTAATGGTGTTTTTGAATAGGCCTTCATTCATGATCTTTTCCCTTGAATCTTCTTAACCATGTGTAAATTCAGCTCTTATCTCCCCGCACTTGGACAGGGTAAATGTTCAGCATTTATGTAACACATTTTATTTAGAATGTGCTTTACAAAAGTCATGTATTAATCTATACGCGTTTGTGTAAAATGTTAAAGAACCTGTTGATAGGCTTATTTTAGAGAGGCTGAAATAAAGCTACAAAAAAATCAAATGAGTCTTCTGAGGTTATAATACCTCAAATAAATCAAGGAAAAAAATCTAAGTTTAAAGTAAAATATAGACTTCCAGCATTTAGATTTCCCTGCTAATCACAGCCACTTCTCTTTCTCACCATTTGCCTTCCCTTACTCCTACTTTTCAGGTGTTAGATGTCTGTGATTTCCACTTTCTTTTTGATTGGTGTCCTCCCCCCCCCATACCTTTTCCCGCAAGTTTAAAGTATTTGTTTGCATTCTTCTTTTGAAAAATAAGTAAGAGATAGTTTTCTCTGTAATTGCACTAAATTTCTTTCATATTTTCGATTGTAAATGATAAATAATTCAAGAAACTGTCTCACCTGACTCTGTATTCACATCAGGTATGCTCAAGCTTCTCTTATGCTAAAATTCACCCTTCCAACCATGCTCCATTCTCTCATCCCTTTGGTCACACTTGGAAGAGGCTGCCTGTCTGTGCCTTGCCCCCATCCACTCTTCATCCTTCAGAAATGGATTCCAGCTCCAGCCCTCCCTGAAAGGACAGCTCCTGCAGTCCGCAGGTGTGTTCATTACTGACGCCTGAGGGGTCCCTGGCTCCATGACAGAATGCAGCGGCAGCGCGTTTCCTATGGCTTTTCTGATCTCATCATCCCCCTTTCCTTCTCGGGTTCTCGCCATACCTTTCCAGTCTCTGCACATGAGCCCTTTCGCTGCTCATTCCTTTGGGTTGGTGGTCAAGACTAGATCCTAAATAAATGCCCCAGGCGGTGCCCTCTGTAGGTACCATTCGTGTGCAAACGCCTTCTGCGCCGGGCTACCCAAGGACATCCTTGGTACTTCACTTTGAAGGATTCACAGGACTCAGCAACCTCTTCTTCCCACGATTGTGATTTATTAGCAAGCGGCTACGGATCCGAAGCTGCAAAGGGAGAAAAGGCGTAGGGCAGAGTCCAGGGAAGCAGGGCCCAGGCCTCCAGCTCTCCCCTCCCAGTGAGCTGCATGAGTGTGCGCTCGGCTTTCCCGGGACTGCGTGACATGTGCCAGGTGTCACGAGCCAGGGACGCTCACCTGAACCTCCGTGTTCTGACCTCAGCCACTCAGGTGCCAGCCTGCCCCTCCATCCCCACCGCTCAGGGTCAGCAAACGAGGTGTTCACCACAAATCATACTGCTGAGATGGACTTACCTGGTCAGTGTGGCACAGCAGCCCCAAGGCCTCAGGTATATACACACACTTTTACCAGGCAGAATACTTAGGGGTCAGCTTCCGAGAACTGCACAGTGGCCAGCCCTGCAGACAGGTCTTTCTTGGAGTTGGCAGGGAGAACCTGAGCAACTCCTGCCTGCCGAGTTAATCCCTCCTTGCCCACTTCTGTGTTCATATCTTTAACTCCTACATTTCCAGTTCCTGTGTCTGATTGCTGTAGGACAGCTCTACTGTTAAATACCGCAGGGCACGACAGAGTCCACCTTTCCAGGATTAATTATGCCATCACCTTATTTCTGTTCCTGACCCTGCCTGCCTTCCAGAAACCAACTGACCTCACACATACAGCCCTCCATGCCCAATGTATTACCACGTCCAGTCAGATGCAACCTCTGAAATAACCCCCGAGGTCACGGCTTTACCCTCACTGCTCCTTTCCACATTATCACATAATGCAGTTAACTGTGAACTTGCCAGTAGGCATTTCTGCCTCCATTTTTTCCTTTAATATCTTAATTGATATGTAATTCACATACCATCATATTCACCCACATGGAGTGTTTTATGGTTTTACTATATTCACAATTGTGCAATTATTACCATCATGTAAGATAGGAACATTTTCATCACCTCTAAAAGAAATAGTAGTCAGTCTCCATTCTTCCCTAACCTGGACAAGCACTAATTCATTTTCATTTTTCCTTTTTATTTTTAAACCACTTTATGAACATATAATTCATACATTGTACAATTCACCCATTTAAAGTGTTTTACCCCCAACTGTCTCCAAAATCAATTTAAAACATTTCCATCATCCTGAAAAGCAACCCTGTGTCCATTAGCATTCATTTCCAATTCCCCAACCCTTACCCTATCTCTCTCATCTGTATGCAGCCACTAGCCTACTTTCTGTCCCTATGGAGCAGGCAGAGTGTGGTCTTTTGTGCCATTTCTTTCACTTAAGAGTTTTCAGGGTCTGTCCTGATAGGTGTTGTAGAAATCAGTAGCTCATTCCTTTTACTAGTTGAATAGTTATCCGTACATGAATATGTATGTACCACATTTTATGTATCCATTCATGAGTTGAAGACATAGGGCTATTTCTGGTTTTGGCTTAGTGAATAATGTTGCTGTGAATATCCATTTACATCTTTTTGTGTGGACATAGGTTTTCATTTCTTTTGGGTAGATTCCTAGGAGTAAATCTGCTGGGTTGTATGATAACTCTCTGTTTAGCCTTTTGAAGAACTGCCATATAGTTTTCCAAAATGGCTGTACCACTTTATAATTTTCTCCATCAATATATGGGGGGCGTGGTTCAGTATCTCCTCATTCTCACCAACGCTTGGTATTATCTTTCTTGCTTGTCCCATCCTACTGTTGTGGAGTGGGTTTTCTTTGTAGTTATTTGTTTGTTTATTTTTTAACACAGCAGGCACCTGGAATTAAACCCAGTTCTCCAGCATGGTGGGTGAGAATTCTGCCTGTTGAGCTACTGTGACCTGCCCTTCGTTGTAGTTTTGATTTGCATTTCCCTAATGACTTTTAATGTTGAGCGTATTTTTATGTGCTTATTGGCTGTTTCTAATGCTTCTTTGGAGAAATGCCTGTTCAGATCCTTAGTCCCTTTTAAATTGGATTATTTGCCCATTTGCTATTGAACTACAAATGTTCTTTTGATGTTCTGGGTACAAATCCCTTATCGGATATATTATTTGCAAATATTTTCTCCCAGTATTTTTCTTGATGATTTTTTTTTGCAGCCAACAGTTTTTATTTCAATTCAGTCCAGTTTTTTTTTCACTTGTGCTTTTAGTGCTGTATCGAAGAACTCATTGGCTGACCCAAGATGGCGAAAGTTTACTCTCGCCTTTTTTCTAAGAGATTTATAGATTTAGCTCTTACATTTTGGTCTTTGATCCATTTCGAGTTACTTTGTGTGACCTTATGTAGCGGTCCCACTTGATTATTTTGATGTGGATGTGCCATTTCACTAGCACTGTTTGTTGAAAAGATTAGTCTTTCCCCACTGAATGGTCTTTGAACCCTTTGCAGATAGCAGTTGGCTGTAAATTATTTCTGGACTTTCACCATTTCTGTTGCATTGATCTGTATGCAGTACCCCACAGTTTCGGTTGCTGTAGCCTTACAGTAAGGTTTGAAATCTGGAGTGTTAGGTCTCCACTGTTGTTTTTCTTTAATAAGATTGTTCTGTCTAATCTGGGTCCCTTGTGCTTGTGTGTGAATTTTAGGACCTTCTTGTTCATTTCTGCCAAGAATTCCATCTGGGGATTTTGAATCTGTAAATCAGTTTGGGGAGAGTTGCAATTTTAACAGTATCAAGTCTTCCAGTCCATGAACACCTGGACTTTCCATTTGTTTAGATCTTTTGAAAGTTTCTTTCAACAGTATTTTGTCGTTTTCAGTGTATTACCCTTACATTTCTTCTTTTAAATGTATTCCTAAGGATTTTATTATTTTAGATGCTATTGTAATTGCAGTTGTTTTTAAATGACATTTTTGGATTATTCCTTGCTACTGTGTAGAAATAGAATTGATTTTTGTATATTGATCATGTATTCTGCAATCTTGTTAAACTCCATTTATTAGCTTTAGCCGTTTGTGTATGGTGGGGAAGTCTCTTTAGGATTTTCTGTGTCTTAGATTATATCATATGTGAATGCATCCTTACTTTTTCTTGCCTAATTACCATGCTAGGACCTCGGGTACAATATTGGGTAGAAATGATAGGAACAGACATCCTTGTCTTGTTACTAACCTTAGGAGGAAGTATTTACTCTTTTGCTATCAAATATGATGCTAACTGTGAGTTTTCCTAGTTGGTTGAGTGTTTTTAATCATAAAAGTGTGGTGACATCTGTTAAGTATTTTGTCTGTGTCTATTGAAATGGTCATGTGTTTTTTGACCTTATGTTATTGTGGTATTACATTAATTGTTTTTAAGAAGGTAAACTAAACTTGAAATCCCTGGATGAATTCCACTCAGTCCTGTTGTGTAATCCTCTGTGGTATTGAGGGTCAGGTGTCAGCTTGGCCAGGTGGTGGTGCCTGGTTCAGCTGCTGTGGACGTGACTCATCAGCATGTGAAATTCATCTGTGACTGATTATCTGCAGTCAGCTAAGGGGCGGGGCCTTCTGCAATGAGTGAGACTTAATTTAATTAAATGTAATTAACTGGAGGCTGATAAGAGAGGGGTCAGGAGGGAACTAGCACACCTCATCTCAGCACTCGCTGCTCAGCCCACACGTTTGGAGATGTGGAAAAGAATGGCCCCAGGGAAGGCCATTGGAACCCAGAAGCCAGGAGAGGAGGCCAGCGGACATAGGCATCACTGGGCACCTTCCTATGTTGTGACAGAGAAACACAGATGAAAACTAGCTGCCTTTCCTCTGAGGAGCTTTAGGCTTTTAACTGAATAAATCCCCTTATTAAAAGCCTATCCAACTGAGGTGTGTGCTGCATTCTGGCAGTTTTAGCAGACTGAAACAGATGCTGATGGGTTTGGTTTGCTAGCATTTTTTGAGGAATTTTTCTGTGTATCTGTAAGGGATATTGGTCTGTAGTTTACATTTTTTCTTTTTTGCTCAAGTAATACTGATCTCCTAGATTAAGTTAGAAAGTGTACTTTCCTCTTCAGTTTTTTGGAAGAATTTTTGGAAGATTGGCATTACTTCTTCTTTAAGTGTTTGATTGAGTTCACCAGTCAAGTTTCTGGTCCTTTGTTTTTTTGTTGTTGTTGTTCACTCGTTTTGTTCTGTTTTGTTTGTGAGAAGTTTTTGATCACCATTTCAATCTGTTGTTACAAGACCCGTTCAGACTCTGTATTTTTCCTTGAGTTGGTGCTGGTGGTTTTGTCTTCCTGTGGACTTCCTTGCCATCAAAGTGATCTGATTTGTTGGCATGCAGCTGTTCACAGCATTCCCTTATAATACTTTTTTTATTTCTTTAAAGTACTAGTATGTCTCCTCTTTTTTTCTTGATTTTAATAATCTGAGTCTTCTCTCTTCTATTCTTGGTAAATCTAGCTTAAAGTTTTTCAATTTTGTCAATCTCTTGAACAATCTGACTTTTGTTTTTTTCTTCTGTATTGTTTTCTGTTCTCCATTTAATTTTCCTCTAACCTTTATCATTTTTCTTCGGTTTACCTTGGGTTCAGTTTGCTTTTCTTTTTTAAGTTTGTTAAGGTGAAAGGTTAGGGTATTCATTTTAAATTTTTCATTCTTTTTTTTTGTACGAACAGGCACCAGAAACTGAACCCGGGTCTCCGGCATGGCAGGTGAAAACTCTGTCTGCTGAGCCACTGTGGCCTGCCTCCATTCTTTTTTATATAGGTGTTTAAAGGTATACATTTTCCTTTGAGTGCTGCCTAAGCTTCATCCCTTATATTTTGGTGTGATGCATTTTTGTTCTTTTCCCATGTTAAAAGTTTCTAATTTTTAAAGTGATTTCGGTTTTGATCCATTGGTATTCAGGAGTGTGTTGCTTACTTCCTGCCTTTTTTGTGAATTTCCCAGATTTCCTCCTGAATCTGATTCTGGTTTAATCCATTCTGGCTGGAGAATGCACTGTGTGTGACTTCAGTCCTCTTAGCCTGCATGGCTCTGCCGTCTGTCCCAGCGTCTGGCGTGTGTCCTGGAGGCATACTTTAGGGTGGGGTGTTCTGTGCGTTCTCGCCGCCACTCTTGGGTGCCGTCCATGCTGGCGAAGAGGATCTTTCCAGAGCGTAAACCTGAATGTGCCATCAAACTGTTGAGGGTGGGGAGCCCGTAAGTCCAGTCACTCATCAGGTCCCTTAAGACGGAATGATTAGGCCCCTGCCCCTCAGTGCTTGCCCCACCCCAACCCCAGCCCCTCCTGTCCCGGCTGCCACCACTGATGGTTTTCTGTAATTCAGCCACTCGCACCTCTTCTGGCTGCCTGGCCACACCAGTACCCTGGATCTTGAGATGTGCTCTTCCCCTGCCACCTTCTATTTGTTAGTTTATACCCGTCCTCGGAGGCCGTTCCTGTAGAGAGCGCTCTTGGTACCCACGTCTCAGTTGGACATCTTTCTTTCTGATTGCATACCCTAAGCTTCCCTTTAGAACACACATACACAGGCCATAATTTTAGTTATTCATTTATTTATTTTTACTATTTTTAAATTGTGAAATATAATATATAGACAAAAGCTAATAAATGTCCAAGTACATTTTAACAAGTATTTATAGAACAGATTTTAAAGTTTGCATGGGTTACAGTTCCATGACTTTTCACTTATTTCTTCTAGCTGTTCCAAGACTTTGGAGACCATCAGAAATGCCAATATAATGATTCAGTAGTCATACTCATTTGTTAAATGCTATCTTCTCTGTTATACTTCTCCTTCTCTTTAAATAACATATATACGTAAATGCAATAAATGCAGAGTACATCTCAACAATTAGTTGTAGAACAGATTTTAGAGTTTGATGTGGGTTACAATTTCATAATTTTATTTTTTTATTTCTAGCTGCTCTAAGGTATTGGAGTCTAAAAGAAATATCGGTATAATGATTCAGCAATCATATTCATTTGTTAAACCCTACCTTCTCTGTATAACTCCACTATCATTTGAGCTTTCTCCCACTCTTTAGGGTATTTGGGCTGTGCTCATTCTAACTTTTTCATGTTAGAAGGAGCTGTCGCTAATATAGGTTAGGGGGATGGAACTAGTTGATGTTCTGGAGAGGCTGTCCCCTCTGCACTTCAGGACTTATCTGGTCCAGGGAGCCATCTGAAGGTTGTAGGTTCTGAAGAGTTACGCTAATGCATGGAACCTTTGTAGAATCTTATATAATGATGCCCTTGGTATTCTTTAGGATTGGCAGGAATGGTTTTGGTTGGGATTTGGCCAATTATGATAGGTAGCAATGTGTAACTGAAGCTTGCATTAGAGTAACCTCCAGCATTTATAGATTTTGCACACTTTTGTTTAGGATTTCTGAATGAAGTTGGGAGTGGGGTGGAACAGTGAGGGGTCGTGGATAATCCCCAAAGGTTCCGAGTTGAACATCTGGACAATAAAGTAAAGCGATGAAGAGTGGGTTTTTAAATGTGGATTTGGGGCTATTTGTGCAATATCCAGATGGAAATTACAGGGAGAAGTTGTGCACACTTCTTAATTTCAGAGCAGCTCTTCTGTTGTGTGTAGGTTTTTCCCCTCTGCTCGTTTGGGAGTCCCCTGGCTGTGTGCACCGTGGGGTACTCATGTTGGTAGTCACTTGCCCCATCCTAGGTGCTCAGGAACTGTTAGTTGAGTTGAATTGTGAATTTAAAACGCCCATATATCAGTTACATTGTGTTTAAATTTTCTTATAAAGGTTTCACTTGAAACGTATATCGTGGGAAAGGAATTAGAGATAATTACAGAACCTCACCCAAATCTTTTTTTAAGATCTATTTTCCCAGTCCTTTCTTATAGTAAAACTTATTTTTGCCCTAACTACTTTTGTACATTTAATATGATGTGAATTGTGGTATCATTTGTTTTCTGTGTAGGACTATAATGATGAAATCAGGCAAGCACAGCTGCAGGAATTAACGTACTTGAATGGCGGCTCAGAGAATGCCGACGTCCCAGTGGTTCGAGGGAAGCCCCCTGTGCGCACACGTGGTGTGCCGGCCACAGCCATAACCAGGTAGGTGTCGTTAGTGACTCTGGTTCGGGTTCCATGGCAGCAGTTCTGTGTTTCGTTTACTCATATCTAAAAACAGCTCTATCGGTTTATCAGTACACATCCTGTGATAATATATTCAGACAAGGTCAGGTCCTTAAGGCTGTTCACTTTTGAATGAGATGTTCCTGGGCTTAAATTCAACCTCTACCACTTACTGGCTGATGATTTTAGACAATTTAATTAATCCTCTGTCGGTAGCGCCTTAATTCTTTAAAGAGAGGGTTGTTATCGGAGCAGCCAGGGCACCGAGGTGCCGATGGGGAGTCTGAAGTGGGCTTCCCCCCACCCCGGCTTGCTCATTGCCACATCCCCGGCGTGAGACCTGTGTTTCTGGCACAAAGTGGGTGTCCAAATGCCTGTTGTCATTTTATTTACTGTAAATGGTTTGTGGGATCTGAAACCAGCTGAGCTGGTGCCAGAAACATAGTTTTTATTTATGTCTCTGGGTTGAGGGCTACTTTTAATACGAAAAATGATTTAAGGAAGCTATAAATCTTTAATAACTATGTTGAATTTAATTAGGAAATTATTTTAATTTTAAAATCTTTTTGCCTCCAAAAAAGTCAGTGGAAAAAAGAAATTTTTTAATTTAAACTGGTGTCTATGATAGTTGACTCCTACATGCAGTGATTTAAAATAGTGTTCTTCTGGATCTCCAGGTTCATTTGGGAGAATTAAAAGACGTCAAGTCCCCTATTAAATGCTGGCGATCACAGCAGTATCTGAAGAATTACAAAGCCATCGTTGATACTGCTGGGCCAAATCAGGAGGTTGACCCGCCTGCTCCCTCCGAGGTCCCTGGGGAGGGTCTCTCCTTGCCTATTGTAACTTCTGGCGGCTGCGGCATGTTCCGTGGCTTGTGGCCACACAGCCCAGTCCCTGCCTCCCAGCGTCACATCGTTTTCTCCTCTTTAGTTCTTGACTTAGTCTGCCTCTGCCTCCCTTTTGTAAAGATATGTGAGATTGCATTTAGGGCCCACTCAGAAATCTGAACAACCTCCCTATCTCAAAACCCTTTACTTAATCACAACAAAGACCTTTTTTTCCAAATGAGGTCACATTTACACGTTCCAGGAAATAGGAGTGGATAGTCAGCCTTTGTCAGCCTGCTTCACTTGCCAAATCAGTTTTTATCTTTGGTTAAATGGCAGTATATACATTTTAAAGTTTTTATAAAGGAGACTCCACCCTTGTTCTGTTTTTCTTACCTCACCAATTTACGTGTACGCTGTGTGTTACATGTGTGTTCATAATAGAAGAGGTGCTTTTTGATGACATAACGGGTGAAGACCTCCCAACAAGGAATTCTGTCTGTCCCTCTTTAAAATAATAGAAACTCCGATCAGACATTTGTCTCTAGATATCACCCAAAAAAAGATGAGCAGAAAATGCATATAGATAAATAAAACAAAAAAGAGAACATATCCCTACCAGACTGGATACTTATATGCCAGCAACCTACCTGCTTCTTTTTTGTAAAATAAAAGTACAGGGTAAATATTCTTCCTGTAGAAAGTTTAGTGAAGAGAGTATACCCCAATGCCCTCGTCCTTAAACCAGACCTACAATTTTTTTGAAGATAATTTCTAACTTAGCTGTCAGTTTTTAGATGAGCTTGAAAGTGTTATATTATTAAGAGATGAGGAAGGTAGAAATTTTTCATTCTTTGCTGTGGAAATCTTTGCTAGATTTTCTTAACTCGCAAGGATACTGCTCCATCCCATTCGTCTGGTAACAACAGCGGACTAGCTTTTTGTCGATTTTCTCTGTGTCTGCTCTGCTCTGCTCTGGCCCACCTGGCTCCCCTGCAGTAGAAGGCAGGCAGCGAGGCTCGCCGCCTGGCGTTTGAGACCAGGCACCGCAGGAAGAAAAGAGGAACGCTGAGACTGAGCCTTTCCTTCACGTAGACCAGTATTGGATGCTTAATACAGTGGTTTTGTCCCGAGTTAGCTATTAGGCTGGCCTGGGCAATCAGGACCTTTGATCAGCCTGATTCTATTTGTTTTTCCCGCAATCCCTTCCCCACCATCAGCAGTACCTGGTTATTCACCCACTGGGAGCATGGAATTGCACCAAGGGTTCCTGTCTGCTGTAGAATTTTAGACAATTCATTTATCTGCGTAGCTCGGACACTCACCTGTAGCAGATGCTTTGAAGATTAGTTTTGAAGTGTTTTGAGGTCCCATGGGAATGGTGTGAAGCAGATGTCGTCAGAACTGTCTGCTGTAAGTGGCACTCGGCAAGAGGAAGGCATAATGATCTAGAAACCCATCCTCTTGAGGGGTATTTACTGAATTTACAAAATGAAGCTAGTTGGTGGCAAAGGCGAACAGCTGGATTTGACAGCGCAGGGGCGAGAAGAGAAGATGCATCATGAGAGTTGTGACGACAATCCACAGGACTTCAGTAAGCTTGATTCAGCCTCGTCTGGTTGGAGCAGCGCGCTGCTCAGAGCGAGGAGTGTGGAGAAGCAGGAGAGTAACAGTGAGAGAGATGCACAGCTGCAATTGCAGTGCTTCTGTGCATATTTTAGCAGAATGACTGTGGTTTCTGCTTTGAAACTCAGATATGAAAAAGGTCTAGAAAATTTTTGTCGTAAACTGCCGTTTTCATGGGAATGGTGTTTTGAACGACCTGATACAAGAAATTGATTGATGAGGAATGAATTATCGCGTTTGTAGATTATGGGAGGTTTTAGGATGTGGTGAAAAGGCCTGGGCTTTTGGTTCCCAGTTCTCTCGCTTAGCTGGGAGCCTGGCTTCCCCCGGCCGTGGGTCAGGGCGGCGTAGGGTAGCTGTGGCGTTCCCGGGGAGGGGCTTCGGGGCCTGGCCCACAGGAGGCGCTTGGTCAGCATGGGCATCATGCAGACTTCTCCCAGTTCTCTCCTGGACCCTCCTTCCTGGATGTTTGTTGGAGGCTGATGAGCACGAGTGGCTGAAGGCACAGCTCAGGGCCCTTCTCCTTGGCGCCGTGGCCCGTGGAGCGCGTTCGTAGGCGGACCCTAGAGGGTTTGACTCTCAGCCGTGACGTCCCTAAGGAACAGCAGAGTACGTGGGAGAAGCAGTGCATTTGGTGGCCGGATCCCCGAGCTGTCCAGCCGGCCTCCAGCGCTCCCCATGAGGTGCCCTGGGAGGTCCAGGATGGAGGCTGGGCCGGTGGCAGGGTCTCGGCCTGGGGGCGCTCCCCGGAGCCTGAGGGGGGTCCGCACCCCCACCTGTCACCGTGTCACCCTGCGGGCCAGTCTTCTCCTGGCCAGCTTGTTTGACAGCCTCCCTCAGCTCGCCAAGAGTGGGGGCCCTTCCTCCTGAGCTTTCTGCTCCTCTTGCCTGAGGTGGATGGACTGAGGACGAGCTGCGCCCACTGCGTCCTCAGCACCTACAGAGGGAATTGTGCGGGCAGATGGGGACATTGCCCTGCGCCCTCCGCTGTGGCCTTCTCTTCAGCCTGCCTGCACCCCGGGGCCGCTCGGGCCGGATGCACCCACACGCTGCCCCAACCTCGCCGGGCCCGGGGTCCAGAGCATTCACCCTGTCATGCCACCTGTTAGCCGTCTCTCTTTCGCATTCTGTCCCCTCCAATTTTCAGTGCAATTCGAAGGAAATTGAGCCAACTGCGTTGTCATCCTACATTGTATAGAGTCTAGAAGTCCAAGGCATTTCTTTCTTCCTTAGCAGGTTAACACTAATTCTTAGTGAAATTGTTCACAACATAAGCCGGTGTGTGGAAGCACTCCCTTTTGTTCAGTGCAGAGAGCTCATTTATCTTCTCTTTTCATCCGACAGTGTGTCCCTTTCTGGCCCCTTGATGACAGGGCTCATCCCTTTGAAGTCTGTGTCGTTGTCCTCTGGTTCCGATTGTGAGCATGTTTGTTATTTTTTTTCCTCTTTCTGTTTCAAAACAAAAATAACAAAAATCTCCCTGTGTCATTTCTCACTGTCTTTTGGGTCTCTGCAGCCCAGGCCCTCCTGCTCTGGTGGTAAAGCAGATGAAAGGGGTGAGAAACATGCTGTCCCGGGAGGGACCTAGCAGACGTCTGAGTTGCAGGAATTCACTTTCTAAGTGTGGGCTCACCATGGCAAGGCTGGGGCTTGAGCTGGACATTTAAAAGAACAGGTAGGGGCGGGCCATGGTGGCTCAGTGACAGAGCTCTCACCTGCCATGCTGGAGACCTGGTTCGATTCCCAGTGCCTGCCCATGCAAAAAAACAAAACAAAAAGAATAGGTAGGATGACCGTGTGTCCAGTTTCCTGCCTCCCTGTATAGATGAGGAAACTGGCTTGGAGAGGCGTTTCCCGGCTTGTGCAGCTCATGAGAGCTTCCTTACCCCAGGAGTTCTGTGTCCTGCGGCACCACGTCCTCATTTCAGGCCACCAGTGGGACCTGTCCCTGTCCTGTTCTCACCCCACGCCGCTGTGCCCCCTGCCTGGGCCTCCTCCATCTGGCTCTGCCCTGCCTTATTCTTTACCATTGTCCCCAGTTTGTTCACACCATCTCTCCCTGTTCTAAGCACCTGTATCCGCCTCTCTGCATCCATTGCACTTTTATTCCAAGTGCTCTTCCATCTGTGCCATCCTGCCACACTTACATGCTTCTCTGCTTTTCCACTCTTACGCTTTGGATCCCCGACCCAGGAAGGGCTTAGGAACTCTGGTGACCTAGCATCACAAACAGGGCCACCGGACTTTAAAATATGTGTGTGTGTGTGTGTGTGTGTGTGTGTGTGTGTGTGTGTATATCTCCAAACTCCTGCAGCCCAGGTGGGAAACTCACGCCTCCCCCACCCCCCATGCTGTGGCAGCAGTGGCGGGCACACCATGTCCAGAGCCGGAGGGGCGGTGGGGCTTGGGGGGGTGGGGCACGGAGGGGTGCGGGGCAGGTGTCCCCACCCTCGCCATTGAGCATTGGGGTGGCCTTTCCTGAGAAGCCCGTCCCTAGGGAATCAATACTTTAAACAATATCCTCATGAAGTGTTTTATTTAAAATCCCTGTCTTGGCCAGTAAGTATAAAAAGAAATAAATCATCATTTTTCTGTATCCACTTGTTCCTTAATAAAAAGCAGAAGGACTCAGATATTGGTTGGTCACGCCGCAGCGAGGGGCGTCACTTATGGTCCTGATAGCAGTGACTGTTTCTCAGGACGTTTGCACGAAGGAGGAGGCAGCCTCCTTTTCAGTCCTTAAAACCCGCATTAGCACTCTGATGCCATTCTTAATCCATTGTTAAAAAGAATATCATTTAACCTTCCTACTCGATGTGTAATATTTTGCTGTTTATAGTCCTAAAAATTTAAAAACATAAAGGAGTTTAAACATTTGAAATGATGTACAGTAGTAAGGAAATTGGTTTTACATTATCGAAGGAATAAAATACTCCTAAAATGTGTTTGCATCAAAGGACGTTTTGCCAAAATAAAAATGTCCTTCCTGCTATCCCTGCAGGGATGTATATATATCCTGTGTGTGTGTGTGTGTGTGTGTGTGTGTGTGTGTGTGTGTGTGTGTGTATAAATATATGTATATATATATTTTAATTGTTAACAGATGTGAAAATATTTTCCTTTATCTCCTTAAAAACCTATTTGAAATTGTGGTGTTGGGGCTGGGAAGATTGAGGGCCAGCACCCCACCTCCATCCCTCTTTCCATCCCGACTGTGTCCTGGGGGTCCCCAGCGCCCCCACTTCCTTCCCGACTGTGTCCCGGGGCTCGGGGGTGTCGGGCCGAGCGCAGGCGTGGGACTATATGAGGAGCACAGTGGAAAGGTGCCTGCTCTCGCGGGGCTCGCGTGCTAGCACATTTACACATTCACAAGTCTGTTTCTTCAGGGAACAAGTTAGAAGGGGAAGTACCCCAGTTCCCTCACATTTACCTTTCTCTGTGATCTCAGGTTACTAACCTGTGAGTTAGTCTCTATCCTAAGGCAGCAACTCAAACTTCAGAAACTTTGGTGTCACATGATACTGTTGGACAGTGGAATTACATGTGGGGTCCTCGCCTACAGCTTTTTGCTTGAGGATAATTCTGCAGCTCTCTTGTGTAATTTGCAGAGTAATTTTACAGCAGGAGATTTAAGACTGCATTTTTCTATGCATTTTGGATCCTGAACTTTCATTTCAGTGCACACTGGAATTGCATGCTGTTCTTGTTTTAACGTATGACACCAAGTTTAAGAAACTGAAAGAATTGCCAAAGATGAGTTATTGGTTCCTAAAAGATTCTTCTTCAGTTAAAAATAAATAAGTAGAAAGAATCAATTACGAAAAATGGAGATTGGAATTTTATTATTATTATTTAACTACTTGGTTCTTAATGGTGATTTATTAAGATTTATTAGTTTTCCAAATAGTAAATCTCAGCTGTCTCGTAAGATTCAAAGGACACCACTGTTTAAATGAACAAATATGAAACACCAATTAGAAGAAAAAGGAAAAGCTGGAGTTTGTAATCTAAGCCTAGTTTTAGCATGGTCCTAAACGGCGAAAGGCTGCTGTGTGTGCAGATGCTGTGTGTGCAGATGCTGTGTGTGCAGATGTGGAATGTAAGGGCCAGTTTCAGGGGGGCAGGAGTGGAGCTGGTGCCGGGAAGAAGCTCGGAGCCGATGGCCTGCTGCCCTCTTTGCCCTCATGTGCTCTTGCTGACGGAGGTTTGTTGGCATCGATTGCGTGTGCATCCGGGAGCAGGCACGCTGTCCCTTGTCAGCTCCTCAGAGCCTTTCATATTTGTACCATGGCTTCTGTGTATAGGTTTCTGTTTTTCTTGCCGTTTCTAATTTTTTCCCTTATTACTCCTGCTAGCTCCTACTTTTCTTGGGGCTCAGGAGGCCTCTTAGGTCCTTGACAGCCATTTCCAGTACACTTTGCATTGATGGCTCTGTCCATTTTAATCCCGTCAGCTTTTTGTCTTCCAGAAATGCCTTTACATTTCTCATTTAATGACTTTCGCTTTCTTTACCTTCAGCACTTTTATAGAATCTTACTTTTAGTATTTTTTTTCCTGACTTTAAGGAGAATTTTGGGTTCGAGAAAATAAAGGACCAAGCATCTCTGGGTGGAGGCACCTGATAATTGTTGAAAAAGCCACATAGGTCTGTTGGGCTCCAGAAACTGAGAATTGGGGAATTACACTTTTCTTGAAACAGGTTGAATTTTAGCAGCTTTGTATGCTACAGTATTTACTTTATTCAGCTGTCATAATTGCAGGCTTTGAAATATTTTAAAAATGTATGTCTTGAAGTTTGAATCAAGATGTCATGAGTAATTAAAATAAATGTATGTAAACTCAAAGTTAGGCAAGAGAAGTGGAGCTCTGTGAAGTAGCTTTGTGCCTGTGAGGCAGTAGGCTCAGTGTGCACGTGGCACTGCGCGTGCTCCTCAGGACAGCCGTGTAAATGGGCGTGCTGTCCCCGTTGGGCTGAAGTGCCGAGGTGACTGCCCACACCGCTCAGTCGTCAGGCGTGGCAGGGACGTTTGATCTACGTGTGTCTGATTGTAATGCCTCATCTGCCACGTGCTACCCTGCAATAGACAAGAACTTTTTGACCCCAGCAGCCAGTGGATATGCACATTAAACTGGCCATGTTTATTCAGTCTACACTAAACTCACAGTACTTCGCTCTTAGCGTTGTGGTGGATGGAAAGATAATTTGGCATGCAAAGTTTGTAGACACAGAGGTCATGGTAAATGTATTCCTGCAATAGGAGCAATTAGGGATTTCTTAGATTTTGGAAAATGTGATCTACATTTATTCATTGTTTAGTGCATTTTATTGAGCTCACACTGAGTCCACAGGGGTGCTGCGTCCCCGGCATGCAGCAGCACCAGGCGGATCCTGCCTACTAGGTGTCCCGCGCGGAGATGGGTGGTTAAGAAGCCGCAGCACCGCACCACAAGGGCTGCATGAAGGCAGGCCTCGGCGCGGAGCACTGGAGAGCCTTGAAGAGAAGTGCACTACCCACACTGGAGTTCTTGCATGCTTTTGGAAATCACGTCTCAAGGATGAAGCAAAGGGGAAGTGTGCTGAGCTTACGGAAGGACGAACTGGAACATTTTTAAAATCTGGAACCCCATCGATTCTTTGTAGTTAACATGGAGTTTTATTCAGGTGTCCCCATCATCTTCTGTTCTTGACCATTTTTAGCAGTACTGGAGCAGTCAGGGGAAAGCTTAAAAGCTCCGGCACAGTAGTTACACACGTCCTCATCAGTCTGACCAGTGGTCTACTCCAGCCACGTCCAGCTGCTTTAGTTACACACGTCCTCATCAGTCTGACCAGTGGTCAACTCCAGCCACGTCCAGCTGCTTTAGTTACACACGTCCTCATCAGTCTGACCAGTGGTCTACTCCAGCCACGTCCAGCTGCTTTAGTTACACACGTCCTCATCAGTCTGACCAGTGGTCTACTCCAGCCACGTCCAGCTGCTTTAGTTACACACGTCCTCATCAGTCTGACCAGTGGTCAACTCCAGCCACGTCCAGCTGCTTTAGTTACACACGTCCTCATCAGTCTGACCAGTGGTCTACTCCAGCCACGTCCAGCTGCTTTAGTTACACACGTCCTCATCAGTCTGACCAGTGGTCTACTCCAGCCAAGTCCAGCTGCTCTGAGGTGCGTCTGAGGGCGTGAACACACAGGCAGAAATTCCGAAGCTTCCTGAAGTAATTATGCAGTCAGTTAATGACTGTTATACTTCCTGTGGCCCATTGAAGGATCTGTGCTTTTTTCTTTAGCCAAAAAGAAAAAGAATCTCATTGTTCCTTCTATTAAGTTATTCATTGCTCTACCAGCCAAAGCAGTAGCTTTGCAATAAGTATGTTTTGGCTTAAGATTACAAATGATGATGCAGCTTTCCGTCTTTATATATTGAAATACAACCTCAGTCTTGAGGGTTTAATTTTTCATTCCTGTCATGGAGTTCTTATTATGAACTGATTTATTTCATTCTCTGCTGTTTCTAGTTTTACACTTGAATTTATAGCATTTGATTAAATGATGAAGATATTAAAATACTTTTTGACTTTTGATTTATTGTTACATTTCTATATAGAAAGAATTTCTAGTTATCTATCTCTCCCAGGGTGAATGACTTAAATTTTTTAGTTGTGTTTGCATTCAGAGAGGATGCAGTGATAAATAGTACTAATATGCTCATTAATCTTAGCAAGCATTTATATTATTACTTCTTAAATCTAAGAACGTTGAGACAGCAAGGGGTAAGAGAGCGTGGACCTTGGAGCTGAGAAACTCAGACATTAATCCTGACTCCACCAAAAACTTACTGCAGAACCCTTGAATGAGCCGAATAACTTCTTTATTTGTAGTCTTACATTCATCATTTTTAAAATGGGGATAATAGCATTAGTTTACATTTGGTAGTTGTGAGACTTCAATGAACCAAACATATGGAATTTCTGGCACACATCATTGTATTCTCAAAAAAAAAGTAGCCATAATTTCCACTTCTGTAATAGCCACATGAGATCCTGCTGATCCGACCATTGATCTCTAAGCTCTGGGTAAATATAAAAAACAGTACCTGAAGGGACTGGGTCATGATTAAAAGAGTTGTTGACATTTGCAAGAAGGTGTCTGGATGGGGTCGCTTTGTGCAGCTTTTGATAAGAAGGTAGGCTGCAGCTGGCCCTGTGCACAGTGCTTGGATTCTCAATTGAAAACCAAGTTCTTTTGGCCTGAAGAATCAGAGGTCAGAGCTCAGGGCAACCAGAGCCAGTGGAAAGTGAGAGGGAAATTGCATAAAGAAGAGTCTCATTTAGGAGGAGGCATAAATTCTGAGTATAATTCCTGGCCAAATCTCTGGTGACCGCTGAGCTGCATTCATACAGAGCACACTGCAAACTCCCTGCCAAGGATGAAAGAGCTCCACCGAAAGCTGAGCTGCCAGTCAAGAGGCAGAGTTCACAGTGTGAATCCAGTCAAGCTGTCTGATAAAACAGTTGGAAAAAGGCAGCACTCTTTGGAGGAATATAACAGATTCCCAAAGTTTCACAGCACAACTTTTGCAGTGTTACGTGATACAGTCCCAAACTACTGAGTAAAAAAAAAACAACAACAACAGAAAAATATGATCCATCAAAAGAAAAGGTAATTGATGGACCCAACCCTGAAACCATCCAGCTGAATTAACAAATTTTAACAGAGCTCTCGTAATTTTACAGTGATGCAAAAGCTGTGATGGTGACAGACAGCTTGTTGTGTTCTGGTCTCTTTTCATGATGATGGTGGGCCAGTTGCAGTGGCATCATCTGGTAGTGTGATAAAAATGCAGAATCTCAGGACCCACTCCAGAGCTATTAAATTAGAAACTGCAGTTTTATTAAGACCCTAAAATGAGCCTCCAGCCTCCCCGCCCCTCCTACAGCGCTCAGCTCCGCGACCCCCCGCCCCTCAGTGCCCTGCTTGCCTGTCCAACACCGCCAACAAGGAGGCAGCCTGTGATGGCGCAGTGGGAGAACGTGTGGTCAACGAGGAGTGCGAAACCTGGAGAAAGAACACTCCTTTTCTTTATGATGTGGTCATGAGCGGCCCAGCCTCACTGCACGGTGGCTTCCAGTTGTAACCAGACCAGGAGGAAAAGATTTCAGCATGCTTTGCCTTGTGCTGGGACAGACACATTGATGACAGCTCCCTGATGGTGATGCTCAGTTCGCTGCGTCACACTGTGACGGTGAGAAAGGAGAATTCTGAGGTTTTAGCTCAGTTAGTAGAAAAATTGAAACAGAAATTGAGATCACCCATGAAGAAGTGAGCGGGGCCTGTCCTGTGCTCCCAGACCCTTGCATCACTGCAACACAGACTCCATCCAGTGATGTCCTTGTTTTTGACGACATAAAACACCCTTCTAAACCAGACCCTCTGGAGAGTGCAGCCTGCACTTGCGTCTCCTTGAACATCAGGAGGAAGGCTGTGGGGTTTCTTGGAACCCACATCTCAGTGGGCACACACTGGGTGCTTCAGGTGACCATGCCACCTGCTTATGGGTCACCAGTGCTGTTCCCGAGGAGGGAGAAGTGGTGGGTGCACAGGCCATCTTTGCAGGGCATGCAGCTGTCGTGGAGTATGCTTCCTGGCTTCTCTGTGACCCTCGGTTTGGGTCAGAAGTGGATGATCACAAACTTATGATCTGGGGTACTCGTTCAAACAGAACTTTCAAACCAAGCCCCTCAGTTGATGCGCCACTGCTGGAGTGAACTTCCTCTCTTTCAGCCCTCTGGGGAGCTCCTTCTCGCCACAGGGTCACTGGCAAGACTGCTGCCTTGTGTGATCCAAGAAATCTGAAACTCGAGTTGCATTCCTTTGAATCACGTGAGGATGAGCTCCAGGTTCAGTGGTCACCTCACAGTGAATGTATCTTGTGGCTCTGATCGTCGGCTGAATGTCTGGGATCCAAATGGAATTGGAGAGGAGCATAAGGCACGGATGGGCCAGCGGCATCGATGTGTTCTCACGGTGCTCACTGCCAAGACATCTGACTTCTGGATCCCAGTGAACCCTGGGGGGTCTGTTGGGGACCCAAAGACGATTTTGTGCAAGGATGGCCAGAGGCGGGGAGCATTCACTGCGATGCAGGCCCTGCCGGAAGCACGGGTCTGGAAGGACGAGGATCCCAGACGTGTCTGCACTTGCCATCTCCAACATGCCGTGGTTCCTCCCACTCTGAGGCTGGCTGGGTGCTGGTTTTGAGACGCAGACTTTGTCCGGCGGCCGCCTCCTGTGTACCATCAACACTACTGTTAGCCCAGACATTGGGTGTTTTCTGAATGCTGACTGGGGGACTTGACTCAGCAAACCCACAAACTTATATTTAAATTTTCTTCAAGAACTTTTCAGAATCAAACCCAGGTCTGAAGTAGGCACAGAAGGGAAATATATGGTCATTTTTCTTCTTGTGTTCTCAAGTTCAGACTCATTGAGGTTCGCGTGGATAAGGAGTAGAGCCACACTGGGTGGGCGTCTGAGCCATGAGGTATGATATAAAAAGATGCATTTATTCAGGAAACAGGGAGAGATCCCAGCTGTATAGATTCCTACTCTAAACTGGTCATCCCTGACCTTACAGGAGGCACGTTTTCCTATGGAGACCAGTCTCTTCTCAGTTTCTTCAGTTAACGCAAAACCTTATTTTACATGTTCCTCTTTCCCCATATATTTTCACTCATTAATGTATTTCCCGAACTGTTTCCTGTTTTTTTCTTCCATTCTGTGAAATGGTTGTCCATTAAAACTCGGGACCACCAAGTTGTAAAGGTGTATGCTTTTACCTGACAGTAAAAACACAGGTAAACTGTCCAGTTAAGTGCAGGTAGACGGTCCAGTTAAGTTGAGAAGAAGGACTCAATAGCGATACTTGTTTTTAATATTAATTTAAATTAATCCTGGGTAAGAGTTTGCTTTTTTTTTTGGAGTTGTCCTAGTTTGATTCCACTCCCTTTTGGGTGACCTGTCTCCCCAGCAGGCCTGTTCCTCTCCGTGACTGTGTAATGTTAAAAAGATCCCAAAATGATTCGTTTTCGTATTACAGTGTGAAAAGCACTGCTCAGGGTCTCTCTAATCTATCGTGGAGCGAAGTCACAGAAAAACAAGTGCAGTTAGAGGGCACTGGCCTTTGGCTCCTAAAGCAGGACAGTTTTGTGCGACACGGGTCTGATATCTCGTAGCTCCCTGAATGGGGCTTTGCATGTTGTTTTCCTCGTGATTAGGCTGGGATTCTGCATTTTGGGAAGACCTCACGGTAAAGGCAAGGGCATGTTGATCAGCTTGACTCCTGGCTGTGAAGTTACTGGATCGCTGACTGACCTGTGTTTGTTTCTGTTCTGTAAAGTTGCTCTTTTCCCTCCCTTCCCTCGCTGTGCCCTCCGGAGGGACGTCGCTGTGTGCAGCCCTACCTAAGGAGCAAGGAGCTGTGCTCACCTCCTGGAGGGCAGAGGATCTGCCTGAAGTCGCTGGATTTCTTCTGCAGGGGAGATTTGTCTCTTTTTTCCCATTTATTTTTTAAGTTGATCATTTATTTATGGCAGGGTAGGCTCATAGATAGTCATTTTATAAACTGAGTTAAAACTCAGTACTGCTCCTTTACTTATTGCTCACGTTGTTGCAGGTTTGGCCATTGGGGCCCTTTCTGTTGTTTCTTCTGCTTTTTTGTCATTGTTGGGAGATGAGGCAAGAGGAGAGTGTTCATTTTATTTTTATTTCTGTTTTCCTTTTTGAGTATTTCCTTGCTTTCTGTCACTGCAAAACACTCTGTTCTTAGGTTTCACACTCCAGTCCTAGAATCAGTGATTTCTCCAAGGAGCACTGGTTCCTTTTATTGGTATTCTTTTATTAGAAACCAAGACCTGGGCACCAGGTGTGCTTGTTGCTACTGGGTGGCACCTACCTAGGAGTATTTCTGGATTTGCCACTCTGCGCTTATACCAACTAAGCAGGAGCTGAAACTGCCGCTTCTGACCTGCTGGTACTACTGCCACTGCCACATAGCTGGCTCTAGCCCCCTCCCCTTACCTCTCACCTCCTACTCCAACCTGAGGAACCTGGCTCTTGCCATCTGCATTCATTTACCTAAGGGTTCCATTCCAGATGCATGTCCAGGGGTGTCAGTGCCATTTTCCTGCACTCACTGTAGGAAGTAGTTTTGTCAACTAGAGCAGGGCTTCTGGACAGTTCCTTTGACCTTTGGTCTTGTTCAGAACATGCACTTCTAAATTTACATACAGTTCCCCAACCTCTTCAGTGAGCCTGTCTATATTTTAATACAGTTAGATTGCTTCGTCACATTCAGCATTCCCTCCATGAGTACCTTAATTTCCCAAATGATTTTTTTTGTTTGCTTACATTAATGTGCTCTTTTGTGCTATGAAGTTATATGGGTCTGGTCAAGTGCAGGAGTTGTGTATGCACAATTTCAGTGTGATTCAGTCAAACAGAATGGTTTCATCATCCTAAAATTTTCCCTTTGCTGCACCCATTCAACCCTCTTTTCTCCCGGGAACCAGTGTCAGCCATTGATTTCTTTTTTTTTTAAACTCTTTGTGTAGTTTTGCCTTTTCCAGCATGTCATATAATTGGAATCATACATATGTAGTTTTTTCAGGCTGGCTTCTTTCACTTAGCACTATGTATTTAAGATTCATCCTTGTCTTCTTGTGGCTTGGTAACTAATTTCTTCTTATTACTGAATAATATTCATTGCATGGATGTGACCCAAGCTTGCTTATCCATCCATCTATTAAAGGACACCTTTGTCATTGTAGCAACAATGAATAAAGCTGCTGCAAACATTTGTCCCCAGGTTTTTGTGTGTTCAGAAGTTTTCATATCATTTGGGTAAAACTTGGGAATGCAATAGCTGGATCCTGTGCTGAGACCATACCTAGGTTTGTAAGAAATTGCCAAACTGTTTTCTAAAGTGGCTGTACCATTTTGTATCCTGACTAGTAATAAATGAGACTTCCTATTGTTCCATTTCAGGATATTGGTATTATTAGGGTTTTTTTGGATTTTAGCCATCCTAGGGGTTGTGTATTGGTATCTCATTGTGGTTTTAATTGGCAATTCCCTAATGACATATGCTGTTGAGTATCATTTTGTATGCTTGTTTGCCATCTTTGTATCTTCTTTGGGAGTTGCCTGTTCTGATCTTTTGCCTATTTTTTAATTGGGTTGTTTGTTTCTTATTATTGAGTCTCAAGTGTTCTTTGTATATTTTGGCTACAGATCCTTTATCTGATACATATTTTGCAAATATTTTCCCCCATTCTGTGACTTGTCTTTTCATTCTCTTTATGTCTTCTGCAAAGCAGACATGTTTGATTTTAATAAGGTCCGACTTAGCAATTTTTCCTTTCACAGATTGTTCTTTTGGTGTCATATCTAAACTCTCATCCCCAAACCAAAGGTTACCTAGATCCCTGTTGTTTTCTTCTAGGAGTCTCATGGTTTTGCATTTTACATTGACCATGGTTTGTGTTACTTTTGTGTGTGTGTGTGTTACATTTTGAGTTAATTTTTGTTTAGGGTGTTAAGTCTGTGTACAACTAAGTTTATACTTTTTTACTTCAATTTCCAAATTGTTCCAGCATGATTTGTTGAAAGATTTCTTCCATTGAATTGTCTTTGTTCCTTTGCCAATGATTGTTTAACTATATGTGTGTATTTTTATTCTCTTCCATTGATCTGTGTGTCTCCTTATTATCAAGACCATGCTGCTTTGATTAATTTACGTTCATTAAGTCTTGAGATCAGGTATTGTGAGTTCTCCAGCTTTGTTCACTATTGTGCTGGCTGTTCTGGATCTTTTGCCTTTCTCTTAGGAACTTTAAAATATTTGACAATATCTGCAGAAAAGCTGGTGGTTTTTATTGGGATTATGTTAAATCTACAGGTGACGTTGGAAAGGGTCAGTCTCTTAACATTGAATCTTCAATATTGAAGCGTGGAATATTCCAGCAAACTTGGAGTATCTCTGCATTTATATAGATCTTCTTAAACTTCTTTCATCAGTTTTATACTTTTTTTGTTTGTTTTTTTTACATTTATATCCCGTATATATTTTGATAGATGTGTTCCTACCTAAGTGTTTTATTTTTTGGGTCGTGATGTAATGGCATTAATTTTTAAGTTTCAAATTCTGGCTGTTTATTACTGGTAGGGAAGGTCTTCAGCTTTTGCATATTAGCATTTGTTATGTTCTTCCACTTTGCTCTATTCGCTTATTAGTTCCAGGAGGTTTTTGTCAATTATTTGTGATTTTCAACATAGACGATTATGTCTGCAAGCAAAGATAGTTTCTTTCTTCCTTCCCGATCTAAGTACCTTTTATTTCCTTTCCTTATCTTAGTCCACTTGCTAAAGTTCCAGGATGGTCTTGAATAGGAGTGGAGAGAAGAAGCATCCTTGTCTTGTTACTGATCTGAGGGGAAAGGCATCTAGTTTTTGTTTTACCACTGACTGTGATGTCAGCTGTGGGTTTTTGTAGATGTGCTTTACCAAGTTGAGGCGGTCCCCTTTATTCCTCGTTTGCTGAGAGTTTGTTTATGCCTGGGTGCTGGGCTTTGGCCGATGCTCCCTCTGCACCCATTGACGTGGCCATCCGATTTCTCTTCTTGTGTGATGCTGTGATGGATTACACTGGTTGAATTTCAGATGTCGAGCCAGTCTTGTGTACTGGAATAAATCCCACTTGGTTGTGGTGTGTCATTTTCTTTATCCATTATTGGATTCTGTTTGCTGATATTTGGAGGATTTTAGCATCTGTGCTCATGAGAGATGCTACTCTGGTTTTTCCATCTAACATTGTCTTCCGGTCTGGGTAGTGCAAGGCCTCATCTGCCTCGTACACACGGTGGGTAGTACAAGGACTCATCTGCCTTGCACACACGGTGGGTAGTACAAGGACTCATCTGCCTTGCACACACGGTGGGTAGTGCAAGGACTCATCTGCCTTGCACACAGGGTGGGTGGTCCAAGGACTCATCTGCCTCGCACACACGGTGGGTAGTGCAAGGACTCGTCTGCCTTACACACACACGGTGGCTTACACTTTTGGCCTCTGCTTTTGCTTTGTGTCTCAGGCAATCAAAAACCCTGTCTAAGCCCCAGTTTCCTTGGGCATAGAGTGAGGAAAGGAAGCCCACCTCTAAAGGGCGGGTGGAGGGGCGGGCGGGCGTGATTCTGGGGCGGCCTGGCGCAGGTCCTCAGCACTGAAGTGGCGGCATCCTGTCATGTGTTCCCACCAGAAGTCGGTCTCGGGGACCCTTGAGTGCGGACACTCCTTATGGGGTGGGCTCGCTGCTGAGTGATGTAACTGCTCGGTGGTGGGTGCCATGTCTTCAGTGCTCACGTGCTCCTTTGCCCGTGGCCCCCCCCGCCTCTCAGGGTCCCAGGGAGCAGGGTGTTCCGAGCTGTGGAGGTGCGGTGCTGGGATGTGGGGTGCGAGCAATGCGCTGACCGATACTCTTGCTTGCAGGGCCCGGGGAGGAGCCGCAGCCCGGCCTGTTGGAGTTGGGGTGCCGCGAGGGACAGCCGCCACCCGGGGAGTCCTCCCCACCCGAGGCACAGGGAGCCGGGGCCGAGGGCTGCTCCCACCCCGAGCCCGAGGTGTTTCTGCGGCCGGCTGCAGGCCACTGCCACCACCGCCCACCCGGGAGACCTACGGGGAATACGTAAGTGAAGACGCACGGCCCAGTGGGTCGGGGGTGCCGGGGCGTGGGGGGCCTTTCCCGGGTCCATCCTAGCTGGCCGTGTGCTCATCGAGGCCCGGGGAGAGAAGTGCAGAGCCAAGCCCGGGGGGCGCCGGGAGGTGGGTGCAGCGCTCTGTGTCCAGGGGGCGCTTCCCTGGGCACCCTGGCACTGGCTCTAGGCCGCCCCTGCTTGGTCAGGTGTCTTAAGCCCCAGCTGTGCCTGCGGGGCTGGCCCTGCCCTTAACCGGCTGAATTGATAGGTTCCTGATGGGAATCCTTTTCAGTGGCCAGGGCAAAAGGCCCCTGGTTTTCACTTAGTGCAAATCACTTAAGTTTTCCATTTACTACTCAATAATTCTTTGATACGGTCCACAGACTTACTTAAAATAAGAGAACAAAAACATATCTGAAAACTGGGGTGGAACAGAATTCTTCAACAAGAATACAAAGCCCCAGGGATTTTTACTATAACTTCCTAGTTTACCATCAGCGAAGGAAACAAGAAGCATGGAATGGATCTCATGTTAGCAACTGAAAGCATGAAAGTAGCAGTGTGTGAGCTGCTGTCAAAGAAAAGGAAGAAATGATGGGGATAAAGTGGTAGAATCAGGGGATCCCTGTGCTCTGCTTTCATGGACATGTTGTGCGTGGTGAGCAGCTCCTCTTTGCAGGCTCCTGGGAGGTGACCCCCGGAGGGGCCGCAGGCGTCCCTGGGGGCCGTGTCCCCTGAGGCCTTTGCCCCGCGCCGCCTGCCCCGCCTCGATGCTGCCCTGGTGCCTCTCCCGGTCGGGCCTGTCTGTCCCAGGCTTCAGTCAGCAGCATCGGGCGCTGCTGTTGCCCGTGTGTCTCCCGCCCAGGCCGGGAGCTTCCCAGGGGCAGGCACGGGTGGCTGAGAGCACAGACCGGGCACCAGCGGTTCGGGGTGACCGAGCAAGGCCCTTGGCCCGTTGCTGCACCATCTGCTCTTCAGGGGGCGGGACGTGACCCCTTCCCCCTCCCCGTGTTCCTCTTCCTCAATGCTCTCAGCGCACTGACAGTGGTGAGCTTGCCTTGCACTTTTCTACACTTGTGCAGTCTTCTGGAAGCAGCGGGGCTGAAGGCACAGGAGAACGGGGCTCAGGTGCTTGTGGGTGGGCCCGTTGTCGGTGTCTGTGCCTGCTGGCCTACTCTTCCCTGTGGTTGTGGGTCTGGCATCTGAGTGGCCGATGCTGTAGGAGACACTGCCAGGCAGGGGCCGTGAGAGGCCTGGAACCCCATGAGGAGGGCGTGAGTCAGGCGAGGTGTTCCGCCTTCTAAGTTCCGTACTCTGTGCGCTCCGGAAAGGGACGTTGCCGTCGTACATGCTTCTCAGAGAATAAGGCACATAGGTCCTTTGCCTTAGGATGTATACTCTGGTGAGTCTAAACAGAAATTGGATCCATTGAAACAAACGTTTCTTGGAAGGTTAGTGTCTAGAAGTGGAAAAGAAAAAGGAAGAGAAGTTCAAGACGCTAGATTCGCTGTCTGTAGCTCTGACCGGTATTGATGAGTGACGGGAACAGCCCAAAACAAGTGAAGTGAAAGCGCGTGGAGAAACAGCTGCCCCTCGGAGCACCAGGGTGTGCGGGCTCTGGTGAAGGAAGGGGCTGCCCGGGAGAGGGGACCGGCTCCTGCTGCCCTGCCACGCTCCCCCCCACAGCCTCAGCTGCAATGCCAGCCCAGATTTCCTGACCCTGGGGTCAGGGCTCCTTCTGCCCCACCTCAGGGCTGCCTTCAGGAAGTGGGTGGCCACAGGCATTAGTGGTTTAATCTCCTTTGTTCAGAAACCAGCGCTCTGAGTGCATGGCGACTAGGAAAGGATATGCGCCCGGGAGTGCACCCCTCCCCAAGTTGAGCCACTGTCATGGAGGGTTCAGATTACACTGCACCGCTTTCTCCCTCCTTTAGTGTCTCTGGTTCTTGGGGATCCCTCCCAGAGTCAGTACCAGTCACCGGCACGGGGTTGAGTGGCCTGGAGGCCAATGGTGGACCATGTCCGTCCTTAACTGGGCAGGTGTAAACCGTTCCCTCGTGACAAACGCACAGACTTTTACAAGGGGTCAGTGAGAGCGCAGAGGGGCCCTGTGGCTGTTGTGGACCGTGGACTGGAGTTAACAGTTGCATTTTCGTGTTCTCTCACGAGCAGTAACACGTCCCACACCAGCACTAGGGTGCAGTCATGGGGGGGTGAGGAGCATGGGAGGATTGGGGTTTGCTTTTTTATTTTCACTTCTTTTCTGGACTAATGAAAATGTTCTAAATTGACCACGGGCGTGTGCACACAGCTATGGGATGATACCGTTTGTGAAAATAGCTCAGTAAAACTACATGGAAGAAATGAAAGCCGAGAAGGGTTTTGCCACTTAGCCTGGCATCTTTGTAAGCTCTCTGCAGTGCCAGTAGCTGGATCACAGCCCCTGCCAGCAGCTCTGGGGAAGGCAGTAGAGGAGCCCTCGCCTGGCGTGCTGAGCCTCGGCTGGGCCCTTCTCGCCTGGCCTCTCCCCCGGCTCAGCTTTAATTTCCTCTTCCAGCCTCTCGAGTAGAGCTCTGTGGTCACCAGCCTGTGCCCCATGTTGGTCCGTAGGTCTCAGCTGTCCACAGTCCCCTGCACGTTGTTCATACCACACCACTGGTCATGCAGCCTGGGGTGCGGGAGGAAGAGCTTCTGTTGTTTGTATTTTTACTTTGCTTGTTGGCTTGTCTCTAGGAGAGACCCTGTAGAGGCTTTCCTTCATCCATTCACAGGCTTCTGTTTTGGCCTCTGTGCATCCTTCCAAATCCATGACTTGTTCTTTCCTGTCTTCCCACTATTGATCTGATTTCAGCTTTCTTCCCAGTGCATGCGGGATTTTAGATAGCCAGGGTAGGAATAACTCAAGATATCCCCTCAGAGAGCCTGGCTACCTATGACCAAGGAGTCCTGGAACAAAGCTGCCACAAGTAGGTAAAATGGAAACTGCATGGAAAGGGGTTGGGATTAATAAAACAAACAAACCCAAAGTAACAATAACAAAAATCGCTACTGTTGCTTTACTGGCAAACATGAAAGTAGCAAAAGAAGGAAGTAGGAGAGTTGCCATTGGTCCTTTTAGGGCAGCTTACTGAAGTATTTATTCCATGGAACTGGAATAACCATGAGTTAAATTAAATTCTAAATTTGCTGAGGATGGGAAGCCCCTTCCCCCATTCCCCCTAATCCCAGCACCTAGGGCCAAAGGTGAGTCTTTGATAAATATGTGCCAAATGAACAAATGAATGAATATTCTCCAGACTGAGCATAAACACCTTGCCAACTCTGAAAACCAGCCCTGATGTCTCCTGCATGGTGTTTCACTTTTAGGCACATAGCAATTTATATATAATTTAGTGATTAGCATAGCTGTGTAATGCAATCATTAATTAGTATATTTCTGTTTTTCTGAAGATTGTAAACTTCTAGAGACAAGCACAGTGACTCCTATTTAATCTCCAGCCGCTAGCACAGTTTCTGGGATCTTGTAAGTTGCTGGAAATGTTGACTGGACTGAACGCACCTGCATATGGGATCTCGTAATCTTTTAAGACCCAATAAGTTTTCTAACAAAGGTTGCAGTGATTCTTCTAAGTCATTATTGTAACCATCTGGTGCGAAGAAGTTGATAGTTGGTGTTTTAAAAGAGGCTTCCCCCAGTGCTCCTTGCTTTCTAGTGCTTTCTAGTAAGCACAGGTCACAAAGAGATAAGAGTGAGTCTCTGTAACCCCTGGAGAGTGTAACAGAGTGGCCTTCTATAACTCTCACATCAGTTCTAAAATGAAGTTTCAAGAAGGAAGCAATATTTAGGGAGAAAATGCTCTAACATATGTTATTTCATGTTATTTTCACAACCACCCAATGAGACACTATTTGTATTCTCATCTGTACAAATGAGAATTTAGAATCAGGAAATGTATGTCTTGTCCAAAGTTACAGCTGTTAGAAAAGGAGCAAATTTGAGATTCAAATTTTAGGTTTATGTGTTACCTTCAACAATCAGTGCTGTATAAAAAAAAAAATCCGTGCTGTCCTACCTGAGATTACAAATGAGATAATTGCATGTTCCCCTCATCTGGAGGTTGTGAAAGGGATGGCAGGAGACTGAATTAAATGAGCAGCCGTTGGTGTCCTGCACTTTTGTAATTCTGTGAAGTTAAGCTGCCACAAGTAGGTAAAATGGAAACTGCATGGAAAGGGGTTGGGATTAATAAAACAAACAAACCCAAAATAACAGTAACAAAAATCTCTACTGTTGCCTTACTGGCAAACATAAAAGTAGCATTTTCATTATTTAAAAACGTCAGAGCATCTGTAACTCTGAGAAAGCCTTGCTGTTCCTTCGGAACTCAGAAATAGAATCTTTAAAGATCTCGGGCAGATGCATTCATGGCAATAAAACTTCTGTAATTAGAGCTCGTCACTCCGTTTACTTTCAATTTTAACTTTCATTTAGCAGTCAGTATCTGAAACCATTATTTCCACAAGAAGAAAATGAAACCGTATCAGTTGCTTATTTAACCCCAAAATCGGGAGTGGGGGAGGGGAGGACGCTATTCTTTAAACCCTGCCACAACTGCTGCTTTCTTGAGAAAGCATGCATTTAGTCGTTAAGATTCTCAATACTTTTCAGATTATGCATACTAAAATAAAAGATTTTAGCCTCAAGAAAAACTCAATTAATGGTAATTATTTTTAATAAATAATTATATTATGTGTCTGCTAGGAATTTGCTTTATTAAAAGCCCAAGTGGGGTGGGCCACGGTGGCTCAGTGGCAGAGTTCTTGCCTGCCATGCTGGAGACCCGGGTTCAATTCCCGGTGCCTGCCCATGCGGGGAAAAAAAAAAACCCAAGTGAGAAAGTCTGATAATTCTTTCACAGTATTTCCTTGTCAAAATGTGCCCATTGAGATTTTTTTCAATGCAGTGTTTTTATAAGACATAGTCACACGCCATGTATCATCAGAAGTGTGCGGCTAGTGAGGCAGTGTCACCATGCAGTTCTGAGCATTTTCATTACTCTAAACAATAAAAGCAAGAATAAAAATAAAATTTAAAAAGAACACTCAAAATATCGCCTACCTGCTCTCCCCACTATTAATTTTTTTTTTCTCTGTGTTTTCTTCCTTATCTGTCCATACATTGGATGAAGGTAGTGTCAGTCACAAGGTTTTCATAATCACATGTTCCCACCTTAACAGGCAGTGGTTGTACAGTCATCTTCAAGAATCAAGGCTACTGGAATGCAGTTCAATGGTTTCAGGTTATTTCCCTCTAGCGACTCCAATACACCAGAAACTAGAAAGAGGATATCTGCATAGCGTGTAAGGATGACCTCCAGAATGATTTCTCAACTCAATCTGAAATCTCTCAGCCCCTGAAACTTCGTTTTGTTTCATTTATCTTCCCCTCTTGGTTAGGAAGGCTTTCTCAATCCCACGATGCCAGGGCCACGCTCAACTCCGGGAGTCATGTCCCACATCACCAGGGAGATTTACCCCTCGGGGAAGCGTATGTGGCCCAGGGAGGGGGAGGGCAGTGAGTTCACCTGCTGAGTTGGCTTAGAGAGAGAGGCCACATCTGAGCAACAAAAGAGGTTCCCTGGAGTGACTCTTGGGCATAATTTTAAGTAGACTAAACTTAACCTCTTCAGGAATAAGTTTCATAAGGGCAAGCCCCAAGATTGATGGCTTGGCCTATTAGATTAGAATCCCCAATGCTTGTGAGACTATCAGATCTTCCCCAGGTGGGAAAAGTTAATATTTCTACATTTTTCCCAAGTCCCTCAAAGAGATTTTGCAGATATTGTTTTATCTTCTACCCAAATTACTCTGGGATGTATCCAGGCATCATACTAACCTGTATAAACCAAGATTTCATTTCCTGTTAAAGGTTCCATGTAATTATGGTGTTTGAAAACTGATCAGACAGTAAATTAGATAAATGGCTACAGAAAATATAATTTTTTTATATTTAAATAATAAACATCTCTTCCTTTGGTCTCAGAATTTCAAGTCTTAAAACACAGTTAATATAATCCTTTACCCTTTAGTCTGATAAACCTTAGTTCTAACCATTTCAGCCATATTCATACCTCTAATTAAAGACTTCAGCTTTTTAAACAGTTGCTGTATGGGATAATGCTGACTTTCATAGCTGCAGAACTCTAGCTCTGTCTCAGGTGTCATACAAGTACCCAGAGTTTCATGGAGTGACCAGGTTATACACAAATAGCTCAGCATTTCAGAATTTAGCAGTGACAGTTGCAGACACAGGCCTAGAAGGGATGGCTGTAAGAGCTTACAGCCTAGGAGCCTTCCCAGTAAGCCTTCCCCTGATAACTGTGCTCCCGAATTCAATTCTCAGAGTTTGCATGTGTGGTCAGTCCATCTTAGTGAGGCCTTATGATATCTGTCTTTTTGTTCTCAGCATATTTTACTCCACATACTGTCTTCAAGGCTCACTCACCTAGTCGCATGCCTCCCAGCTTCATCCCTTCTCACAGCTGCTCAGTGGTCCCTTGTATGTGGACACCACAGCTCCCCTTTCTGTTCCTCAGTCATTGTACCCTTAGGCCACCTCCATCCATTGTGGATCATGAACACTGCTGCCATAATCACCAGTGTGCAAATATCCATTTGTGTCCCTCCTTTCAGTTCCTCAGAGTGTATACCTAATAACGGGTTGCAGGATTGTGTGGCAGTCCTCTCCTTAGCCTCCTGTGGAACCACCACCCTTCCCTCCAGACGGCCTGCACCTTTCAGCTTCCCTGCCAACAAGGAATAGGTACATTTCTCTCTCCATATTTTCTCCAGCCAATTGCATCTTTCTCTTTTTAACAGTTTTAATCATACATATGTAATCCATCCAAAGTAAACGATCAGTGGTTCTTGATATAATCCCATAGTTTTGCATTCACCATGACAATCCATATGAGAACATTGCCATTTCTTCCACAAAGAAAGAGGAAGGGGAAAAAAGAATAAAAAATAAAAATAATAATAAAATAAAATATAAAGGAGAAACACTACCACTGCCAAGAATCCCACACTCTTCCCTTCTGTCTCCCTCTTGGCATTTAGCCTTGGCATACTGCCTTTGTTACACTTAGTGGAAGCATACTACAACATTGTTGTTAACTCTAGACCGTAGTTTACTTTGATGGTATTTTTCCTATATGCCATCCCATTTTCAACACTTTGCGCTGTTGGCATTCATTTATTCTCTTTCAAGTAAAGACATTCTTGTATTTGTACATTTAATCACCGTCATTGACCATTCTAGGTTTCTCTAAATTATACCATCCCAGTCTTTGTCTTTCCTTCTGGTGTCATAAATGCCCCCAGCCTTCCTAGTTCAACCATACTCACACTTAGCTTTCTCCAGTGTACTTGGAATATTGTGCTACCATCAGATAGTATCATGCTATCCATTTCTGGATCTTTGCAGGCAATCCTGTTGAACATTTTGTACTCCTTCAGTATCAGATACCTGATCTTTGCCCTCTTTCTGTCTCCTCATGACCAGTGTTGTTAACTGTAACTCTCCAAGTTCACTCAGTACTGTTAGTTCATGTTAGTAAGACTGTGTAGTATTTGTACTTTTGTTTATGACTAATTTCACTCAACATAATGTTTCAAGGTTCATCCATGTTGTTGCATGCGTATTCTGATATATCTTAATTTTTTTTCCTGTCTTTTTACCCTTACTGATAGACTACATTTCTACACTCTTTTCCAGACTTCCCTTCCCTTTCTTTTTCTGCCTGTCTATACTACTCCCTTTAGTACTTCTTATAGAGCAAATCTCTCATTTAAAATTCTTTCCCAAAATAATTTAAACTCTTCATTCATTTTTGAAGGACAGTTTTGCCGGATATAGAATTCTTGGTTGGCAGGGTTTTTTTCTTTCAGTATCTTAAATATATTATACTATTGCCTTCTTGCCTGCGTGGTTTCAGCTGAGAAATCCACACACAGTCTTAGCATGCTTCCATTGTATGGGATGGAAAGTTTTTCTCTTGATGGTTTCAAAATTCTCTCTTTGTCTTTGACACTTGACAATCTGCCTAGTATGTTCTTGGAGTAGGTCTGTTTGATCTGTTCTGTTTTGGGTATGCTATGCTTCTTGGATCTGCAATTTAATATCTTTTATATGACATGGGAAATTTTTAGTGATTATTTCCTCCATTAGTCTTTGTGCCCCTTTTTCCTTCTCTCCTCCTTCTGGGACACCCACAACATGTATGTTCGTTTGCTTCACATTGTCATTCAATTCCCTGAAACCCTACTCATATATTTCCATTCCTTTCCCTTATCTATTTTTTTATGTGTAGGATTTCAGAGGTCTTGTCCTCTAGTTTGCTAATCCTGAGGATGAGACCCAGCAGGTTGTCCGACTTTCCTGTGATGCCTCTAGACTCTGTGCGTTTCCTCTCCTGCCCAGCCCTCAGCTTCCCACTGGCATAAATTGGTGCTGTGCCTTTGTCAGCGGCCTCTGCCTGTCCCTGCCAGGGGCATGGTTGAGACTGAGGCAAGCTTGGGCTGTTCTGATTCCCAGCCCCTGGGGTCTGAATTCTTTGAAGGAGGCCCCCCCTTGAGCTGGGCCCCCCTTCTCTTGGGGAAGATGTGCCCTCCAGGGAATTAACTCCTCCACTTGACCTGTTACTTTCTCCCCCAACTTGCCTTAATTCCACCCTTCCCTGGGTCAGCACTGACAATTGAAAAGGCTTTCTCTCATGAGCTACCTAGAATACTTAAAAAAGAGAAAAAAAATAAAATAGAATCCCTTTTCAGAGCCAGTCCCCCCAGCCCCCAAGCTTCCCCAGAGCAGAGGAGTTGGTACCGGGCTGTCTGTGCCCCTTTTCTTGGGGCACAGCCCTTTCCCAGGACTGTGAGCTCAGCCAAGTCCAGAAGCTTCTGTTTTTTTCTTTGTTGTTTTATTTCCTTGAAATTTGATTGATCTTTCTCAAGGTGAGACTGTGATGCTATTTGGTCACTTATAATGTCAACTGAGCCAGCTGTTCTTCATCAGATTAGTTGTCAGAAGATACTCCCTGCGTGTGTGTAATTGGGAAGAACAGCTGTTAGTAAACAAGCGTTTGGTTTTGAGAAGGTGGTTCATGTGAGAACACGTAGGATGTACACAGGGGCCATTTGAGGAGACAAGGTTAGCCACGAGTGGGACCAGATACTCCCCCCAGGGAATTTCCTTTGAAGAATAACTCTAAGAGAACAAAGCAGATCACCATGATGAACTTTCCTCCAAAAACAAGAAAGCGATAATGGATGAGTTTGTAACCATGTAAATATAAAATTAAACATAATAACAGTAATTCCTCATAGCATTTTTGAGAGCAAATATGTCTATCCCAAAATGACATTGATTTATTATTTATGTCCAATAATTAAATAACAAGAGTACATTCCATGAGAGTACTTTATTCGGAATGTTGGTGTAATTACACAGAGAGACATGCTCATGCTTTCTGACGTGGCCCAGGATACATATGAATTGCTGAAGTGAATCCATTTGTGATAAATTGCTTCAGAGTCTGTGTACAAAGGAAGCATGCAATCAGCGTAGTGTGTGTTCCCCATGCACTGAGTGTGGTAGTTTATCCACCAGCTCTGGAAGAGCTTGTCTGTGTCCGTCACTGCACCTCATTCCACGTGGTAATGGTCACTGACTGCACGTCCCAACCCTGGCCTCTCTGCTGTCGTCTTCCTGAGGCCATCCCGCCGAGAGCCCTCCGGCTCTTTGCGTGCTGTGTGTGCCAGCCTAGCACTGTGTCTGCCAGACTCGCTCGGCCTCCTGCTGTCATCACCCTCATCCCTGTGTCCAAACAGCAGCCCTGTCTGTGCAGGTCTTGTCTGAACTGACAGACCTCCAGCTGTCTGCCCAGCAGCTGGTGGGCTGCGTGCCCATCCTCAGCGGGAAGCCTCCTTACCACCCCCAGCCTCTACCAATGCCCACCTGGGGCCGTGTCCCATGGTTGCAGCTAAGCAGGGTCCGAATCGGAGCCTTTCACAGTTTGCGGTTACTTGCTGGGATGTTTGTTTCATGTGTGACTTCCCACTAACTTTAAATGTGGTTCACACATGTGCTCCTGGCACCTGAAATGTTGTGGTCACTCAGTAAATAGTGGTTGTGTGCGTGACGGACAAACAGAGGCATACAGACGATGGTCTTTGTCTCTGTGGTGGCCCCTTTCCCTGTAGTCTCGCCTGAACCTCAGTTCCTCCCCACTCCGGTGCCATGCTCCTCATACCCCCTCGCCCTCCTGGGTGCATTCTAGCGCGTGAGGCCCCAGAGCAGAGCGAGAGCTGGGCGAGACCCCTGGGAGGGTAGGGTGGAGGCTGTGTGAGCAGTGCCCAAGGGCCTCTTGCCTGCTTGCTGGACCACTGGCCATCCCAGTGCATCCTCACTTGGCCTCTCTGCCCTCTGCTGCCCCACTGGCCATCCCGTTATGTCCTCACTTGGCCTCTTTACCCAGTGCTGCCCCGCTGGCCATCCCAGTGCATCCTCACTTGGCCTCTCTGCCCTCTGCTGCCCCACTGGCCATCCCGTTATGTCCTCACTTGGCCTCTTTACCCAGTGCTGCCCCGCTGGCCATCCCGGTGCATCCTCACTTGGCCTCTCTGCCCTCTGCTGCCCCACTGGCCATCCCTCTGCGGCCTCACTTGGCCAGTCTGCCCTCCGCTGCCCCACTGGCCATCCTGCTGTGTCCGCACACATGCCAGCGGCATGAGCCCTGCTGTCCTCCGCGTGGCGGTTGGTGCCTCTGAGCACCTTGTGCCCTGGCCAGTTGGCAGTGGCACCTTCCCGGGCCTGCTGGCTTGTCTGTCTGCCCACCGCTCCCTTGTCTTCCCTGCTGTAGGTTCTTTTAGGGCAGGAATTATGTCTCCTTTTTTTGAAGTTTTATTTGCCTAATGCTTATAACAGAGCTTGACACTCTGGAGATACTAAATAAATGTAGAGCCCTTGATATTGAAAAGAATTCATAGGATAGACAGACATTTTAATGATGGTAGAACAAGCTGAAAGTGAGTTGGCTGAGTATCTTTTGAATCCTAAAATATTTTGAAAAATGTTTAAAGGAAAAGATTCTTTTTCAGATGCAGACTTACCACGTCCCTCAAAATCTGCAAACTAAAATCGTCTTAGAAATTCTAATTATATTACTCTCGAGATCATTTAATTATGATTGCATCAGCTATCTATTCATATGATGTATTTTGCCATTCGTTAATACCCCTTGATATCTAATGTTGTTTAATCATTCTAACTTTTGAGCCTGAGTGACAGGTTAATCCCCTTTAACTAGTCCTGTGTTACGGCAGAACGTGAGGCCTCTTCTCCTTAGTGGACATGGACGCGCTCTGGCTGTCAGTGTGGAGCTGGCCTCGGGCTCCATGTGGTGTGACGCGGCCTCCTCGGGAGGGGAGGGCGGGTGAGAGGTGGCTGGGCCCTGCAGTCTGCACGTGGGGTCCCCGTCGGAAGGGCAGGGGAGGGGCAGCCGGGACCCACGGTCTGCACGTGGGGCCCCCATCAGGAGGACAGGGCAGCCGGGCCCCGCGGTCTGCACATGGGGTCCCCATCAGAAGGGCAGGGGAACCAGGCCCCACGGTCTGCACGTGGGGTCCCCATCAGGAGGACAGGGCAGCCGGGCCCCACTGTCTGCACGTGGGGTCCCCATCAGAAGGGCAGGGGAGCCGGGCCCCACGGTCTGCACGTGGGGTCCCCATTGGAAGGGCGGGGGAGCCGGCCCCACGGTCTTGAAGGACAGCAGCCCTGGGCTGGCCCTTCACGTGGGGGTCCCATCTGTGCCTCCTCCTGTACCCCAAGAGCAAACTGTTCTGAAATGCTGACTACTAGCAACATCAGTGGAACCCTTAAGGAAAAACCCAAAATATTTTTCAAGAGAACATGCAATTTTTAATTGAGATTTTGTTTAAGCATCTTCAGTGGTGTCAAACTCTTCGCTCATCTCGCCTGCACCTGTAATTGGGGACTAGCTGAGGCAGGGCCTTCCCCACCGGTACCTCCCACTGCAGTGACTACTGCTATAATTTCTTGAAAGTTAATCTCTAAACCGCTTCAATTAGCTTGTTTTCAATAGTGAGAAATTTAATTAAAAACAGTGCGGATTGTAAAAAGCTTATTTATGAAAATGTATTTTAAATAGGAATTGAAAAGCCTAGGGATATCTTTTTAGTTTAGATAAAAAGATGAAAGTTCTGCAGTTCCATTATTATTATATCCATTTTACTGGAAGCAAGGATAAGGGTGGTTCGCAGTTTATTTGAAATGTCTGTCAGTAGCTTCACAAGTTGATGTCTTTCCAAAATTGCTTTAGTGATTGACCTATTTTAGAAATTTAAAACTTTAGAGAACAATTCCCAATTTTAAATTTGTGAATATGGTGAATGTTTTTTTTTCCTCTTACTCTAAAAACATAGTGAAAAATATGCTTTATTAGGAGAGTGGCTCAGGACTCCTCATAGCCTTTTGGCTCATAGCATCGCATGTGATGGCTTCTGATGCCTCGACCTGTGTGCTGTGTTCCGTCAGAGATCCGGGCCGCAGGAGCAGTAGTCAGTAATGTCCACTGTCCCAGTCCTTGCACTGCGATAAATCCATATACGTGCTCCTTCCTTCAGGGTGCTTATAAGGATTCCCATTTTATCGATAAAGAAACAGATTCTGGTAAGTAAGTGAGCCTGCCTGAAATCACTGATAGTGAATTACATAATCCCCTCTGTCTCCAGAGCCGTCTCTTTCCCCTAGACCATGTTTGTTTGACATTAAGTTGGTATTGATGACACTAATGTTCCAAGATACTTGTGCTCGATGTTATGTCAGGGCTTGTGTAAATATTAAGTAAATAATATTTAATAATTAATAAATTATAGCAATAAACCCAAAGACACACCCTGTAACTGACGAGTCCTGGTCTCTTAGGAATCAGAAGTACGGTAGGGTTCCTATTTTCATGGATTTAAATGCCATTGAGTAACATGTATTAGATTTAATCTTACAGAGTAATTATCTTTCTGCACTTTTCAGATTCCACAGCATTTTTGCATTAGCTGCAGTGTGTTGTCTCGTCTGCAGAAGGTCCCCGGTTTGAAGTTTGCCCCCAGTAGAATGAGAAGGGCGACTTGCTCTTGTTGGTTTGTCTTTTTATTGTTGAGTTGTAGAAGTTCTTTATGTATTTTAGTACTACATCCTTATCAAATATATGATTCGCAAATATTTTCTTCATAAAAGTTTTGCAGTTTAATGAAGTTCAGTGGTTGCTTTTGTTTTTTGATTTCATATCTAAGAAACCATTGCCTAGTCCAAAATCATAATGATTGACACCTAATTTTCTTCTTAGACTTTCATACGTTTTGCTCTTACGTTAGATGCAAGGTCCACTCTGAGTTGAGTTTTGCATGCGGTGTGAGGTAGGGGACTGATGTCATTCTTTTGCTTCTGTTGTCTGTTTGTTCCAGCACTGTTTATTGAAGAGCCTCTTCTTCACCCACTGAATTGTCTGGGCACCTTGTTGAAAATCATTTGACCATACACGTCAGGGTTTATTTCTGTATGTCTACATTACGACACTGTTTTGATGACTGTAGTTTCATAAGAAGTTTTGAAATTGGAAAGTGTGAGTCTTCTAATTTAGTTCTTTATCAAGATTGTTTTGGCTATTCTGGTTCCCCTGTATTTACATTTGAATTTGAGAATCAGCTTGTTGGTTTCTGTAGGATAATTAGCTTGGATTTCAACAATGATTGTGTTCAATCTGAGGTTTATTTTGTGTGTATTACCATCTTAATGTGAAGTCCTCAGATGCCTGAGCGTGTGATGTCTTTCCGTTTATTTAGGCCTTCTTTAATTTGTTTCTAAGGTGCTTTGTAGTTTTCACTTATGTCCATTTCCTGTGGATGCGGTGATAAATTACAACAAAGTCGGTCAGTTCAAACAATGCAGGTTTATCCATAGAGGACATGTCTAGAGGGCAGAAGTGTGAGATCAGTTTCCCTGGGCTGGATGTCAGCATGTTGGCTGGGCTGCACTTCCTCTCAAGGCTTAGGGGAGAACACGCTTCTTTGCCTTTTCCAGCCTCTAGAGATGCCCTCTTTGGTCCCTGACCCCTTCCATCGTTTTCAGAGCTCAGGGGGCATCTTGGTTCAGTTGCCCCCTTCAGTGGTCAAATCTCATCCACCTCCTCTGTTAAGGACACTTTTGATTACATGTAAGGCCCACCCACCTGAGTAATCCAGGAAAGTCCTGTCCCCATTTCCTTAATCCTACATGCAAAGTCTTTTTTCCTGTAAGATGACATTCAAGGTCCCAGATATTATGCAGTAGGCATCTTTGGGTACCGTCATCCGTCCTGATCCCATCTGTATACATGTCTTGCAGCTCTTTTGCTGTGTTTTTCTTAAACAAGTTATTCTTTTGGGGGCTATTATAAATGAAATTGTTTCCTTAAATTTTATTTTCTGACTCTTTATCTTTAACGGATGGAATGATAATGTATTTTTATGTATTTTCTTGTGTCCTACATCTTCCTGAATTCATATTAGCTCTAATGGACTTTTTGTAGACTTCTTAGAATTTTATATATATAAGATCATGTCTTCTGAAATAGTTTTGCTTCTTTCTTTCCAGTCTTCATGTCTTGTATTACATTTTCTTGCCCAGTTGCCCAAGCCAGAAGCTCCAGCATAATGTTGAATAGAAATGTAGAGTGGAAACATCCTTTCAGTATTTCACCATTAAGTGAAATGACTTTCTCCTAGATGTTCTTTATCACATTAAAGAAGTTATTTCTAGTCTTAGTTTGTTTAATTTTTTATTATGAAAGAGTGTTGGATTTTGTCTAATGCCTTTTCTGTATGTATTGAGATCATATGTTGTTTTTGTCCTATATTCTCTTAATATGGTATATTATGTTGATTGATTTTCATGTGTTGAACCCACCTTACTTCCCTGGGTTAAAACCACTTGATTGTGGTGTAAACTCCTTTTTATAATCTGGTAGATTTGGTTGGTTCCTATTTTGCTGAGAATTTTTGCATTATAATCGTAAGGGATATTGGTCAGGGATGCTGTGTCCCTTGGGTTGGAAGGAGATGGGAGTGTGCTCCTTGTCTGTTTTTAGGAAGAAATGTGTGGACGATTGATAAATTCTTCAAATATAGGTTAGAATTCACCAGGGAAGCCACCTTGTCCTGGACTTTTCTTTGTAGGAAGTTTTTGTTTATTAATTCAATCTCTTTAGTTGTTAGGGGTTATTCATGTTTTCTGCTTAGGTTTGTCTCAGTTGTGGTGTGGTGTGTCTCTCTAGGAGGGTATCCGTTTCAGTTAGATCGTCTGATGTGCTGGCATACGGGTGTTTGCAGCATTTCCTCATCCTTTTCATTTCTGTCAGGTTGCCAGTAATGGTCTCCTCTTTCATTCCTGAGTTTAGGAATTTGAATCTTCTCACTTTTTCCCTTGGTCATTTGAACTACAGTTTTTTTTGTTTGTTTGTTTCAATTTTGTTGATCTTTTCAAAGAACAAACTTGATTTTGTTCATTTTCTCTTTCATTTATTTCAGGTCATCATCTTTATTCTTTCCTTCTCCTCCGCTAGCTGTTTAATTTGCTCTTCTTTTTTTTGGTTTCTTATTGGATGGCTAGGTAATTGATTTGAGATCTGGCTGCTGCTTTTTGTTTTTGGACTATATTCACACGCCATACAAACCATCCAGTTTACAGTCAGTAACTCGCAGTATATCACATTGTGCGTCAGTGAGGACACCCTCATGATCAATTTTAGAACGTTTTCATTACTCCAGAAAGGAAATAAAAATGAAAAATAAAGCCCCCATCCTCCCATACTCCTTATTTCCCCCATGATTGACCCATAGTGTTGGTGTGGTACATTTGTTACTGCTGATGCAAGAATATTAAATATTACTGTTAACTCTAGTCAGAGGTAATATTTGCAGTCGGTACATTTTCCCCATCTCCCCCTGCATTGCTAATTCCTGGTAATAGTGTTGTGAGCTGCTCTACTTGATGAGAGCACTTTTAATGTTTACGTATATCTGTACAGTTAATCACGGTCATAGCCCAGCACAGAGTTTGCTGTCGCACGTTCCCACTTTTTAGCCTCAGCTGCCCTTCTGGTGGCGTGCACGGCCCCCTTCCCTGTCCACCCTGTCGGCCCCGGCCAGGGCCATTAGTTATTCTCGCAGTCCTATGCTGCCGTCCCTCGGCCTGTTTCCAAACGCTTGAACTGAGCCTGCTCAGACACGTGCGCGGGAAGTAGCCGGCCCGTCCTTCAGCCTCACCTGCGCCTGGCCACCTGAACTCCTTATTTGTGTCTGTGAGTTGACGTAGAGTCGGATCATATCTGCGGCATCGCACGGCATTTGTCCTCTGCCGGTGAGGCTCCAGCCCTCCCTCCATCCCCTTCCTTGCCGTGGACATAGCAGGCGCCGGGAGGAGGACCCTGGTGAAGTGGTCAGCGTTGCTGTGGCCGCCTCATCCCCGCTCTTCCACCGTGGCCCTCTGAGCGCCCATCCTTGGTGCCAGTTCCTCCCCTCGGGCACCGGCCTTTTAGCATGTGCCCAGAGTTTCTGACGACGCCTGGGAAGGTCGCCCTTCGCACTGGGGCTGCAAGGCAGGGAAATGCGACAGCTCCCCGCAGGGTCGGGGGGGGGGGCATGCTGCGGAGGCCTCTTGGGGCGGGTGGGTAGGCAGACGGTGAGACCCCCCTGCAGCCCCTGCTCTGCCCACACGTGTCTGCTGCGCCTTGAATCTCCCCAAGCCAATTTCCAGAAATCTAAAAGTGTTGATTCTGACAATTTTTCCTGTCTTCTCATTGCTTTGTTGGAGAAACTTTTTGTATATTGTCACTCTGCTGTCTTTCCTCATGTAGCTTCTGTTGTTTTGAGAATATAATTTAGCAAGCAGCTAAATGTACCTAGGTTGATAAAGATGAACTTAAAACCAGAGTGGCTCTCTCTGGAAGCGGCTCTCAGGTCCTTGTGCCTCTCTGTCCCGCTCCAGGACTACGACGACGGCTACGGCGCGGCCTACGACGACCCGAGCTATGACCCGTACGACGCCGGCTACAGCGCGCCCGCCCAGAGGTAGGGGCCGGGGCCACAGGCCGCAGCGGGGCATGGCCAGGGGCTGGTGTGTCTTGGCTTGTCTGGTTGTGTCTGTCTCCGGTGGAGGGGTTCTGTCTGTCCTACATGGCTAGCATGGGCTAGCACCCTCCCCCAGAATGGCTGGAATTTTAGAGCAATCAAGATCGGGAAACAAAAATTGGTATTTTTATTGATTCTCGAAATTTGGCTTAACTGTTCAATATATTCTGAGGAGGAGTAAGGATTTACAAAGTCTGAGAGTAATTGAATCTTAAAGCCAAAAATCACATCAAAATTGTTGTCTGAATGTCCTGGGTTGTCAGTACTGGGTAAGGAATAGCCTACAGTTTTATTTCATAATCATAAAAGATTTCAATTCCTTAGCAGTAGTGCTTCTGTTTTCCAGTGGTTTCAGATTATTGTTTGTAAATGATGAGCCATTTCTCATTCATTTTCTAAGGCAGTATTTACCCAGAAATAAGTTTTATCAGAGACAGAATGGAGCTTTATAGTTACCTCTTCTGTAATATACCTTGATGTTTACTGATATATGAAATCAGCATTTATTCTGTTCAGAATATTTTCCTAAGTGCCTAGAAGCCTTTTGCTTTATATTTAAAATTCTTGTGGGTGACAAAGATAGATATGCACGAAACAAAACTATGGACTTTAAAGTGATCATGACACACTAATAAATAGGGGCAAATGTGGTTGTCTTGGGGAAGCCTTCAGGCACCTCCTTGAGCTCCTGGGGGGCCAGGTAAGCCCGGAAGAGAAAGGTGATTTCATGTGTCAGCTCTCGCACTGAGTTGACAGGGATGTAAATATTTTCTTATTCCTGCTCATGCCATTTTTTCTTATAAGACTTGTAACAGCTGGCCGTCATACTTGGGCATCAAATGCTCCTTTTTAGTGGGAACTTCTTGCCTCATGTTTGTGTTCTCCAGCGTGGTGGGGGGACAGTGTTCCTGGCATCTGCTGTGGTGCTGGCCTGCTCTGATAGCGGAGGACGAGGGGCACAGGAGGAAGTAATTTGCCAAAAATCCCAGAGTAAGTGCAAGGTGAAATTCTAAACCACATCATCTAATGCAAAGATCTGTACTCTTTGTAAATAAATGAATGCTTCTCTAGTTTTGCCTAAGCATGAATTTCCATAAATATCTTGACATTCAGTCTGAGTCCCCCACGCACACATTTGCTGAGAGGGTACTATGTGTGCAGCATGGTTTCAGTAAGTGTCCTAAGGCTGTGAGTCTGGATCGTATGAGCACGTGGTTCCTCACAACAGCCCTAGAAGGTCCTGCTCTGTGTGTAGAAGTGTGTGTGTGGGGGGTGACACAGATGTCGCGGGGTGAGGACACGGCCACAGAGTTCACAAGTCTGTCACACAGGCGCTGTGACAGCCAGGCGCGCGTGCTTCGCCCTGGGCATTTCTAGCATCTCTGTGTACTTTCCTGCCGGTTCTGTGGAGTGTTCCATGTGCTCGACTTTCAAATGCAGGTGTATTTTATTGTATTTGCAAGTGTTCATGGTTGATGAACAAGTAGAAGAAGTTGTATATAACCCAATAGAACAGAGTGATGTTTACAATTTGATTCATTTTGTGGTAGAAAGAAAAGGCACCCAACATGTATTGCTTACCTCCTGTGTGTAAGCACCAAGCTTGTGCTTTTTACACTGGGTTTCAGCTGATTTCCATCGGCACCAGTCCACTCCTTTACAGTAAGTGCAATTATCTTTAGTTAATAGATGTCAAAGCTGAACTAAGGTTTTTAATAGTGTGTATGTAATATGTGATTATAGTTCAAACAATCTTTTACTTTTTGGTATTTGATGAAGAAGCACATTTAAAGCAGTTTGTCTGGCTAAATGCTGTTGTCTGTCAGGAGAATCGTGTGACCACTGGGAGTGAAAGTAAGAGGACGGCGCACACTTACTTAGCATCTGTGCCAGCTCAGATGCAGAGTTTAGTCCTGTCCTTACATGTGTCATTTAATCCAGCTGACAATGCAGAGATGCAGACGAGGAAACTGAGACTCAGACAAGTAGATGCTAATCTAGAATGTGAGCCCAGATGTTTTAGTTTGTCACATGCTATGGGAAAGCAATATACCAGAAATGGGATGGCTTTCAAAAAGGAAATTTATTAAGTTACGGGTTTGCAGTTCTGAACTAAGCACCCACAGTATGATACCGTGACTCAGGAAAGGCAGATCTGGGAAGGCGCGAGGCTGGCATCTGCTGGCTCTTTGGCCTCTGGTTTCACACAGCTTCCCCGTTTCTTTCTGCATCTTCAAATGTTTCTCTCTGTGTAGGCACTCCAAGTATCTCCAAAATGCTTCCCCTTTTAAAGAACTCTAGTAAACTAATGTAGACCCACCTGGAATAGGCAAAGTCACATCTCCCCCTCTAATCAGAAGGTCACACCCACAGCTGGGTGTGTTATGTCTCCATGGAAACGAGCCAAAGTTTCCACCCGCAGTGTTGAATCAGGATTTAGAGAGGCACAGCTGCCCCTGCAAGATTGGATCAGGGAAAAGTACCTGGCTTTTTTGAGTGCAGGACAGAAAACTGGCACAGCAGCCTTGTGAAGCCCATGGCCCTCCACTGTAATGATTTATGATCAGCATTCATTTCCTTTGGCCATTTATTTACCAGACCTTTACTGAATATCTGCCTTGTGCTGATCCACTGTTCCTAACGGTGGGGATATGAGGAATGAAAAGGCAGAGACCCTAGCCCTGAAGAGCGTGTAGGCTAATAGGCAGTAGGTATAAATGTTTACATACAGTGTGATGTGGGGACCAGCCTGAGAAGCTGGAAGAAGTTTTCCGTATTCCCATAAGAAGCCAGTGCTGAGCTATGGTTTGGAAGCGTGGGGATGTCTCAATGAGATCGCGTCTCACCTGGGCTGGGAAAGACTGGCGGGAGGTCCTAGGGGTGCAAACCGGGAGGGACACTTCGCCCAGCACCATCAGCAAGGCACAGGCGCGACGCGGCCTGGGAGCTGTGGACGAGCCTGCAGGGAGCGTGTGCCGCCCTGAGGCCCAGTGGCAGAATGCTGAGGCCGGAGGGCAAGTGACTCTGTTCCCGGCTCAGGAAGTGAGACCTGATCCTGGGGTAGCAGTGGGGACCCCCAAGGAGCTGCATGGCGGGCCTGGTGTGTGAGGCTTGGATTTGGGGGAGTGAATTGGATGGAATGTAGTGGCTGGATTGGCAGGGGCATGCCTGGGGGCAGGGGCCCTGTGGCAGGGTCCCTGTGGCAGGGTCCCTGCTGCAGCACTTTGAGGCTCGCCTGGCGGCTCCTCTGCTGCAAAGTGGAATGAAGCAGCTCTTTGAAGTTGATTCAGGCTGGGAAATGGTTTTAAGCAGGTATTATGATGTTGGTTTAAGCACAATGCTGTATGTCTGAGAATGTGAAATCTAATATAAACTAGTTAGAACAGCAAACTTCCTAATCCTCTCCAGTATCAAATAGCGGATGTTAAAGGGGATGTCACCACCATCATCTTCAGTTATTGAGTGTGCACAGTGTGTGTGGCACTGGCCAGGGGCTTATAAATTCTCTCTCCTCCCTGCATCCCCTGCAACATCCTTAAATCCAGGTCCCTGTGAGCGGTGGATTGAGCCTGTAGCCCAGTTCAGACACGCTCTGGTGCTCGCCCTGGGCTGTTCTCTCGGGTGTGACCCGTCGTAAGCAGGACCTCTCAGAGGGGAAGGGATCGTTTCAGTAAAGGTAGGTTCCGTGGACGGAGACCTCAGTGCAGGTTGCTGGGGGAGTCCTTATGAACAGAAGATGCTCAGGCCCCGTGAGGCCAGGGCATGGCCGGAAGGCACCGCAGCTATTCGGGAAGGGGGAGGACGTCACCAGGGGTAGGATGGCCGAGGAGCCCCCGGCGGGCCAGGGTGCTGCTGGCCCGGGAAGAAGCGAGCCTCGTGGCCTCTGAAGCCCGGGACAGTGTGACCCTTCGCAGCCTGTCGGGACACTTGGGCAGCAGGTCCTTCCTGTGCCCCAGGTTTTAGAGGGGTTCACCAGACCAGTGGGGCTGAGCAGTGGTGCCTGGGCCTTGGCCCCAGGCCTTCTCTGCACTCTGCTCCTCTGCCTCTCAGCAAGCCTTTTGTCATGGTTGTGTTCAGCTGCTGCAGCTAATTCTTATGAGTAGCTCCCATGTCCTGCATTCCAAAATCTAATACTTCGTAATATTTTCCAATCCCTTAGGAATAGTCTTCTGCTTGAACTAGAAGCCTTATCACATTTTGACAAACTTAATGAAACGTAAGAATTGTGTTCAGGCTATATATTAATATTGTAGGCTGACTAGTGAAATTAAGAACTTTGTTTTTTCAATTTTACATTAGATCCTTCAGTAAATAACATTCATTGCCACCAGTCTCCAGGAGCTTACAGCCTTAGTATTTTACTAATATTTAATGCCATGTGGCACTTGATGTTCTGCAATCTAAAATTTCTTGATTTTTACACTTCAGGTTATATGCAGTTCATTTCATGCTTCAATAATTCTCTTGATTCAAAATTTGAACTTATGTTCTGCACTATGCTTATAGTTCAGAATCAATGCAGAATTTTCTATCTGATCTTTTAGAGTACATAGCTATCCTGAAATGGCTCTTTGAGCTATCATGTAGTAGAACACTGAGCAGAAGGTAAAGCTGCCATTCAGTTCAGCAGCTGCTGGCATGTGTGGCTGTTGAACACTTAAGAAAAATAAAACATGGTGAGTCCAAATTGAGATGTGCTGAAAGTGTAAAACACATACCAGATTTCAGACTTAGTACAAGAAAAAGTGACTCTAAAATAAATACATTGTTAAAATTAACTTTGCCTGTTTCTTCTTACTTTTTAAAGTTGTGGCTTCTAGAAATGTTTAAATGGAAGTTGTGTCTCGTATTTTACTGCTGATGAACAGTGCTGCATGAAAAGACCCTGGCTGTGTCTGTCCCTGGCCTGAGCTCCCAGAGCAGAGCCATCCTTGGGGGTGAGAGAGGCAGGAAGGGGATTCAACGGTGTCAGCTGATAGTTTTCAGCTCATCCTCTTAAAATTTCTATTCTGAATGTCTTAAGCCGTGTCTGAGCCACAGTATGTTAACTCTGCAGCACACGTGTCACATGTGAGTGTATTCCGTGTGCTCAGACTCCTGCCATGGTGATTAAGTGCCTGTCCTGTGCCCAGTTCCCAAGTGCCACACTTACCGCTCTCTGACTTTGGGTGCATTACTTAACCTGTCTAATTAAAATGCATGACTGTCATGTTGTGGTGTGAGGGTCGTCGTGACGCTTAAGTGAGACAGAACACAGGGGGAGGTACCTTGTCCCTCTGTTTGCTGGGCTGTGAGGACTTAACAGGATAACTAGCAAGCGTGGTTACCACATTGCAGACTCTGAGTCAGCCATGCTCCCCGCCTCCTTGCAGAGGTCTGAGTTCCTTCTCTTTTGCTCAGGGATGCTCAGTGAACCAGGTGGTGGTGGGTGGTGGACAGGCCTGGGAGGACTTACTGAGTGTCTTACGGTGGGAACGAGAGCGAGCTCTTCTCTTCCCCACTGGCCAGTGTCACTCTTCACCGCGGACTGGCCATAAGCAGTGGTGTGGCAGTGGCGGGGACTGCCCGCTGACCCGCTGTATGCCCACATTCATCTCAGGGTGATGTTTAAACCCTGCTAGCCTTAAACATGCTACAATGCTCTTTTTTTTTTTTTTTTAAACATGGGCAGGCACTGGGAATCGAACCCGGGTCCTCTGGCATGGCAGGCAAGCATTCTTGCCTGCTGAGCCACCATGGCCTGCCCTACAACGCTCATTTTGAGGCAGAAACTACAGTTTATCTCAGAAGGTTTTGTGCATTAGGAATTTTCTCTCTCATGTTCAAATACCTGATATTAAGATGAAAATACTGTGAGAATCCTCGCAGAGATAGGAGATTCTGCCCTGTTATCTGCAGTTCCCCATTGATGTTTGTGGTGGCCTCGTCCGCTGAAGTGAAGTGGAAGTTCATCTAATTGCACACATTTAATGGGTAACAAGACTACACAGTTAACTGTGGAGGAAACCTCAGCTCTTCCTTACAGTGTTGGAATTGTCTTAATATACATTGGCTCAAAAGTAGTTATTGATCGCTTCCTGTGTACACATGTACACGCAGCCTCCAGCAGCTGTTGTGAATAAAAAAGCTGCCCCTACCTGGGTGGGGCTCCCACAAATGCCATGGCTCTGATTTCCAGAAACCCTGGGTGAGTGTGCCCATTCCATTCTAGACCGAATGGGAGCAATTCGCATTTGATATTTTTTATAATCCTAATATCAATTGTAGTATTTTAGTTTGCTTCTGAATAATTGTAACTTCTCCACAGAAATGTTTCACTCCTGCAATGCTCATAAGGTGGGTAGCACTTTAAAAGGGCCTCACAAGCGTGGGTTTCCCCCGAGGGGGTGTGGGTGGTTGTGACTCAGCTTCTGTCGGGCTTTAAAACTGATATGCTAATGCCCTGTCACGCCTGGCGGTTCAGGCTGCACTTTCAGGTACGTGCTCCCTTTCCTCTTCCAGAATCTCCTTGGTTGGTCTGGAAACACTTTAAATGACGGGAAAAAGGAACTAAACCTCACAGCTGCCGTGCTTGGGGAGCCTCCCCCGTCCAGCGCTTCGCTGTCGGGGTGCTTTGTCGACAGTTTCATAGGCCACTACGAGGCTGGTTTCCCCAGATAAGGAAGCTGAAACAGCTGTTTAGCGCTTTCCCAGAGCACACAGCTCAGGAATACTTGAGCCTAAATTTTTTCTGACTCTAGAAACTATTACACAGCCAAGATAATTTTTTTTTAATTTTAAAATCATTGGCTTGTTTTTATGACAAGACAACTCTTGAGCCCCTTCACCCACATGGACAGAGAAATGGAAACTTTGAGGAGCCAGGGCACTCCTGCTGCTGTCAGATGCCTCACTGGGAATGCAGAAGGGCACCGTTACTGTCTCCGCATGCCCTGCTCCCGGTTTGTTCCCTGTGTTGGCAGCTAGAGCTCACATAGCTCCGTGTGTCCCCCAGGACCAGCCCATGGAGGGCTAGAGGGCACTTGGAGCCCTCACTCAGGAACTGTGACTTGTAGTTTAACTTACAGCTTAAACATCAGCAAACCCTGTCTTTTGGAAAATCTTGCTTTTGTCCCATAAGAGCTCACTGTTTGGGTCTTTTAAAAGTAGTAATAATTTGGTCAGCATTAAGAAATACATCAATCATGCCCTAGAAAATTTTTATAAAATACCTTCTTGCAAGCCTCGTTCTGTTGGTTTTGTGCTGCACAGTAACTGAAGGAGCCTCTGAGCACCAGCTGAGCATTATAAGCTGTCAGTATACACTTCCGTCTCGGCTCTGTATTGCGTGCTGGCCGCCCTCTGTGTGTGTCCACATGTCCATGCAACACAGAGCCTCCGATCTTCATTGTAACCTTAAGATTTTGATCTTATCAGCCTCATTTTATTTGAGAAGACTGCATCTCAGAGCGAGTTCACATAAGTGGCCTGTGTCACACACTTCGTGACACTACTGATAAAGTCCTTTTTTTCATAGAAGAGTGGTTTTCAAAGAGTAGTGCACACACCGCTGACGTTTCACAAGGTGGTTGCAGATGGTACGTTGACAGACTTAAATTTTTTATTAGATTTCAGTGGTATTAGAAAAGTATAATTAGCATATCAAGGACATGTTTGATTCAATTAAAATAAATGTAAGATAAAAGAAAGTTCATGCAGAGACTGTTTAGTCACTAATAGGACAGGTGGCAGGCGTGAAGGGCAGGTGTCCTGAAGCACACACATGGGGATGGGGCCTGGAGGCTGAAGTTGGTAAACGCTGCTCGGCATTCGTGGTCAGGGAAAGGCAGCTCCTGTGGAACGCTGCTCTAAGGGGAGCGTTTGAATGATTCTGAGAACCATGAGTGGGCTCAAGCCAAGTTACGTCATCCTTCTACTGAACTTGAGACTTAGACTGTATTGAAAATAATTGAAGAAGTTATGTGGTTCATCAGGAAATTCCTTAGAATTAAACTAGTAAAAAGAAAAGGAAAACTTGTTCATATTTCATTAAGTTAATGGACTTTGTAGGAATCAAGAATCTATTGTATATTTACCATGAAATGCTGCTAGGTGCTCTCTCACCTGTTAGTTCATTTCATCTTCCCAAGAGCCTCTGTAAGATTGTCATCCTTAATTTTGCAATAAGGAAACTTACACAGAAAACTGGCAACTTGATGTGGCTGAATGATGACATCCAGGCTCATGCCCAGCTCTGTGGAAGATCCAGCCCATGCTCTCCTGTGTAACTGGGAAGCAACCAGTGGGAAGAACTGTCTCCCTGCACACACGGGCAGTAGCAGGAGCCCTATCCCGTCACGCGGGACCCCCATGCATGGCAGAGGCACGCTGCAGGGGAGAGCTCAGCTGCCACCATCAGCTCAGCCTTTCGTGTTCTCGGGACACACGAGATCTGTCACTGAGGGCCTGCAGGATAGCAGCCATGCGTGGGAACAGAGCCTCCGGGGAGATGTACTACATCATTTGGATTTAGTGCTGCCATCTGCTTAACAGCATCGAGAAGGCGCAGCAGCACTTAGGACCAGCCGATCATGGGGGTGGCAGATGCTGCAGACGGAACATCCCAGGGAAAGAGGTTCACCCCTAAAAGGTAGATAATGCGACAGGGTTTCAAAAAAGTGGATATGTTGACTGTCAGACCCCTGATTTTAAATTTTCACTGTAGAATTTTAAGGGCTGTGAGAAAAAAATATATTAAATAAATCTCCTCATGTTTTCTTTCTCACTTTAAGTATATTTTTAATGAATTTTTAAAAGATTTTCCTGACAAATCTTGTACATACAATCTCTTGTAAAGTGTGTAATATAACTTTTGTATAATTCCTGACTGTTAGAAGGTGGCACGATTTAGTAGAAGACTGAGGAGTATAAAACCATGCAAGCCTAGGTTTGAGTTCCAGCTCTGTCACCTCCTTAGCTGTATGGCTTTGGCCAGGTTACTTAACACTTTAGAGTTTCTTTTCTCATTTGTAAAATGATGACAGCATTTGACCTGTAAGACTGTGATGCAGTGATATAGCAGGTAGAATGTACATAGCAGATGTGTAGTAAGTGAAATCTTGGCTGGTGCGTAGTGCTGCCACGTGCTGTTGGAGACGTTCTATGCTCTTGTGAAAGTAGGTACTATTATCCCATTTTATAGACAGGGAGATTGAGGCGCGGAGAGGTTGAGAGACGGCCCCAGGTCCACAGAGAGCTGGACTAGAGCTGCCTTGAGGCCAGGCCGTGTTTCTACACCCTCTTAGCTTCCTCTCTCTGTGACTGTTAACTCAGGCTTGGTTAGCGCCTCAGGACATCACTGCAGCCTCGTCTAAGGGAGACTCCAGTCAATTTCCCAACAAGTAAGCAAATCTGACTAAATTCCCAAGTCCCTTTTTGATGTCCCGTCCTGAAGTAGAAAGCTGAGGAAGGGCCCACCTAATTTACATTATTTAAAGTCCCAGAATGGTCTGGAGCCTCGACTCAAGGCTGAAGTCACTTGTTGAAGGATAGTTTATAATTGAGGATTCCAGTTCATGTACCTCACAGAGTCCAGCTGCCTCGTCTGTTGTGCTAACGGCTTTATCAGTTGAAATAATACAGGTAGAGCATGAGTAGAGCATGAGTACAGCATGACAAAACCCTGTGTTTGTCGTTATGCATGTATTGTTCCTTTCGGAAAGTAATTTATGAGTGTGCATCAACGGCATTTAAAATATGAGTGTTTTGCAATGTAAGTATATTTAGGAGACTTTTGAGAAAGATGAACAGAATTTGGGGAGAAACTTTCAGGGATAAGAGTTGTAGATGATAACACTGGTTTCTTACTCAGTCTTTGAAGTACATTGTGATATAATTGATTAATGAGATTTGGGGAAAGTAAGTAAGTCCAGTTTGAGGTGTGTTTAATTTGGAATGTCCACAGAATTGTAATGATTAAATGAAATGATTGAAACAGAAGTCTCTTAGATACTGATGTATCTGTACGGATCACACTTAGGTTAGATCATCCTTTTATATCTTGTCATTCTGTATTCAAAAATTACACCAGCTTATCTTAGTGTATAGTACAAGTTTAAGAGGAATCATTGTTCTAACTTTTTTTGTTGGTTGTTTCTTATTCTGATCTTTTGTTTAATGTTCTGAAAAGGACCCCCAAAATCCACGTTTACATGCCAAAGAAGGGAATTAATTAGCAAACTTTCCATGATTTCCCTAAATATGCCATTTATAAGGATTGCTGTACCACTTCAATATGAACTTACATTGTTTATAAATTATAAAATGGAAGCGATTATCTGATGTGATTGCAACTTGTATAAATTGATTAGTAAAACGTAGTGACTCTTGTCTCACATTACTGAACTTTAGAGAGATTAGATGCAAAAGCACATATAAAAAGCCGATATGCATTATAGCCCGATAAGACGTTTTAGAGGTGGAGGAAAACACTATATGAACTTGGCCACATAGTATAGGTAAGGCAGTGCCTCAGTTAAGGTGCAGTCAGAACTTGGTGAGTGAGAGTGAAGGCTCGCTCACGTGCTTGGCGCTAGAAGGCCTGGACTTGAATCACAGCTCTGCCGTTTACTGGAGTCCAACTGTAGGCAAGTTACTTAACCTGTCACTTGAGGTCCCTCATCTGTAAAATGGGGATGATGACACTAGATAATCATAGTGACTCGCTCAAGGGTTATTGTAAAGATTTAGTGGACTAATCTGGAGAGCACTTTGGACAGGCCTGACAACTGTAAATGCTGCCGTTAAGGTTCTTATAATCCCTCATCAAGAATCTTGGGGCTACATACCTAAAATTTAGAATGCTTGAAATTTGGAAAGATGATATGCTCTCGATATCATGTGTCAGGAGCCCACTGGAGTCCATTTGTGTTTCTCCAGGATGCTGATTGTCACTCAGGTTACTTTAGGATCAAGAGAAATGTGATTGTAGAGGAGTGAACAGCGTGTGTGACAGTTTGACAAACAAGAGGATTTTTGGAGGAGGGGCATGCTGTCCAGCCTTGGCAGCTTTGTGTTCCTACCAGGTGTGACCCTGTTGTGAGCACTTGCGGTCAGTCCTTATAAAGGATTCTAGGAGTAATCCAGGGCCTTTCCCTCAAGTAGAAGCCTTCGGGTCAGCAAGCCCTTGCTTGATCTTGTCCCAATTCTTAGAGCTCCAGCCTCGCCTCGGATCTTCCACTCCTGTAGTCCAACCTTACGCTGAGTTGTTCGGTCTTGGTTCAGTTACAGTGTGTGCAGTTATAGTTAATGGGTTACAAAGCATAAATCATGAGAGTGTGTTTAATGGCATCTAATTCTTCATGGTTCCTTCAGTTATTTTCTCTACATATACATTTTTAAGAGCAGTTTGATTATTTGGCATACTTCTGCAAAACTTGTGGCAGTTTTTTACTTTTCCAGTCTATTTGGATAATGGGGCATTTTCCAAAATTGAGAAAAATCAGCATCTCACAGACCCCCGAGGCTCAAAGATCCCCAAGCAGAATGAATATGAAGAAAAACATACCTAGGCGAGTATGAACGTACTGCTAAAAACCAAAGGTAAAGAAAAATCTTAACAGAAGCCAAAGAAAAAGACAGAGGCAGACATATATGTATGCACACATACGTCGCACACACAATCATGAACACATGCATGTACACATACATATATGCACATGCAATACCTACATGCACACATGTGCAGAAACACGTGTGTACACATGCATGCATTGCACACATACATAAACACATGCATGCACACATATATATGTGCACATGCAACACACATGCATACATTGTGCAGAAACGTGTGTACACAAACATGCACACATGAACACATATATGTGCATACGCACATGCAGAAACCCATGTGTGCACATGCATGGATACATACATGCATCGTGCACGTACATAAATGCATGCATGCACACATACATATATGCACATGCAATACATGCATGCATACACATGCAAAACACGTGTGTACACATACATGCATGCACACATACGTAGATGCACACACAATACATAGATGCACACACGTGCAGAAACGCATGCGTACATTAAAGTGCCTAGAGAAACACCTGTCAACCTACAATTTTATATACTGAAAATATGCATCAGAAAGGAATGTGGGGAAAAAGATGTTATCAGACTAAAAAAAGAAAAAAAATGCTGCAAGAGTTTGTATCCCAGCAGACTTGTACCCAAGAAATGGTTAAACTATTTAGGCAGAAGGGAAATGATACCAAATAGAAAACTCAGTCTCTAAGAAGAAATAAAGAATCCCTGAAAAAGTAAACAAGGAAAATATAGAGGGCTTTAAAAAAATCGTAGGCATTCATATATACTTAAATTTATTTGTGAACTGTTAACTATTGAAAGTAAAAGTGATAGCAGTTTTAAAGGTATACTTTAGAGCATACTTACTGCATATATGAAAGTAAAATATGATAATGGCACAAAGGATAGGAGGGTGGTTACTGGTTTTCTACATAGACACTAAGGTCTTACATAGTTTGAAACGTTTGAATATTTCTTGAAGATAGACTGTGACAAGCTAAAGATGTATATTGTAACCTCCAGAGCAAAGCCCTACCTCCCCTCTCCCCAGGCAAAACTAATAGTGATCTAAAAAGTTAAAAGGTCAGTGGAAGAGATAAAAATAAAACTATAGAAAAAATTCACCCATAAAAAGACAGAGAAGAGAAACAGAAATACTAGAAATCAAATACCAAGATGGTAGACTTCATTGCAGATATATCAATAATTAAATTAAATGTAAATGGACTAACAGCTTAAATTGAAAAACAGTCTGTCAGGTTGGATCAAAAGCAAAAAGCAGCTACATATTGCTTAGAAGAAATCTGCTTTAAATGTAAATACACAAACACATTGAAAATAAAAAGATGGGAAGAGATATCTATTGCAAATCATACTTAGGAAAAAAATAATAGTGTGACTGTGTAATTTAAGACCCAAAAGATCTCAAGACTGAGAATTAGTAGAGAGCACAAGGAATTCCATAATGATAGAGGGGGCAATTCATCAAGAAGGCATAAGCAGTGTCAGAAATAAAGCACACATATAAATTCCAATCATAAGATAAACTTTGAGAGATACTATATGTGTAAAAGCATTGCAACACATATAGATAATTTTCCATTCAGTTCATTGAGATGTTTTACATGCTATAAAATGTACCATTAACTGAGAAGTCTCATGATTTTAGTAAACATACAGAGTTGTGCAGCTGTTGCTGTGATGCAGGATCTTCGTTTCCCTGAACTGCTATTACCAATACCACAAAATGGGCTGAGATAACACAGGAAGTTCTGGTCTCTGGTTTCAGAAGCAAGAAGTCCAAAGTTAAGATATCCACGTTTCGTTTTCTTCCCTAGTCTGTAGAGCTCTGGTGCAGGCTGCCAGCAGCCCCTCCGCTTCCTGGGAGTGAAGCCGTGCTCCCGGCGCGGGGCCTCAGGTCGCCCCGCTGTTCTGTGACTTCCAGGGCCCCCTCCCCGCCCATGACCTCTGGAGACCCTGCCTGCTGCGGGGTCATGCGGCATGCTTGCTGGGGTACCAGATCCAGTCTGCACGTCCATTACCCAGGCCGAGCCCTCATTCCTGTTTGCAGTTCATCTCTCTTCCTGGCCCTAGCCAACCCACTCATCGACTTTTATTTCTATAGATTTGCCTTTTCTGGACATTGTATATAAATAGAATCATACAATATGTACTCTTTTGTGTCAGGTTTCTTTCACTTAGTGTTTCATTCCTTTGTATTGCTGACTTGCATTGCACTGTATAGACATGCAACAGTTGGTTCACCTTTGTACTAGGTGAGGTGAGTTCAGGCGGTTTGTGGGGTTTGGCTGCTGTGAGCACCGTGTGCCCAGCTTACGTGGGCCTGGGCTCTTCTCTCTCCTGCGGATGCCTGTGAGTGGAGTTGCTGAGTCACATGGTCAGTTTTGTTTAATTTTTTAGCAATCAGTTTGTTTTACCAAGTGGCTGTGCCATTTTATATTCCCGCCTATAATACATGAGTGTTCTTAGTGATAGTGTTAACAAAAATTTGTAAGACCTCTGTGCTGTAAACTGTAACATATTACTTATATAAATTAATGAAAGCTAAATGGAGATACATAGTCTATTTAGTTTGGAGACTTAGTATTAAGATGTAAATTCTTACCAGATGTATCTTTAAATTCAGCACAATTCTTGTCAGAAGCCCTCTAAGGCTCATTTGTAGAAACAGACAAACTGGTTCTAAAATATTTGCAAATTCAGAGGTTCTAGAATAGTTAAAACCATCTTGATAAAGGAGAACAAATTTGGAGTATGTTATTGACCTCCAGACTTTTAGAAAACACAGGAGTCAAGGCAGTGTGATGCTTTTGAAAGGATAGATGGAAATGTACATGGGCAGATTACTTTCAATAAGGACACCAAGGGGAACTCGGAAAAGGATTTTTTCAATAAATGATGCAGTAAAAATTGGATATGGGGGGAGGGGTGAACGTTGATCCCTCCCCACCTCACACCGTTTACCACAGTTGAAATGATTCATGATCTAACGTGAAAGATGCATTTTAAAGCTTTTTGGAAGAAATACAGCTTATCATCATGGCCTTGGGATAAACACTTTTTAGAAAAGACATACACACACACACACATATCATTTAAAAAATTAAACTTTTGACTTCATCAAAATTTAAGCCATTTGCTTTGTGAAAAGACATCATTAATAAACAAATAGGTATCCCACCAACTGGGGAACAAAGTATTTGCAGTACATATATCTGACTAAGGGCTTTTATCAAGACTATATGAAGAAATTCCTGCAACTCAATTATAAAAACATGAACAGTCCAATTTTGAAATGCAAAAAAGACCTGGTCAGAAACTTCACACAAGAATATATACAGATGGCCAAGTCAGAATATGCAAAAGCACTCAGCATTATTGGTCATCATGGAAATGCAAATTAAAACCTCAGTGGGCACCACTACATGCCCTCAGGAATGGCTAAAATAGAAAATTGACAGCAACAAATGTTTGCAAGTTTGTACTTGCCGCCTCTCATACATTTCTAATAAATATGTAAAATGGCAGAACTGTGGGAAGCTTTGACAATTTCCTTAAAGAAGTTAGACATCCGTCTAGTGTGCAGACCGCCACTGCTCTCCTGAAGGTTTTGTAGGCGTCTGTGTGGCAGTGTTCGGAGTCAGGTTACGTGGAGGGTCCTGACCGCCAGCAGCCCTGCTGCCCATCAGCAGAAGCACGGATGAGCTGTGCTGTCCTCACACGGTGGCTCATGCCTCTGCAGTGGGGAGGAGTTCAAGAGCAGGACTGCAGTGGTGTGGATGAAACAGAAGGTTTTTTTTTTTTTTTTTTTTTTTTTTTTTTTTTTTAAAGGAAAGACAGAGAGAAGGAAGGAAGGATAGAAGGAAGGAAGGAAGGAAGAAAGGGAAACATTTTCTTGTTTTATTGTATTCTGTTTCTCCGTTTTTGTTACATGGGCTGGGGCCGGGAATCGAACCGAGGTCCTCCGGCATAGCAGGCAAGCACTTTGCCCGCTGAGCCACCGCGGCCCACCCCGAAACAGAAGGTTTTTGAAAGCTCCCTTCCATGGAGCTCCTCGCCTCCTGAGGGAGCTGCTGCCTGGTGGTCCAGCAGGAGCCCAGCCAAGAGCCCGGGGAACCCCAAGGCTAGGGGGTGTGGCTGGGCCTGGGTAGGCATGGCAGCCTGCAGGGGGTGTGGCCAGGCCTGGGGCATGGTCAGGGCTGGTGCCACAGGCCCCAGTGACCGTGGGCGAAGGATCTAGAGAAAGGTCAAGAGCCCGTGAGTTCCCAGCCTGGGGATCCGCAGGGTCCTGGGTTCAGTGGCAGGGTCTCCCCCCACCCCCCTCCGCGTGTTCTCATAGTACCATGCATCTTCCCTTCATAACTGCAGTTTTACGCTACATGATGCCTTCATCACTCTGTTGGTGTCGTGATTCGCTCACTGTTATATCCAGATGCCTAGCACAGTGCCTGAAACATAAATATTGAGACATAGAGTTTTATTCCACAGCAACAATTTTCAAACACAGTCAGTGTTCCTATCTTAATTTATTAACATTGAATTTAAGTATAATTTCTATGATTGTACAGTTTTCAGTGTTTTTATTCATCATATTTGAAGATTGTGCCTTTATTATTTGATATGCAAATGGCTGCAAACTAGAGTGCTGCCGGACTCCCCAGAAACGCGGGGAGCCCCTTGCTGACCAGCAGTCCTGTCGAAGGCGTGTGGGGCTTCCTCCCGACTCAGGTGCTCTGCTTGCACGGCATTGCAGATCACCGTCCGCTTTCCTCAAGAAGGCCGTGGCTCTGAAGTCCAGGTCATACGCTGTCTGTCAGAACTTTCCCAAACACGTGAGCTCAGGACGTAGCGGGTAGGAGGACTGGCTGCTGAGCCAAAAGCAGGATGACCACATGGCCCAGGGAAGCCCGTAACCTGGCGTGCAGGACGGCCTGCGGGGACGGCGCCTCCTGCAGCGAACGCACAGGTGGCCAGGCCAGCGAGCACCCGCACACCCTCACCCCGTGTGCGTCTTTGTCTGCTTCAGGTTTGTAGGTACCTATGTATTTCTTTTTAAATTGAGCCTTAGCGGCCCCTCTTCTCGGGCTGATCCCTGACCCTCCCCCATCTCAGGCCCTCATGGGGACTCTTCTCCTGCAACGTTTTCCCATCGTGTCACCTTGCTTCACGAGTTATGTATGTTGTGTCTGATTCTGATGTAGGTAGTTTCCATACTTGATACAAAGAGTCATTAAAATTTCTTGGAATGTATACTGATGATATAAATATTTTTAAGTTACCCTTTGCCAGAAGAATAAGTTATACCAAAAGTTAGATCTGGTTTCATGTGCTTCTTCCTAAGAAATCTTAGTTCTGATAGGTAGTGTTTCTGAGAAATCCATTCATAGCTGAAATTAGGTAGATGCTGTAGTAGAATTACTGACGCCTGAGTTAAAGCAGAGGTGTGAATTGGAACCCCAGCTCCTCTCTGTGCTGTGTGACCTTAAGCAGGTGTGCACATTAAACCTTATGAAACTGATGCAGAGTCCTGTGCAAATATAAGGAAAATGTTAGTTATTTTTGCTGCTTTGGGTAGGCTTATATCACTAAGGTAAGATCTCCAGTCTGCTAGGCAAAATTGAATGTTTGCTGAGCAGAAATAGATTAAATAAAATCAAAATATGCACTCTGGGGAAAAGAAAGAACCTCTGCTTTAATAATAGTAACACAGCTCCCCTCCTAACTAGATGCATGAACACTTTATCTCCTTTGAGCCTCACAATCATCTTATGATATGAAAGAAGTACTTTTAAAACCATTTAAAATTGAATTAAAAGAAAATTGAATTAACTTTGTCTGAGCTCACTCACAGAGTAAGTGCTGGAACCTTGATTCTGACAAATTTCTCTCTAAAGTCTTGGTCTTACCTGTTAATTTTATATCATTTAAAATTCCAGTAAGATGGAGGATGCCACTTAAAAATGCCAATATAAGCACACAAGACATTGCATAGACTTCAGCCTCAAATCAGGGTTTGTTGCTGTGACGCAGACAGACAGAGCTCCCTGAGTGTTGGAATGGATAAGCCAGGGGGCAAGAAAAGGCACAGCTCTGAAAGTAGTTCATTCCATGTGAACACCTTGTAAACAAAACAGTTGTCCTTTTACTCTCTTGCTCTTGGAATCTAACATAATTTCATAGTTGTTTAAAAATTATGTGAAATGGTCTGCAACCTTTGAAGCTGCTTTTCTATAGGAGGGAGCAGTACGGCTAGGCAATTCTTGTTAAATAAGAAAGCACGGTTAGCGCTCTCTGCATCGAAACAGGGAGACCTGGCATCCCTTATGTCAGGAGGCAGCACTCTGTGTCCAGAAGTAGGCTCCGTTCCAAGTTAACCATGAATTCACACAGAAGAGAGGTGTGTTTTCTCTCACATGAGAAGTCTGCATGTAAGCAGCCGCGCTGGTGTGCCTAGACTCGTGCTGAGGACGCAGTTTCCTCCTCCTCCTCCCTCCTGGCCCGGCTTCGTCCCAAGCTCCTCTCAGTCTCAAGAGCCTAAAGCTCAGCCCCCAGGTTGGGGTCCAGGCAGGGAGGTGCAGGGAGCCCCAGGCCGGCCCCTCAGGGAGTCGCCTTCCGTGAGGGGCTCCCCTGGAAGCTCCGCTCAGCCCGGCGTCCCCCTGTCGCTGCGCCCTCGGCTGCAGAGGCGGCTGAGGGAAGGAGAGTTTCTGGGCTGGTGCTTTCCCACCCGCTCGCCCCCCCTCCGCCTTCCAGGGTGCTGTCGGCAGGACCGGAGGGAAGAGTGCGCCTTAGGCAGCAGATGCCAACTGGCTCTTCGTTTTTAACATGGAAATGACTTCCCTTTTTTCTTTCAGATTTTTTCCCTTTTACTGAGGGCTCATGTGCACGCAGTACAGGGCACAAGTTAACGTCTGTACAGGAGAACGTTTCACGTGCAACAGACACACACAAGACCAGGGTAGACAGTGTTCCCAGCTTCCCAGAAGTGTCTCTGCCTTTTTCTTTTAGGTTTCAACTCCTGGATATCCTTCTTCTGGCCATATTCTTTTGACTCCCTAAACTCCATAGGTTGTTTTTTAAGTACTGAACCGCTTCCTCTGTGGCTCTGAGCATGTTCTGATTGACATGTAAAGCCTGTGGTGGTAAAGATGGGGGGGAGTGGGCATCTGACTTGGGGATGGATGTGCCTGAACTTGCACCCTGGTTGCAGCTTTCAGGCCACGTGACTGGTTGTCCAGTGCCTTCACTGTGTCTCTGATTTGTGCTTTCTCTCTCTCAACCCAGATCCAGTGTTCGGCTCAAAAGCCTTTATCTTTACCTTTGTCTGGCTCTTCCTCTTGAAGCCGTCCCTTGCCCCCCAACACTAGTTTGGACGCCCCACTCCGAGTTCCTGCAGAGCCCTGTGCGTCCCCATTGTGGCACTCCGTTTGCCTGCTTACACTTGTCGAACTTGCATGCGAGAATGAAAGAGTTTTGTCACAAAGACCAGATCTTTAACCACTGCCTTCCCATGGAGTGTACATTGTGGGTGTGCCATAAACTCCCGTTGAATAAATGTGGAATGGAAAAGGTAAGACGTTACTGAACCTCATAACTCCTGCTCAGACCGTCTTTCATCAGGGATAGTGGAAACGTGTCATGGAAAAGAGTGGTTTGGGCCAAATGGATCCCTAGCCCAAAACATGCCACGTGATAGGCATTGCATAACTGTATTTATTACTGGTGTTATTACATCCTGTGTCTTTGCTTACACATGTGTGTCTCCCATGTGCTCGTGACTCCTCGTCCTTACATGCCCGGCACCTGGTGCTGTGACAGCAGCTCTCATGAGCCTTCCTCAGCTTGGGCATGCCTAGAACTTCCAGGGCTCCCGCCCCCCATGGCTCCTCTGTAGACGGATGTCCACCTCCCTTTCCGACTCGCCTTACATGGAAGGTGGCCCTCTCCAGCTCTGTGGAGAGCAGAACAAGAGAAAAAGGAGTCTCAGGTTCTCCTGCGAGATTAAGGTTAAATTAAAACAAGAACTTTCTGGCAGGCCTGTTGGAGCGGGTTACTGTGACAGGTTATCCAGACTTCAGCTCTGGAAGTCTTTGAAAGTGGAAAGAGAAGTGCTTCTCCCAGCACGTGAAGACAGAGCCTGGAGGCGCAGGCATGGGTGTGGGCCTCTCCAAGTGGACTGTGGACTGCATCCTGTGGTGAGCTCCGCACCTTAGGCAGGAGGGGACATTTAGGACAGCAGGGTAGAAGGGCAGCGGCTGTAGGATGGACTGCACCTGTCTGTATGAGCATCGAAAGTATTTGTGTTTGATAAGGTGATTGTCCATCTGAAATGGGACTTTGCGAACCTGATTACAGCAACAGTGTCAGTGGACTGAACGTGTCCTGTGTGTGAGCTTGCTTCCTCAGGACTCGTCCCTTGCCACCCTGTCGTAGGAGTGCAGGCTTCCTGAGCACCAGCCATGAGCCAGGCACCGCGCTTGTTCCTTCTCAGCTGTTACTGGGATCCGCACACACTTGCAGGAACGGAGCTCAGGAAAGTCAAGCTGCTTGCGCGGACCCCACGGCTTCTTGGGGAAGAGCGGGGTTCAGAACCGAGCCAGCCTGTGCTGTAGAGCTAGCTCTGTGCCTGTCGCCGTTGGCCATGCTGCATCTCCGTAACTGCGTTTGCCTCTGCTCATAAAGCCCTTTTGCGTGCATTGTGGTTGACCCTCCAGTTGCTGAGAGAAGCGGATGGAATGTACCGTAGGCAGCAGCCTGGGGTGCCAGGAAAGACTGGACGTGTTGCGACAGGCCACCACGGGGACGCCGTGAACCGCTAGCGCTTGCACGCGCTTTGCCTCTGAATGTGTACACTTGAGACAGTGTGACGGTCCAGGGGACTGAGTCACCCCTGCCAGGTTTCACGTGGTGGAAGGCTCCTGAAAGGTCGATCATAGGATCTGGGGAAAAGATTACAACAAGGAGCGATCACAGAACAGGTACAAGGAAAGCAGGGCTTGTGTGGCAGTGGGCAGGAGTGCCACGGCTCTGCCTCTGCCCTGGGCTGTTGACAGATGCTGACCCAGAGTGGTGGGGGTGGAGGAAGGAGACCCCTGGCCTGTATTTGGGCCTGGGCGTGAGCACGCTCAGCACCAGCGAGGGCTGCAGGGCCCTGTGAGCTCGTGGGAGCAGGGTTGGCTGTACTGGCTTCTTGTAGAAGGCCAGCGCCTGGTGTGGACCCCGGGCGATCCTGGGGCAGTGTCTGGGCAGCAGGACTTCGCTAGTTTTCCTCACTTCAGTCTTCGTCTCCAGGATGATAAGAGCCTGTGGTCAGCACTGATCAGCTGTGTCACTCTGGGTGCAACTTTCCTTTATGTGCCGGCGTCCGTTTGTGAAATGGGGACAAGGCCCACCTCAGAGAGGGGTGGGGTGGGAAAGCGCAATAGGTGTGCATGCACGTGCATGTACGTGTGTGTGTCCGCACGTGTGTGTGCGTGTGTGCACGGGCACACATACACCCCAGAGCCTAAAGCGTTATCCCAGCTCGCTGTCTTCAGTTCGCTGTCTTGTTCTCCCCGACCCTGCCTCCGAGAGAGCTCTTTCCAGAGGCCCGGTGACCTCCAGGTAGCTGAAGGCAGGGCCACGCTGCGGGCCCCTTGTCTGACCCTCGGCACCGTGCCCATGGTGTGCTACAGGTGGCTGAATCCCCTGGCCTGTTGCTCCTGCTTCTGCCCTGCTGTCCCTGCCTCTGCCCCTGTCTGCTGCCTTTACCCCCCTACCCCTACCCCTGCCCTGCTGCCCCTGCCCCTCTGCTGTCCCTGCCCCCACCCCTGTCCTGCTGCCTCTGCCCCTGCCCCACTGGCCCTGCCCCTGCCTCTACCCCATTGTCCCTGCCCCTGCCTGCCACAAGGCCCAGTCTTTTGCCTTCCCCTTGGCTCTGATTCGGAGCAGAGGGTCTCATATTTTAAGTCCCTTTGCATGGTGGGGTATCTGCACTCGTGCCTCCAGTCCAAGCTCTCCGGAAATTGAGGTGTCTCCCAGCCGCGCCGCGCTGTCTTCATAGGGACAGCCCATAAGCCTCCCTGCCCGGGTCTGTTTGTGCCACACTCCTCTACCTCGTGATGGCAGCTGCGTCCTTCCTTGGACCCTAGAAATGCCCAGTAGGGCCCCCTCTCACTCAGCAGAAAAAGCTTTTCTCACTCAACAGAAAAAGCTTTCCGGGAAGCTCAAGCCTTGCAGTTCGCCGTGCCACCCTACCTGCCTTCTCGCGGACTCCCGCCCCCCAAGGAAGGTGCTCAGGCTTCTTTCTGCCTCTTCAAATGCACCTCAGCCCCTCCGCCCGGAACACGTCGCCCTGGGTGATGACTGCAGAGGCACTTCCCTCCTGGGGAGGCCTCTGACCAGCACACACCCAACTTTCACAGTCGCTTTTGGCTGCAGTTCTGTCCTCAGTGACACCCATTCCCCGCAGTGACACCCATTCCCCGTGACATGTTGTGTTGCCTGTGTGTTGTCCATTGCTGGCCGCGTCCACCAGAATAGGAGCCTGGTGCAGGTGGTGGGCGTGGTTTGTTCTGAGAATAGTCGTAAATAATTTAATCGCTGGGCCGGAGGCCCCTCCCCCAGCCTCGAGTCCCCACCTCCAGCCCCCAGCCCTCCCCCTGCCCCAAATCCCCTCTCCCCGCCCCGAGCCCCTCCTGGGCCCACCCATCAGGGCAGGGCCTCTGGGTGCAGCGTGGGCTGTGAGGGGGACAGTGCTGGCCACTGTAAGGCCTCAGTTCTGCAGCCGAAGATGACTCTTAAATAATTCGATATAACAAGTTTCACTGATATTTTCGAAATTCGTAATTCATTAATAGAGGGGAAGAAAGATCTGTTTTCTCATTTGTCATTTCAAAATCCTATTTTGGCCCATTTATTTCTATTTCATAGCTTATGAAAGTTAGTGAAATTATTTATTTCCTAGTTTACAAACACGATAAAATTATTTTTTAACATTTTCCCTCAGCCATGAGCCTTTATGATGGATATTTCCCTGCACAACGAAATGTTTAACGTCCAGTTAACATTGTCAGCTCTGAAAGGCCTATAATTTGAAAATGCAAACCTTTAGTTTTTAGGAGCTGATGGGATTGTTGTACATTTCTCTTAAAGACAGCGTGATTCTGTAATAAAAGTATACATTTGGTCTGGCCTTTTATGTTGGAAGCTTTTTAAATACTTCAATTATAGGCAAATGTATTGGATCTTTAATTCCTAAAGACTATTGTGTATTTCAAGTGTTAAGTTTGTGTTCTCTGTGTCCTGACATCCTTGGTGCCAGAAGGGAACATGCCGCTGGGGAGTTGAAGCTGGCTCCCCCCAGGGTCAGGACCTGTGCGCGCGTGCCGAAGCTGCTGCTGGGGCCGCGCTCTCCTCCGGGCCCCTGGGCCTGCATCTGGCCAGCATCTGCTCACTGCCGGACTTCTGTGCCTCGGGGCCCAGCCCAAGGTCCCCCAGCCTCAGGACCCCTTTATATTTCATGCTGTCAGAAATGAGTGAGGCCCACCAAGTGCTTTAGCAAATGTAATTTTATGTTTGTCAATATTTGTCACGTTAGAAATGTGATAAACAGAAACGTTTTGAAATACTAATCGTTAAAAGAGTGGCATTGCAAATCTCTTAAATGCCTGGTTCAGCGGATGACAGCTGCATCGTCGCAGCTGCTCTGCTTTCGGGCCGATGTGCTGCTGTTTGGGTTGAAGCGGCTGGAGCTACAGATGTGTACCTGGAACAGGGAAGAACATCTGATAGCCTTAGGCGCTCGTGCCTCTCCTTTCTCCTATACCCAGGTTTGGCAGGTGGTGTTGTTATAAAGAATACTTACCAGGTGGACTCTGAAATCGCGTCAACAACTTTTCGTTCTGTTACATTAAGATGCATTGGTCTCTCCTACACTTAAGGGATCTTTACCCATAAAGAACAAAGTTGAGACACAGCCACCTCTTTCCCCACATTAGATGAAGATAACCCGGTTAGTGGAATAGGTCCCAGGAGGGGCTCCGAAAGCGAGGCAGTGCCAAGGAAAGACCAAGCTGCGGAAGGCGGAGTCCACAGCCGGACTGTGGCTCTGGGTGTGTCTTCCTGCCCCGCCGTCTGTGGTCTGACTCTGGAGCTGCTTTTAAATGTTATGAGAGAGCAATTAGAAAAAGTAAGGCTCTTACTGAAAGCAGATGGGATTTGTTTCCCCATTTACCCTGAAGAAATTTCAAGTTTTCATTTATCTTTGACAATGAAAAAAATAAGCGTAACCCCAGGAAATCATTTTAGATGTTACTTTCCATTTATCCTGCTTTATATATAAAAACTGTTGATGGTTAATTATAGGTTAAATGAAGAAAGAGCGTCCTCCGTACATGCCTCTGGTGGCCGTCCCCCCAGGGACCCTGACCTGCCTGGCCCCTCACGCCCCTCTCCACGGGCTGGGCACCACCCTCTGCAAGGACGGGGCCTGCCCTCCTCGCGCTGTGTGTTATCAGACTGCGTCTGCACTGTCGCAGCATTTCACTCGGGAGTAATTGTGAAAATGAGCGTGTGCGGAGCGTGGGGCGCAGGCCGGGAGACCAGCCGTGGCTGCAGAGCCGTGCTGGCTTCAGGCGCTGGTGTAGGACGAAGGCTTTGGGAATTCTGGGCTGCCGGTGCGGCTGCAGCTGTTGCCTGGGAGATGCGTGCCAGGTCCCTCAGATTTTCTTGTCACATGATGAGCATTTAGTAAATTTTTGTTAAAATGTTTTAATTTTATCGTAATGTTTTCAGGTAAGATTTTCCTTAAAGAAGCAGGCCTAAAAAAATCAGAGAATTTTATCCTTTTTGTATTTACTTCAAATAGTACAGAATTTACTGATTTGATTTCTGCAGGGATATCCGACCCTACCTATCCCGCCAAAAAAAAATTACCACGGTCATTTCAGCAAAGCATTTTTATTCCAGACCGTTCCTTTGATTGTGAATAGCTTTTGGTCCCATGCTCACACTAGCCTTTCATTCATCACTTTGTTTGGAATAGAACTGGAGGAGAGAACAGATACAAGTCATCATCCATGGCTCCGTTCCTCTGAGTTTTTCTTACCTGCAAAGTGAAGTGATATACCTACTTGGGGTGGGGGAGCCGACTTGAGAGTTAAATGAGGCTTTCTGAATGTGCTGTGAACGAAGAAGGATTTACAACAAGAAGAGGTGATTGAATAGAGAGAACAGAGTACACATAAACGCTCCCCACCCCCTTGTTAAAATCCAGTATTGTGACAAACGAATTCTGAAGGATTCCCGAGAAAAAGGGAGTCGGTGGGACCAGGGCTGTGATCAGCCACCGTCCGACCAGACCCATTTAGGAGGTGGAGTGGCTCAGGGAAGACAGAAACCCCAAGCTGGAAGCAGGGAGGTGAGGAGGCTCGGGCCTTCTCGTGAGAGCTGGGGAGGGAGGCACATGGAGCCCAGGCTGGGGGCTCCACCCTCTAACCCGGTGCTTCTCAGCAGCCCAGTTAAGACAGGAAGAATGCAAGGCCAGACTCAGCCAGCACCGCCCTCTGGGGAACCAGGGACCTCAAATAGGGAAGATAGCTGCCTGCATACCCCACCCAGTTCTACATTCTGTCCCGTTTCCACAGCCACCAAAAGGCTTTTTTAAACAAGGGGTGGCATCCATGGACAAGCAAACTGAGAATCTCAAGTGTAAAAATCTCATGTAGCTAGAAGTCATATTTAAGATGTTAAGAAGCATCAGACTCAGCAAACTGAAAAAGTAGCATCTTGAGGGAAGAGTTCATAGAACAGAAGGTGATTATAAAATAAGTAATTAAATCTTGAGATGGCTAAGAAAACAGTATCTGTAAAAACCAGCTCAGTGAGGGAGCTGGAAATGGAGATGTCGTGGATGGCTAAGTGGACAGACAAATTGTGCCCAAGAGAAAAGTTCAATGGAAGTACCGAGAAGAGATTCGGAGGGGCCCAGGACCTCAGAAGTTATCTAGCTGGGCTTACCAGCATGAGAGCACAGGGTGGGGGTGCAGGGGGTGCAGGGGGTGCATGTGTTGAACAACAAAAGGCCATGCCAGTTGCCTGAAGAGACTGAATGTAACTTCGTTTTTCCCCAGAGAAGCTGTTCCTTGCCTCTGGTTGATGGGATCTGGGGCTGCTGGGAAAGCCAGGGGCGCTGCTGAGCTCTTGGGCTTCCTTTGTCCCCTGCTGATGGGAGAGGAGCTGGGCTGCTGAGCAGAAGACCTGGCTTCAGGGCCAGTGGGAGAGGACCTGCCCCTCCATCTCTGCTGACAGAGTTGAGGAGATTCTAGCCTGTCTCCTTGCCTGTTACTAGTATTTTAATTTGTATCCATGAGTGAAGACCATCTTAGCATTTTCCCTCTTTGCTGTGTGCTGGGTTTTTGGTCTATCCTTGGGAAATAGGACACATCTTTGGTTAATAGACATTTTGAGGCGCAGGAAATGAAATGCTGCGAAAGCAATTCAGATGGAACTGACAGGTATGAGAATGGGGCTCAGCTGTGCCCAGCGTCTCAGCTTGATGACAGTCCTGCAATAAATAATCAGAAACTGAGTGAAACGATAGCAACTGTCAGCTTAAAGTTTTCCCTTGTCAAAATGAAGGTTGTCTTATCACTAACCCATTGCTGGACCAAATTACACTGCCTTCATCCTCCTGTTGATTGGAAAACATTCCTCACCCCTGTGTTTTTAACGCTCAGCTGTGTTTGGGGGCTTCGCTGTCAACCTTGTGCTCTGTCGGAGTGTCCATGACCACTCAGGTCATTTCATAGGGAGACTGAGCTTGCTCCAAAAGCAGCTGTTGGTTCCATCCGTTTCTGAGCCTCAGTGCCTGTCCTTCATGGCTCTGAGCCACACAGGTGGGGACTGTCCGAGTTAAGTGAGCGCTTTCCAGTTTTATGAAGAGGCTACTCTCACTTTCCGGGTGCAGCAGAGCTCATGTTCTCCAGGACATCAGGGGTTTGTCCAAGGAGCTATTGTGGTGTCACTTCTGAGGCTTGTTCATGTGGGACTGCGTCTCGGAGAACGAAGTGGAAAGTCATGTTGGCCGCTTGGGGGCCGGATGCTACGAACGAGTGTCCAGGGACGTGGGCACTGCCCGGGCAGGGGAGCAGGCAGGGGAGGTTGGGGTAGCCGCTTGCAGGGCTTTGGCACGGGTCTGTTGGCTGATATCTCACACTGATGTTTTCTCAGAAGATGTGGTGGACTTTGTACTTCTGTTCTCAAGAAAAATACTCTAATAGCAGTTCTCATATTTAAAATCTTAAAGCCATGTTGTTTCCTTTGTGGCTGTTTCATTGGATTTTTTCCGTAGAAGTGTGGACATGCCTCTGCCCTTTTCCACTCGCCCCTCTTCTTTTCTCCCCACGATGCGTGTAAAATTAGAATCAAGGAAGGGAGAGAAGGAGTGGGGGTCCTCAGGGAGCCAGGCGGTGGGAAGCTGCTGCATTCTGGGGAGAGCAAGCGGACGTCCCGAGGGAGCCCCAGGGCTCTGCTCACAGCAAGACCGCATCCCTCCAGCCTGCATCTTCCGCTCGTGGCAGGGCCTGGGCGGCGGTCCGGCCTCGCGAGCCTCAGCGTCTCGGCGTGAAGCGGAGTTTCCATTCGGCTGGCATTGGCTGAGGGCGGTGCTGCTTTCCCTCTCCCTGTCAGGGCTCTCGCAGGCCAGCCCTCAGCTGAGGAGCATTTAAAATTAACTGTGCCCTCCTGAGCCTCTGGGGGGGAATGGCAGAAGACCACCTGGCGGAGTAGCCGTTGGGCAGCGCTTCCAGTCGCCAGTGCGACCTAGGGCAGCAGCACCCGGGAGCTCATGTCGCGTCCTGTGTGTCGGGCCGGAGCGTTTACGGTCACGGCCAGCATGCTGCACTGTGTTAATCGAGCAAGCTAGGATCACGGAGGCTGCCCTTTAGTTTACACGTGGAGGAAGCATTTCATATGGAGGAATGAATTCCAGCACAGGCATTTTGTTGATACTTACAAAGTTTACTTGATAAAACTGCTTGCAGACACACCCACTTCTCACCCAGGTTCCTGCCTCTCAAAATGAGCAGGAGGTGCTTGCGAGGAGAGAACGAACGTCTGTGACAGGAGGAGCGCAGCTCCCACTGCTTGTCTTTTTCTCGTAGGACTTGCCTCCCGTGCCGCGGTCCCTGGACTTGGAACGTGTGTCTGCTGCGTTCACTGGAGAAAGGGACACAGAAGAGAGCAGGGGTGGCATGGCCAGTGAGGTGGTCGTTCTGCTGACCGCTCTCTGTGAGGTTTTAGGCTGCTTTCTTCACCTCCTGATGTGCGGTACCCTCATCTGGGCAACCAGCCCGGCAGCTCTGCTTGGCTCGGGACTGCCGTGGGGTCTGCGGTCTCAGCAGTCCACAGATGGCGTCGGCTTAGGCGTGGCTACTCGTGGGTGATGGACTTCCTGCAGCCCTGCGCTGGTTGTTTCTGTTTTGATGAGAAACTTTGTACTTGATTGCATGAGGTTGGGATAATGTGGATATTTGTTCCCATGACAGTCAAGATGGCAAAGTTGATTTGATTTTCCCTAGGGAACTAAGGAGAGTGAGAAGGGGAGAGCTGAGAGGGTGAGTGGAAGCTCTTCCTCAGATACTCAAAATAGCAGAAACTGATTGTGGATATACTCATGCTTTAGTAGTCTGGATTTTCCACAGATCTGTTCCTGTAAGAAGTTATGCCTAACTCAGATAAGTTGTATGTATATAGTTTGTTTTGCTCATTTCAGAGTGACAGCGATCAGATGCTCCCTCCCTCTCGATATCTCAGAAATGTTCTATAGTAGAATTTAGGTGCTGTAGTTTGCAAGCTGCCGGAATGTGATATACCAGAAACAGAACAGCTTTTAAAAAGGAGAATTTATTAAGTTGCAGTTTACAGCTCTAAGGTCTGAAAATGTCCAAATTAAAGCAAGGGTAAAATGTCCAATCTAAGGCATCCAGGGATAGATATCTTGGTTCAAGAAGGCGGATGGAGTTCAGGGTTTCTCTCTCAGCTGGAAGGGCACATGGTGAACATGACGACGTCCGCTAGCTTTCTCTCCAGGCTTCTTGTTTCACAAAGCTCCCCCAGGGATGTTTTCCTTCTTTATCTCCAAAGGTCTCTGGCTGTGTGGTCCCTTGTGGGTCTCTCATTTTTTACTAAAGGGCTCCAGTGAGCAATCCCACCTTGAATGGCTGGAAATACATCTTCATGGAAACCATCTAATCAGAAGTTACAGCCCATAATTGGGTCACATCTCCATGGATAATCAAAAAGCTGCTACCCAGCAATATTGAATGAGGATTAAAGGGCATGGCTTTTCTGGGGTTCACAAAAGATTCAAACCAGCACAATAGGGGAGCCCATTCTTTGAAAGACCCTCAGCTTTCTGCATCCTCAGGCCTGGTGAGGGTACCGTGATCTCCTGTTGCACAGTCACCGAGGCCAAGTCGTGTTTGGTCAGCCACTTCCTGAGGGCACTGCAGGAGCACGATGAAATGAAACATTTCTCTCAGCCCTTGCTTTTAAGGTATTGAATGGAGGAGTGCCCACAATCTGTGGCGAGCAGTTCTCAGGCAGGTAATGGTAAAGGTGGAGCGGAGCCCCTGCCCTCTGCCTGTTGGAAGGTGGGTATGACTCATGTTGCCTCTTGTCCACTCTCGGGTGGGGCTGCGTGAGCCCCAGCACAGCCCTCTGCTCTCCACGCGCCGCCTTCCTCCGTGGCACGTGCTTTCCACATGTCCGTTAGCCAGTTATTGTGATTAGGTGTCAAACATATTTACTTACTGAATTGGGGAGCTCAGGGACAGGCCTTGGGTAATCCAAAAGCCTGAGGCATCGGCGGCAGGGCTGTGCCATCTCAGCGGAGCTTCTCGCAGTCTCTCTCAGTTCGCTTTAAGTTCCAGCACATGCCACTGAACGTGCTTAGACCACTGTCAGCCCCGTTGTCCTGTCTGATCGTCTTTGTTTCTGTTTTGTTTTAATGCAGTGGCACTGATTACTACGATTACGGACACGGGCTCAGCGAGGAGACGTACGATTCCTACGGTGAGTGACCCCCGGACGCCCCACAGGTGGAGGCACGAGGCCGCGCAGAGGCGGCCGTAACTGGGGGACATGCATGAAGACCCTTGGCCAGGGAGGAGTCAGCTTCGCCCGAGTTCCCATGCCTTGTGCCATTTCCAGAGGCTCCTTTAGTATTTAAATTAAACGTCTTAAGAGGTTTAAAGACATGGAGAAAATGGCATGAATTTAGTTTGATACTGGACTTAGATTTTCTATCTGGGTTGATTGCTAGGTGCTGATTTTCTCATTTAGAGACTAGTTTGCCAAACTGCAGACACTTGAGAGCACAGGTATTTGTGACGTGTCTTTACTTCTTGATAGCTGCAGCCCTCCCACCCCCATCTTTCTATTTTAATTTATTCCCACTCACAGATCCTCTAAAAATCACACGGGGAGCCGTTCCACGAAGGTCATGCAGGCACTGAGCCCGTGGGGTGTGAGGGTCTCTCAGGCTCGCGGGGACATGGCTGCAGCCACTCAGCTCGGTGGCGGGGAGGGGGGAGGGAGGGGTCCTGTCCAAGGCCTCGCTGTGCACAGGGCTGACGGGTCAGTGCAGAGACTGGGCGCGGCGGGGTGGGGACCGGGGAGTCGGAGTCCAGTTAGTGGACATTACAGCATTTCTCTGGACACAGCTGAAAACCATTTTCCAGCGCTCCTTTCTAAGGCGCTTTGTTCTGTCACCTGCCTGAAGCCCTGGTGGCCGCCCTCAGATTTTTTTGTTGTGAATCATAGCAGACACTTCAGAGAAACACGTTGGTTTACTGAATGCTGTCGACTTAAATTGATGCGAGTTAGCTTGAGGGGATGGTGCTGATCACGGGTCTGCATCAAAAGGAGAGGTCATTTTAACCATTTTTCCTTCACAGCTTTTTAAATTGGTCTCCGTGGCGGCCCGTGGCTGTTAACTTGCTGTATGTTGCAGCAGGGACCTTAGCCGTTTGCTGTCAGGGACGTTAACCGTTTGCTGCCAGCGACGCCTGAGAGTCTCGAGCTCAGGGCGGTGTTTAAAATTTCAAGACAAAAAGATGGTCTCATACTTTTGGTTGCTAATGTTGTCGTCCAGCACGCCTCCAGAAGGCGACCCGTGTCGCTGCTTCCTGTCCCCGCAGCACGCTTGGCGCCTGCCCTGCCACCCGCCTGCCTCTGGGGGGTGACAGCTGTTCCTTTCCCCATGCAGCTCCTGGTTCTCCCCATCCTCACAGATGCTTTTCTTCCTCCGTTTTGTTTTTGTTGCGGGGAACTGTCGGTGTCCCTGCCTGCGCCGCCGCCCGTCGGGGGAGGTGTCGGTGCCCGATGTGCAGCCAGGAGCTGCCATGGGACAGCCACGCCCCCTGCTCCTGGGCCTTGCTCCTGAGAAGACCATTTTGCTTGGTGCTTGTAGCTTTTTTCAGCTAAAATACTTGGGCTTCAGAGTGCGGGCTGCTCAGCGTGGCGTCGAGCTGGCGGTTGGTGGTCTGACTGTGCTTCCTCTCCCGGTTTTAGGGCAAGAGGAGTGGACTAACACGAGACACAAGGCCCCCTCTGCCAGGGCCACCAAGGGCTCCTACAGAGACCAGCCGTATGGCAGATACTGACCTCTGCCCGACGCGGTGACATAGCCACCCTCCTCCAGTCCTGTATACTGTTCAAAGTAATGTTTTTCTATGAACACTCCCTTTTTAATAAGTCAGATGCTTAAAATCGGAACGGATGGAGCTTAAAACTACTTTGTTGAGACATCAACCTCTGGGCAGAAAGAAAAAAAATGACATGTAAAATTTTGTTATTTCCAGTCTGTATATGAAAAAATAGGTCATCAAAAGGAAAAAAATAACTTTGATTAACTAGTGTTAAACAAAAAAAAATAGGTTTACTAAATATGTTAATCCATTCTCTTAACATAAGTCTCGCCTTTCATTTTAAAGGTTTCCACAGAATTTAGTTATTTTATCTTTCAGCCATATGCTAGTTTTTTTTTCTCTTGCCAACATGCGTAAAAAGGGAAACCAATTACAAGTGCAAATAATGTGGTATTCTTTTGTAACTCAAGTCTTGAAATGTTCTGTAGTGTTAAGCAAAGTCACCTCTTGCTTGATACTAAATAAACTTTTGAAAGAAATTTCGTGTGTGTGAGCTAACAGTTTCATGTTTTTCTTATTTAAAAAGGCCTTCATAAATAGCTGTAAACAGGGAAAGAATTCATTTAACCAACGCCTGTCATAAAAGGGTCACACTAAACATTGTACAGCTTATTTTAAAAATGGTATAAAATTAAATGTACCATTATATACTTACCATAGATTTAAATGCTGTTTAAAGAATCCAAATGGTATCAAGCTGCTTGAGTGGCACGTTAAAACTACGCAAAACCAAATCTTGTTTAAAAACTGGTTTTAAAATAACAGCTGGATTTTCTGGAAAAGATGTGATCAGTTTTCATCTTGTTGAGCGTTTTTTCACTAGTGCAACTTTGGATTTTTTATGAGAATTTTGGTACCTTAATGAACACCTCGCTCCATGCTGGAAGCAATGAGCACAAAGCTTTTAAAGGCATTCTGACTAAGTGAGGTCGCACTCGCCAAGGCTGAGGATGTGTAACCCTTAAACGGTCTTCATTTTCAAAGGTAAATAAATCAAATAAGATTTTAATCTCACTTAATTTATCTTAATATAACTAATAAAACCAGGGAGATTTTCATTATCCATGTTAGAAAAGTTTTAAGATCACCTAAATTCTCATTTTAAAAAGTTTAATTTGTTTTAGTAATCTAAAAAGCCTTAGTTTAGTCATTTTAATTGGGGCCAATTATTCCCTATTAAACAAATGTAAAACCTCATAACTAGTTATTTGTAATACATTATTTGTTTATAAATGCTATTAATTGAGGGCACTTCTTAAAACTGACAAATATTTAATAAAGTTATTCTTTAATCAGTTGTTTTAAGTTTTTTAATATTGTAGATAATGTAAAATGTTTAATTTTTTTTTTCTTGGTGGATTTCCCTCTCTTCGTTTTGAGTAAAAAGGTCTTTTCTTTTGTTAGGAAACGTGGGCCATCTTGGAATGTCAGAGGAACTGGTTGTGCACCTAGAGCAGGCAGGGTAAGTGCCTTGTCCCCATTGTGCGGATGTGATGTGGAAGATGAAGGTAATTTCATGCCTATTGAAAATTCCCCGTGATGGTTCCCTGTTACCAGCACTAGTCATTATGGCCAATTAACTCCTGGTCAGAAAAAGAAGCTTCCTGAATGCAAACAGGTCAGACCCAGCCAGCTTTATCATAAACTGCCGAGGACTGGAGGCTCGGTTCATCACAGTGAGCTTTTAAGTATCTGCATTTCTTTCTTCAGCAAAAGTAGAACAGCCTACTCAACAGCATGAAAGAACATTTCCGAATTATTAAATAATTTCCCAAACTTAATATATAATATGATCCCAGTTTTGTTTTTTAAAAACAGATCATGCATACTCCACGTGCTTACACATTTGCAAAAAGAAAAATGTGAGGATAGGCTTTAAATTTTTAGCAGTGATTATTTTAAGCTTGTGGAAGTATGATTTTTTGTGTGTGTTTTTATTTACTTTCTGAATTTTACAAAATAAAGTATCACTTTTATGAGATAAATATTATACAATGTGTTTTATAAAGTTGTTTCATAAAATTAAACAAGGATCTAGGAGTCTGCGAAGGAAGATTTTCAGTGGTTTGGTCTCACTTTTCATATATTCCTATTTTTTCTCAGTTGTCCAAGTCCCTGCTCTTCCAGAAGTCTCACTTAAAAAAAAATAATAAGTTTGTGTTTTAGTTCTGCACTTACTGAATGCCTTTTGGACAGTTCTCACTTTCCTCTCCTTACGGTGCAAATGCTGCGTGCCTCCTGTAGTTAAACAAGAGTGAGTAGAGTGTTGTGATCCCGTTCCAAATACAGGAAAGCAAGTTTCACCATCAAAGCTGAACACACACTTTAACCAACATTAGCCTGAAACAATCAAATCACATGTAAAAGAAATTCTTTTCACTCTCATAGACAAGTTCTCTTTTTTCGCTTCTTTTCTTGCATATGCCAGTCCTGGCATCATTTCAGTGTGCAATGTGATATTGGAAAAAAAAAATAATGTTTTTAGAAATTGATATAATAATAATAAATATACAGGAGTCATGGATAGTTTCTGAGAAGGCCAAACTTCAGATGGACTTCAAAGCTAGTTCTTGGAACTTGTGCAGTTTTGTTTCTTTTCTTCCTTCCTTTCTTTCTTTTTTGTTTAAAAGGAATCCATAACTGTCATCAGATTGTGGAAAGAGACTGTGATTCAGAAAGGTCAGGGACCCCGGGGTGATCTCCTGGCTGCAGGGTCTCCTCTCGCGTGGCCTATGCCCCCGAGACCTTACTGAAAGACATAGCCTCTCCAGGCCCTCGGAGTGTGTGCGTCATTCCCTAATCTTGGCTCTGGCCTTTGTCCCTGTCCCCCTTGGAATTCATTTATTTTCTTGTTTGAAGATCGCTTGGTGAACACGGGTCGCATGCTAAATGCAGAGGAGGCCCTGGGAGCACAGGCCCCTGAGGTGCAGCCCTTAGTGTTCAGGGATTCCACAGTCCAGTGGGCCCACCGGCAGGCAGGCCAGCCACTGCAGCCTCCCCCTGTGCCTTAGACAGCCGTCCCGTCCATCAGGACCTGGCCGTGCCCTTCCCATCTCAGCTAGGCCAGGCCGCGGTGCCTCTGCCCAGTTGCCCTCTCGGATGGAATCCTTGGTTTACTTTCCACATCTTAGCGGTGATGTCACGTGACGTGTTCCCGTAAGCTGCCATAACAAGCAAGCATTCTGGGCTGGGTACTGCGCTTACACGCTCCGTAAGTCATTCCATTGACTCCTCACAGAGAAAGGTACACATCATCTTCATTTAGTTTTTAACTTTTTTCCTAGACAATTTGTAGGTTTATAGAAAAAATTATGCAGAAAATACAGTTCCCTTACACTCCCACCGCCTCCCTTTCCATTGTTAACATCTTGCATTAATGTGGCACCTTTTTTTCAATTGATGAAAGAACGTTAGTATAATTGAATTATTAACTATACTGTATCATTTACATCAGAGCTCACAGTTTGTATTGTGCAGTTCTATGCTGATGTTTTTATTTGATTTTTATTCTAGTAATATATACAACTGAAATTTCACCTTTTAACCACATTCAGATATATAATTTGCTGGTTTTAATCACATTCACAATATTGTGATGCCATCAGGACTTTCTATGTGAAACTTTTCCATCACCCGTGCCGAAGCTGTGCACCAATTAAGCGTTCATTCCGTGCACCTGTATTCCAGCTCCTGACTTCATGAATTTGCTTATTCTAAGTATGTCACATCAGTGAGCTCATGCAGTATTTCTCCTGTTGTTTCTGACTTACTTCACTCAACCTGAATGTCTTCACAGTTCATCCTTTTCATGGCTGAACAATATCGCGTCATGTGTACGTGGCACATTTTGTTCATCCGTCCATCTCCGTTGAAGGACACTTGAGTTGCTTCCATCTTCTGGCAGTTGTGAATAATGCCGCTGTGAGCATCAGTGGGAAAATCCCTGCTTTGAATTAATTTAGGTATATACCCAGAAGTCAGGTTGCCAGGTCATATGGTAATTCTGTACTAAATTTTCTGAGGAACTGACAAGCTGTCTTCCGCAATGGCTGCCCGACTTTACATTCCCATCAGCTGGGAGAGATTGTTCCCATCTCTCCACATACTCTCTAACATTTGTTCTTTGCTTTCTGAATAGTAGCCTTTCTGGTGGGTAGGAAATGGTCTCTCATTGTGGTTTTGATTTGTATTTCTCTAATGGCTAATGATGTTGGGCATATTTTCATATGCTTTTGGCTATTTGCATATCTTCTTGGGAGAATTACCTATTCACTACTTTTGCCCTTTTTAAAAATTGTGTTATTTGTCTTTTTGTTGTTGCAATGTAAGATTTCTTTATGCATTTTGGATATTAAACTCTTAATGGATAGCTGATTTCTAAATATCTTCTCCCATTCTGTAGGTTGTCTTTTTACCTTCATGATTGTTCTAGTTTGCAAGCTACCAGAATGCGATATACCAGAAATGGAACAGCTTTTAAAAAGGGGAAATTTATTAGGTTGCAAGTTTACAATTCTAAGACCATGAAAATTTCTAAATTAAAGCAAAATGTCCAATCTAAGTCATCAGGGAAAGATACCTTGGTTCAAGAAGGCCGATGAGGTTCAGGGTTTCTCTCTCATCTGGTAAGGCACATGGTGAACATGGTGATGTCTGCTAGCTTTCTCTCTAGGCTTCCTGTTTCATGACTTCCCGTGAAGGTGTTCTCATCTTCATCTCCGAAGGTCTTTGGCTGCATGGGCTCTTGTGATTCTTCTGGCTCTCTCATTTTTTCCAAAAAGTGTTTCATTTTTTAAAGGATTCTAGTAAACTAATCAGGACCCACCTGGAATGGGTGGAGTCACATCTCCCTCTAATCGAAGGTTAATACCCACAGTTGGGTGAGTCGCATCTCTGTGGAGATGATCTAATCAAATCTCCCCCCCTCCAGAAATACTGAATAAGGATTAAAGGACATGGCTTTTCTGGGGTACATCACAGATTCAAAGTGGCACAATGATGAAGTCCCATTTATCTATTTTTTTTTATTTTGTTGTCCATGCCTTTGGTGTGAACTCTTAGAAATGTAACACAAGTTTCTAAAGATGCTTCCTTATATATTCTTCTAAGAGTTTTATACTTTGGGTTCTTATATTTAGTTCTTTGATCCATTTTGAGTCAGTTTTTGCCTGTGTTATTTAGGGGTTCCCCTTCATTCTTTGCATATGGATATCTGGTTTTCCCAGCAGCCTTTATTGAAAGACTCCCAAGTAAGTGGAATTGGCACCCTTATCAAAAATCCCAGTTGGCCATAGGTGTGAGAGTCTATTTCTGAACTCTCAGTTTCATTGGTCTATGTTTGTCCTCATGCTAGGACCATGCTGTTTTGATTACTGTAGTTTTGCAGTATATTTTAAAATTGGGAAATATGAGTATTCCAGCTTCGTTCTTCTTTTTCAAGATGTTTTCGGCTATTGAGGGTCCCTTAGCCTTCCAAATAAATTTGAAAATTGGCTTTTGCATTTCTGCAAAGAAGGCTGTTGGATTTTTTGTTGGGATTGCTTTGAATCTGGAAATCACTTTGGATTGACATTTTAACAATATTTAGTCTTCCAAACCATAAACACAGAATGTTCTTCCTTTTACCAGTGCTTTGCAGTTTTCCCTGTATAAGTCATTTATACCTTGGTTAAATGTATTCCTAGATATTTGATCCTTTTAGTTACTATTGTAAATGGAATTTTCTTCTTAATTTTCTCTTCAGATTGTTCTTTGCCAGTGTATAGAAATACTACTGATATTGGGGTGTTGGTCTTGTATCTGCCACTTTACTGAATTCGTTTATTATTGGATAGCTTAGTCACGGACTTTTCACGATTTTCTACATACAGGATCGTATCACCTGCAATTAGGGAGAGTTTTACTTCTTTCTTTCCAATTTAGATGGCTTTTATTTCTGTGGCTTGCCTAACTGCTCTGACTAGAGCTTCCTGTACACTGACAGATCCCGAGAGTGGCAGTGGGCATCGTTGTCTGGTTCCTTACCTTGGAGGGAAAGCGCGTGGCCTTTCCCCATCGTGTGTCGAGTGTGGTAGCTGTAGGCTTCCACCTATGCCCATTATCTGTTACCATGTTCAAGATGTTTCCTTCCATCCATAGCTTCCTAAGTGTTTTTACTTAGATAGGTGCTAGATTTTGTCACATGCCTTTCCTCTATCAAAGTGATCATGTTCTTTTTTTCCCTTCATTTTGTTAATGTACTGTATTACATGAATTGATTTTCTTGTGTCAAACCATCCTGGCAAATCTTGGATAAACCCCACTTGGTAATGGGGTATAGTTCTTTCTAATGTATTGTTGGATATACTTTGCTAGTATTTTGTTGATTTTTTGCATTTATATTCATAAGAGATACTGGTCTGTGATTTTCTTGTGGTATCTTTATCTGGCTTTAGTATTACTATGATGTTGGCCTTATAGAATGAGTTGGGAAGTTTTCCCTCCTCTTTAAGATCTTGAAACAGTCTGAGCAGGATTAGTGTTAATTCTTCTTGGAATGTTTGATAAAATCCACCAGGAGACCCAGCTGGTTGGTCCTGGGCTTTCCTTTGTTGGGGGATATTTGTCACTCGTTCGGTTTCTTTTCTAGCTGTTCATCTGCTGATATCTTCCATTTCTTCTTGAAATAAGAGATATTGGTCTGTGATTTTCTTGTGGTGTCTTTATCTGCCTTTAGTATTACTGTGATGTTAGAATGGGCATAGCCCAAATACCTCTAAAGAGTGGGAGAAAGATCAAAGGTAATGGTGGAGTTATACATAGAAGGTAGGCAGTTTTGAGTGTTTTCAGGAATTTTTCCCTTTCATCTAGGCTATCTGATTTGTTTGTTGTTCGTAGTATATACTCTTATCCTTTTTATTTCTGTGGGGTTGGTAGTAATTGGTAGTAATTCATTTCTGATTTTAATTTTGTGTTCTCTTTCTTTTCTTTGTCAGTTGAACTAAAGGTTTGTCTGTTTTATCTCTTCCAAGAAACAACTTTTGGTTTGTTAACTCTCTGTACTGTTTTTTAATTTTCTGTTTCATTGATCGCCACTCTAATCTTCATTATGTCCTTCCTTCCTTCCTGTTTTGGGTTTAGCTTGCCCCTCTTTATTTTTTATTTTTTTATTTTTTTAAAAAAAATATGTGATATATAACATATATACAAAAAAGCAATAAATTTCCAAGTACATTTTAAGAAGTAATTTTAGAACAGATTTTAAATTTTGGTATGAGTTACAGTTCCAGCATTTTTCATTTTTTTCTTCTAGCTGCTCCAAGACACTGGAGACCAACAGAAATACCAATATAAAGATTCAACAGTCATACTCATTTGTTAAATCCTATCTTCTCTGTTATATTCCTCCTTTTCTTTTCTTTTGTGAAAAATAGCATATATATAAAAAAGCAATAAATGTCAAAGTATATCACAATAATTAGTTGTAGAACAGATTTCAGAGTTTGATATGGGTTACAATTCCACAATTTTAGGTTTTTACTTCTAGCTGCTCTAAGGTACTGGAGAATAAAAGAAGATGAATGTTAATGGTTCAGCACGCATACTCATTTGTTAAGCCCGACCTTCTCTGTATAACTCCACCATCACCTTTGATCTTTCTCCCACTCTTTAGAAGTATTTGGGCTATGCCCATTCTAACTTTTTCATGTTGGAAGGGGCTGTGATAATACAGCATAGTGAAATAGAACTAGTTGATATTCTGGAGAGGCTGGCCCCCCTGCATCTCAGGACTTATCTGGTCCAGGCATGCATCTGAAGGCTTGAGGTTTTTAGAAAGTTACCCTAGTGCATGGAACCTTTGTAGAATCTTATGTAATACCCCCTAGGTACCCCTACATAAGATCAGTCTTTGAGACTGGCTGGAATGGCTTTGGTTGGGGGTTGGCAAGTTATGATAGGTAGCAAGGTCTAACTGAAGCTTGCGTAAGACCTCCAGAATAGCCTCTTGACTCGATTTGAACTCTCTTAGCCACTGATACCTTATTTGTTACACTTCTTTTCCCCCTTTCAGTCAGGATGGGATTGTTGATCCCATAGTGCCAGAGCCAGGCTTATCCCTGGGAATCATCTCTCATGCCACCAGGGAGACTTTCACCCCTGGATGTCATGTCCCATGTAAGGGACAGGGCAATGGTTTCACTTGCAGACTTGGGCTTAGAGAGAGTGGTGCCACATCTGAGCAGCAAGAGAGGCCCTCTGGAAGTAACTCTTAGGCATGCCTGTAGGTAGGCTAAGCTTCTCTGCTACATACATAAGCTTCACAAGAGTAAGCCTCAGGATCAAAGGCTTGGCCTATTGATTTGGGTGTCCCTAAAGTTTGACATAGCATCAGTGGTAAAATGTAATGTAATGGCTCTATATTTTTTCTCCCATCCCTCAAGGGACTTTGCCCATACTTTTTGATTATGTGCTTAATATGCTCTGGGATGTATCCAGGGATTGCATGAGGCTCTACAGGATTAAAGGCCCTCATTCTTATTCTGGGCTCCCTTGTTTGATCGTTTAATTGGTCCAGATAGGTTGAGTTAGATTTATGTGCTATGCCGCTCTTTTTCTAAATCCCCCTATTGTGAGGGTAGGTCTCCAATTTGAGATGTTTCTTCTTGTTTAATGTAAATGTTTAGAGCTTAGGTTTCTCTCTCAGTACTGACTTTGCTGCATCCTGTGAATTTGGGTGTGTGGTATTTTCATTTTCATTTGCCTCAAGATATTTCCTAATTGCATTTGCTATTTCATCTTTGACCAATTGGTTGTTTGAGTGTGCAGTTTACTTTCTACATATTCATGAATTTTGCATTTCTCCTGCTATTATTAATTTCTAGCTTCATTTCACTGTCATTGGAGAAGATGCATTATATGATTTCAATATATTTTAATCTGTTGAAACTTGGGTTTTGGCTTAGCTTATGGTCTGTCCTGGACAGTGGCCCCTGTGTGTGTGGCTCTGTTGGGTGCAGTGCTCTAGGAATGTCGGTAGGTCTGGCTGGTTTGTCGTGTTGGTCGAGCCTTCTTTTCCCTTGTTGACCATCTGTCTCGAAGTCCCATCCATTGAGAGTGATGTAGTGACTTTCCTTCTTTGAATGTAGAACCATCTATTTCTCCCTTCAGTCGCCTTCATTTTACAAAGGAAGAAATTAAGCTTCAAGAGGTGAAGTCATGTATTCAGGGTCACTTTGTGACTGGTGGAGCAAAGATTTGAACTCAGCTACTTTGATCCAGAGTCTCTGGTCTTAAACACACTGTTCTGTCAGTTCTCTGCCAGCACAGGTCCCTCAGGAGAACAGAGGCTCCTCAAGGGCAGGAAGTAATCTCGCGGTCTCTGATATGCCTCCTAGTCACTCACCACGCTGAGCATTGGCTAGACATTAGGACTGATAACCCCCTTTCTCCAGCTCTCTCCCACCCGGCCCCCCATTTCTTCCTGCAGAGACCTTTGACTTTGTTTAGATTCCAAATTTCCTTAGACTCCGAGTATTCCAGGCTGACCAGCGTTGGCATGTGTTCAGCCTCACGTAGGGAGTTCTGCCCAGCCTGAGGCGGGGGGCATGCAGTTCCTCCCCCCAGGGCTGGAGGAGGGGTGCTGTACCTGTGTGCTCTCCAGGTGCGCAGGGCAGGGCTGGATGTCGGGAAAGGCTGGAGGAGGGATTCTCAGGAGGAGCCACGCCCCAGCTCTGCCCATGACCAGCTCGTGGACGTGGCAGGTCACCCAGCCACTCGGAACTTCAGCCTAAACTGGCGTCTCCCATCCGTAAAGGGCAGCGACATTGACACCTGCCTCGGTCTTGCTGTGACGGTTAGAAAGAAAACCTTTCACTCTTATGTATTGGTAAAGGTAATATTTGGAATTATAGGAAACAGGATCAGTTATATGACAACAAAAGAGCGAGTGCTGGCTAGATAGGCAGGGGACACAGACGGAAGCGTCTCATAGGTCCTGCTAAGAAGCTGTCCAGTGCAGCCTCTCCTCTCCTCCCCTTGCGGCTCGCCCCACTCCATCCTCTGGCTGGGACCCTGCTCCTTCCGTCCGTGCCCCCAGAGGACTGGGGTGAACCTCTGTTTGCACCACTTGTGATCCTGGAGCCACACGTGGAGTGCCTGGGAAAGCAGGGCCCTGCCTTTTTCATCCTCTCGTCCCCACCTCTCAACACAGCGTCTGCCGCGGAGGGAGCTTTAATACACGCTCACTGAGTGGAGTGAGATTTAATACACGCTCATTCAGCATGAGCAAATGGCGTCAGCATGAGCAGTAGGGTGCCCCTCCGGCCTGTGAGGAATGCTCCAGGGGGAAAGAAAGATTCAGATTTGTTGATACTCTTAGAAATCACATAATCTCTCTCCCTCAGTGTAACCCAGGGCTGATGTGCAGAGAGTCTGCCAGGACCGAAAACTGATGATTTTAAGAAAATTTGAAGAAAAAGTAAAAATGTAGTTAAAAGTTTAATCAAAATATAAGCCATTTTATAGGGTGTATGTGATGAATGAAACTATTAATGTTTATTATTTTCCATGCAGATATTTAAATTGATATCCATTGTCTTAAGAGGATAGAAAAGAAAAAATCCATCATTATCTTCAAAGTGACCAAGTTTATGATTGTTTCTCTTCCTCTTTGACTGGGAAAAGCTGCAGCTCATTTCTAAACCTGAGTTCCCCCCTTTCTCTAAAAGAAGCTGATTGCTAATGGGAGCCCTGGCTCGTGATTGCCCGGAATTGTCTCTTTCGGTGATGAGATTGTGTTTCGGAGCGCAGGATGAGGAGCCCTTTGGCGGGTCCCAGCGGCTCCCAGGATGAAGCCTAGGCTTCCCAGCTGTGAACAGAAAGCCCGCATGACCTTGTCCCTGCCTGCCTCTCCCGCCTTCTCCAGTGCTCCACTCGACCCCAGCCCACTTTGCTCTAGCACTGCTGGGATGGACCTCCCTTGGGCTTTCCATAGCTGAGCCCTTCTCTGCTTGGAATCGCATGTCCTTACCCCACTCGCCCAGCTCTAAATCAGGTCGGTTGTTACTGGTCAGTCCAAACTTGGAGGCGCAATGTCCCTCATCACCTCCTCCAGGAAGCCTTCCCTGACCCCTGTCTCTGTCTGTGGCCTGGCTGTTGGAGTGCTATCTGAGGACCCTCACAGCACATTAGAATAGCTCCTGTGATGGGCTGTTTACCCTCCTTTCTCCCCCTGCCCTCCCTCTGTGAGTGCAGCCATCTCGCATAAGCCTTGGCAAATGGTGACTGAACAGGCAATGGAATGAGTGAGGGAGTAAAATGAATGAATGCAATGCAGTGCCCCACAGTACAGGAAAGGGACTGGAATTTTTTCAGCCTTACTGGGTCAAGCTAGATTCATTTTCCATTTGTGGAGCACTCAACAGGCTATTACACACCATCATATGTGAGTAGAAGCTCACGTGGTCACCGTGAGTGGTAGGATCCATCCCTTACACACCTGTCTGTGTCTGCACCTAACGCAGTTCCAAGGACTGCCAGCACTCAGGAAAGGAGATGGGACGAAGGAAGCCGATGCCATTGCAGGTGGACAGAGCTGGCAGAATTATCTGAAGCTCTGCTCTTGTGAAATGCTTGTCTTTCACCCCCACTGCAAGGCTTTAGGCTCTTCAGAAATGGGGCCTGTGTATCTCTGAATCCCAGCACTCTGCCTGGCACATAGCAAAACAGACAGGTGCTCAGTGAGGAACAAATGTGAGAATGAATGAATGAATGAAGAAAATGAGCCAGTGATTCTTAAAATACTAACACTGAGCTCATTTCAGTGGTACTTTGGTTTCACAGTGGAAAAGTGCTATCTACTTCTGTAAATTCTGGCATTTTTTAGCGGGAATTACGAAGTTTGAAAATGAAATTGTTTTCTTTTTAATAGCCAATACTTGTGCTTGGTACAAAATCCAAAACTTTGGAAACTGTATGTAAGGAGAAGTCAGCCTTAGTTCCCAACTCTGCCCCCAGCCACCCAGAGGCAGCTGTTTTGTTTTTTGTGTATCTTTACAGAGATAGTCTACACTTATTTTTTTTTCAATTTAGTTATGTGCCCACAGTTTTAATTGTTTACATACAAAACAGTACAGTTCTCTACCTGCTTTTTTCAATTTAGAGTACATCATGGAGCTCATTTATACCATAAAGCTGCATTTTCTTTTTTGTTGGTTGAATAATATTCTCTAATGTGTATGAACTGTAATTGGACAGACATGGCATATGTTTCTCTCAACTAAAGGCAGAGCTGGGAAGCATCGCGATCCTGTCCCCGTGTCTGTCTGTCTGTGGGATAGCTGCCTAAGGTAGCCTCACTGGGCCATCCTGTTCTTATAGGTGTTAGGTACAGCAGCCCACAAAGCCGAGGCGCCTCCTAATATGCTCTTCTGCAGGGGCGGGAACTCTGGGTGCCGCGTATTGGTGAATGCACGGCTTGGTTAGCACCTGCGGCCGCACCGAAAGCCCATCTGCTCCAGGTGGGTTGAAACGCCTGGAACGCAGGGCCTGCTCACTGGCTTGTGGACAGTCGGACACCTGCAGGGATGAGTGGGAAAGCCCAGGCTTGCCTGCCACAGCCGGGGCCCCCTGGCTGCTGCTCCGTATGGAGCCCGCTGCCCTCCGCCTCCATCCGCAGGTGCGTCCGCAGGAGTGTCTGCGGGAGTCAGTGAGGTCAGGCCCTGCACTGAGCATTGGGGGAGGCCTCTGCCCTCGAGCCTCGGTCTCCCAGGAGCTCTGCCCCCCTTTTCCTCTTCTCTGGTTACCAGGATCCCCCCCGTTCTTCAAGCTCTCCTCTTCCTCCTTCACCCAAACAGCCTCTCTGTCTCCTCTTCCCCTGGAGCACCGGCTGCTTCCGCCGGTCGGGAGCTGCCCCACGCTCACATCTCGGACACCTTCAGCCCTTGTCGGGCCATTCAGGACAGCCCTGTGGCAGGTGTCTTCCCAGCCCCAGTGTCGGCCTGCGGCGGCGGAGCGCGCCACCCTGCAGCTCCGGGCGGGGGCGGACAGCCCCGGGCCTCGGGCCCTCAGTGGTCAGGGGAGGCTGAAGGCTCAGGAGTGTGCGGGGGCGAGGATGGGGCAGGGGGCGGGGGCGCCCTCCGCGGAAGGGGGCGGGGAGGGGGAGGAGGGGGAGGGGGAGGGCGCAGAGGCACCGGAACCCGAGGGGGGTGAAAGCTCCGAGGAGACCTTGCGCGGGGTGGGGGGCGAGCACCGGCCGCAGCAGGTGGGGGAGGGGCTCCGCGGAGGCGAGGGCGTCCTCGGGGGCTGGGCTCGGGGGTCGTGACCCGGCCGCGGGCTGCTGGGGCGCCGGCCTCGGGACCTAGGCCTCCGGACGGACGCGGGCCGGGAGCGCGCGGGCCCAGCCCCGACTCGCAGCGCGTCCCCGCCGCCGCCGCCTCTTCTTTGCTGCTGCGGTCTGCTCTGGAGCTCGCGCAGTTCTGCTGTGCCGAGCACATCAAATAAGTGCTCTGATTTCTCCGTTAATAAAAGAAATATCTCAATACAACTGGTCTGCGGTTAAAGACTTCGGGTGAAACAAGCCCTGATAAATGTCACATGCGGCGCATGCAGTCTTCACCCTGCTAAGTCAGCATTCATCTGTCCTTACTGAACACGAGTATTTTGTCCTTAATTTCAACAATTAGTTGTTTTGCATTGTGTTCATAAATATCTTTATTCCTGTTGAATTTCTACTTGTCTCCTTCCTCTGCTTAAATCACTTCAGTCCCAACAGAGCATATAGTAATTGTTTCTTGATGTATACAAATATATTTTCATTTTCCTGTCTTTCAGGAACTTTCCAATTATGGACTGCTAAAGAATAGTGAACTCACCAATGTGCCTCGTCAGTAAACAGATCCACTTGGGAACTTGAAAATCATCTTAATTTTTTCTTGATTTGCAGCAGTTTTGTGTTCTGTGAAATGTTTTACAAAAGTGGTATGCTTTTTAATTTAGAAAGTCTGTTACAAAAAGGAAAGAAAACCAATCTTGTTTTGTTGTCTCTTAGTAACCAAAAAAATGATTTGTGTAGTAGTTAATAAAGGCTGTCCATTTAAATCTCTTCTACTTTAACATAAACCTAGAAAAGCAAAACCTTGTTATTTCAGTGCAAGAACCATATACGGCCTCCATTCAACTGCAAGATGTCAAGATTCTGCACATATTCCAGATTTGAAATTGATTTATCCATCTCAGTTATGGACCTACAAATATGAAAGTGTTATGCTGTCACATAAAGGGTAATTATAAAGGCTTCTACAGGAGGCAGAGGGGTTCAGGAAGAATAGTATCTGATTTTCCTGCCTCTCTGTAATTTGTTAGGGAACATAAATGTCAAAACCCCTGTGAACAGTGCAATTCTGTTCATTCTGTTTTCATCATTTACTGGTGCATTGTGATTCTAATTCACTACTTCCCATGAGGATGTTTTATTTTCTTCTGCTAGAAGCTCTCACAACACGTTTCCTAGTCTTGGGATTTCAAGAACAGTCTTAGGCATTGTTAAATAGTTGCTCTAGCCTCAGACAGACAAAGCACCTCAAGGGGTACACTTTTTAGTGTCCCGTTTCCGAGTGTTGTGTCACCCCAGAATAACTTCTAGTAGGTGAGCGTTTTCTTACCCTCTTATGCTGTGTCCTTAAAGCCTATCCGCTACCCCTGCAGTTCATACCTTAAAGTTTGTCACACGCCCTTTTCTTCATCTCAAACCCAAGGAACAAAAGCCTAGGGGGCCAGAGAGGGGCGGTGGGTGTGGGAGCAGCCCCGAGGCCGTGCACACCCACAGTCAGCTTGGAGGGCTCTTCGGGTTGGAATTAATGTTAAACAGACATAAACTTGAGAACATATGCGGGATGTGATAAATGGAAATGAATTTGAACTCCCTTTTTGCTTGCTGCCTTTCCACCCCCTGCCATAAAATCCCATGAAGTCACACCTGCTGGCTCACCTCTGAGCCGGCCCCTCCCCCCTTGCTCCCACTCTTGCTACCTTAATTTTGGCCTCTTCTTTCACTCAATTACTTCACACATCCCTAGACCACCTGGTATCTGCTGGGCACTATCCTGTGTAGTTGGATAGAGCCGAGGGCGAGCAGCAGGGCCGTCCCCAAAGAGCTTACACTGCAGGGGGAGGAGAAAGTCCCACCAAACCCAGAGCCCGTCAGTGGGGAATGCTGAGGTGCAGTAATAGGGAAGGGCTGGGCTTTTATCTGGGTCGCAAGGTGGTGCATCCGGGACCTAAAGAAGTAAAGAGATGAGCTACACTGAAAGAAGGTGCAAAGGTCCTGGGGTGGGGGTGTGCTTGGTGCCTGAGGAGCAGTAGGAGGGGCCAGTGCAGAAGTAAAGGAAGAGCTGGGGCCACGGAGAGTGAAGTGACAGCATCATGGGGGGGACACTGCACACTTGACTTTGATGGGAGCTGCGGGGGGTGAGTGAGCAGAACAGTAATGGCAGCCAGTGTAGGTTTTAACAGGTTCCCTCTGGCAGCCAAATTAAGAACAGTCTAGAGGGGCAAGGTAAGACACATCAGAAGGCCACTGCAGCGGTCAGCCAGAGGGAGGTGGTTGGCTAGGGGGTCAGTGGTGAAACACTGAGGATTGCACAGATGCCAGGCATGTTTTAAAAGGAAAGCCGGTAACACTCGGTGCACGGATGGGGTGTGAGATGCAGAAAAGGAGAAATCAGGATGCGGAGCTTTTGGAGTTGGGAAGATTGTGGAAGGAGTGGATTATATACTAAATTTGAGCTGTAAATCCCAAGTTGGGGGGTAGAGCTCAGCTGGAGAAAAAAACTTGGAGCCACTGCAGTACAGGTGGTATTTAAAGCGCTGCTGCAAGTGCAGAGAGCTCTCATGGGGTGTCCTAACGCTTAGAAGTCAGTGAGATGAGGAATCTGCAAAGAGACGAAGGAAGCAGGGGCTGCCCGGGAGGCTGAGGAGAGCCTGGGGAGTGGTGCCAGCGGCGCCGGAAGAAAGGGTTTCAAGGAAGAGAACGTGGCCACTGCAGGGAGGTCGGATGGGGTGAGGCTGAAAGCTGAGCCTGGCCCAAATCTGAGTCGAGGCCACAGTGGCCTCGGGTGGCCACAGAGGGAAGGTTTGGCAGGTCCCAGAACTGGAGGGAGCGATTAGTACAGCCACCACTTCAGAGAATCCTGCTTTAAAGAGCTGCTGGTGGGGAGCAGGGGCCTCTGCAGAGCTGTCCCTGGGGAGGCGAGGGGTCGCCCAGGAGGTGGCCCAGGTGGGTGCAGGTGCCAGGGGTGGGCTGGGGGGTACGCAGGGCAGCAGCGAGGTAGACCATTGTTCCCAGAGCTGCAGTCCCCTGCATTGGTGCCTGGCCCTGGGCTCTGCTGCTGGCACTGGGCACAAAGCTGACTGCACCCACGCTCCTCCACGACAGCCGGTGCCCTGCACCCACGTGCCCTTGCATCCAGCTCCTGCCTGCCTTGCTGGCCCTGAGCCCCCACCGCAACACTTGTCCGGTAGTTCTAGGCCTGGGCCCTCCCGGTGATGCCCTCACTGGAGTGCCCCGTTCACGCTGTGACTGCCCTGGCTCTTGGCACATGCGTAATTTCCACAGGGCACATGGAGTTCCATGTGACCCAGCCAGCTCTTATCTAAGCCCTGCGTGGGCAGGCCCACTGGTAGGAGTGGGGGAGGCAGAGGCCTGGACGCCGCTGGGCTGCAGCCCAGGTACCGCCTCCCCACGAGCCTTGTCCACCACCCACCCACCCACCCACCGGACCCCTCGCCTGGGCCCCGCCCTGCAGCTCCCGCAGCCCCCACACTCCTTCCTGGCATTTCCCTCCTCACACACTCACCTCTGCGCCTTGCCTTGGCTTCCTCTGCCCGTTGCTTCCCAACTCGGATGATGTGGTCCGTGGAGAAAACATCCACGGGGGGTGGGGGGGCTGGTGGGGGGGGGGGGGCAGAGCGGCCCACGTTGCTGGCCCAGGCCGCTGGGCTGGGTCTCCCAGCTGTGCCCATCCCGTGCCCATCGCTGTACCCGTCCCCTGTGCCCATCGCTGTGCCCGTCACTGTGCCCGTCCCCTGTACCTGTCCACTGCACATTGACGTGGGAGCCCTGAGACTTGAGCCGACTCAGGCCCACCCTTTAAGATTTTGCGGCAGAAACTAGAACCGGCTCCTATGCCTGTCGGGGGCCGTGTGCCAGGGTGATGTGTTTGGCCTCCTGTGTGCCCCTCCCTGGGGCCTGCAGGCCTGGGGCCCCCACTTCCCAGTGCAGCCCGTGCCCGGCCCATGTGGGGCCCCCTGGGTGCTTCCTGGAACCCCCACACGACGGGCCCGCCCCCCTTCCACCCCCATGCAAGGAAGGCAGCGGTTTGAAGACAGCTGGCAGTCTTTTCCAAATGGATTAACAGCAGTGAGTGCCCAGCCACCTGTCTAAAGTGATGCCTCCACGGAGATGTCATGATTATGGTGGCTACAAAGCCAAAGAGGTCATCCTTGACTACCTGCAGGCCCTGCCCCAGGCCAAAGGACACCTGAAGCCCCGGAAAAACGGGCGTCTCTGGGGAGCTGCCGCCATCTCCCACTGCTGCTCCAGGGTCCAGGCCCCTCCCGGCCACCCTGCCTGGCCCACTTCCTCGTCGCTCTTCCCCAAAGCATGTCCCTCAGCTCAGCTCCTGACGCTCAGCACGGCCCAGGCTGGGGTGCTGGGTGCGCAGTGCCACCTGACAAAGTGTCCCAAGGGCACCCCTTACAGAGCCACATGCTCCGGGCCTCGGGGCTGGGACCGGGGCCACTCTGGAGATGGAGGTCCCCCTGCCAGTTCCTGCCCTGAAACCCACCCTGACCCCCCCAGTTCTCGCCCCAACCTTCCCCAGGCCTCAGGAGCCCTGACCTCCAACCCTGCCCTGGCGAGGACACACAGCTTCACACCTGTATTAGTTAGGGTTCTCTAGAGAAACAGAATCAACAGGGAACACTTGCAGATATAAAGTTTATAAAAGTGTCTCATGCGACCACAGGAACACAGAGTCCAAAATCAGTAGGGCAGGCTGTGAAGCCAACAGGAGGGTCTGGACGAACTCCACAGGAGAGGCTCACCAGCCGAAGCAGGAAGAGAGCCTGTCTCTTCTGAATCCTCCTTAAAAGGCTTCCCGTGATTAGATTAAGCATCACTCATTGCAGAAGACACTTCCTTGGCTGATTACAAATGGAATCAGCTGTGGATGCAGTGGACGTGATCATGTTTAATTCTATGAAATGTCCTCATTGCAACAGACAGGCCAGCACTTGCCCAACCAGACAAACAGGTACCACCACCTGGCCAAGTTGACACATGAACCTGACCATGACAGTCCACCCCTTGTCAACTTGGCAGCTATACATACCACCTTAAACCATACCTAATTTCTAAATAAAAAACAATAAAACACACATTTTTTCTTTCACCTAACAATATTCAACTGTCCTGCATATAACTGGAAACACATTAAATCTCTCCAGAATAGGGTGCAAATCCTTGGGTAATATTCATTCTTAAACTTGATACCTTACAACTTAAATAGTATAACATGAACAAAACAGCATTAGAGTCCTTGTTTCTGTAACTGATCACGTGGTCGTAGTTCATATTTATCACTACCTACTTCCATTACCCATTCCATCCACCCTTTACCCTCAGAAATCACTTCAGCTGGCTGTGGTTCTCTGCCTGGTGAGGTGACCCAAACCTTCATTCCTGAAGTTTCAGAGCTATTGGTAGTTCTGACTGGATTAGGTTGTTGCAGTTTTCATTGATTTTAATCACAGGGCGTGGTAGTACTAAAAGATGCCCTAGGGGATCTCCTATATTCCAAGAAAACTCTTCTTTACCTCCATTGTGCAGTTGCAGTCATACCTCCCCCCGATAGTCAGGGTCAATCACCCCAGCAATAATATAATCCCCTTCTTGGCTTGTTGATTCAGTGGCATAAGTAGCCCAAAGTGACTTAGATTCCAGTTCAATAAAATCATTGTTGTTGATTGGGGGAAGCACTCTTTATTTTGGAACTAAAACCTGTAGACCAGCAGAGCTCAGAGTGGCAGGGACAGGAACCAAAAACTATTCTAGTGGATAATTACAGGTAATAGTGAATGGTGCCACTCCCATTTCCACCCCTTGGATCCTGGCTATGGGAGACACAGCACCATACAGCAGATGCTGACTCAGAGCATATACAGCTTCCTGGAGAACATTACCCCAGACTTTCAAGGTATTGCCAACTAGTTGAAACTGTAATTGAGTTTTCAAAAGGCCATTCCACTGTTCTATCAATCCAGTTGCTTCTGGATGATGGGGAACAAGGTAAGACCAGAGAATTCCATGAGCACGTGCCCATTCCCGCACTTCATTTGCTGTGAAGTGTGCTCCCTGATCAGAAGCAATGCTATGTGGAATACCATGATGATGGATAAGGCATTCTGTAAGCCCACGGATAGTAGTTTTGGCAGAAGCATTGCATGCAGAGAAAGCAAACCCATATCCAGAGTATGTGTCTATTCCAGTTAAAACAAATCGCTGCCCCTTCCATGAAGGGAGTGGTCCAATGTAATCAACCTGCCACCATGTAGCTGGCTGGTCACCTCAGGGAATGGTGCCATTTTGGGGGCTGAGTGTGGATCTCTGCTGCTGGCAGATTGGGCACTCAGCAGTGGCTGTAGCCAAGTCAGCCTTGGTGAGTGGAAGTCCATGTTGCTGAGTCCATGCATAACCTCCATTCCTACCACCATGACCACTTTGTTCATGAGCCCATTGGGCAATGACAGGAGTTGCTGGGGAAAGAGGCTGAATGGTATCCACAGAACAGGTCATCTTATCCAGTTGATTATTAACAACTTCCTCTGCTGAAGTCACCCTCTGGTGTGCATTCACATGGGACACAAATATCTTCATGTTTTTAGCTGACTCAGAAAGGTCTATCTACATACTTATTCCCCAGACCTCTTTGTCACAAATTTTCTGATTATGGTCTTTCCAAGTCCCTGACCATCCAGCCAAACCATTAGCAACAGCCCATGAAGCAGTATACAAACGCACCTCTGGCCAGTTTTCATTCCAAGCAAAACGAACAACCAGGTGCACTGCTTGAAGTTCTGCCCACTGGGAGGATTTCCCCTCACCACTGTCCTTCAAGGACAGCCCAGAAAGGGGTTGTAGTGCTGCAGCTATCCACTTTCGGGTGGTACCTGCATATCATGCTGAGCCATCTGTAAACCAGGCCTGAGTTTTCTCTTTCTCAGTCAATTCACTGTAAGGAATTCCCCAAGAGGCCATAGCTCTGGTCTGGGAAAGAGAAGGTAATGGGGCAGAAGTGAAGACCATGGGCATTTGGGCCACTTCTTCATGTAACTTACTTGTGCCTTCAGGACCTGCTCTGGCTCTATCTCATATATACCATTTCCATTTTACAATAGAGTGCTGCTGTGCATGCCCAACTTTATGGCTTGGTGGGTCAGAAAACACCCAGCTCATGATAGGCAGTTCTCATGGTAACTTGGTGGCCCATGGTTTAGCATTCAGTCTCTACTAAGGCCTAGTAGCAGGTCAAAAGCTGTTTCTCAAAAGGAGAGTAGTTATCTGCAGCAAATGGTAAGGCTTTGCTACAAAATTCTAAGGGTCTGTGTTGTGATTCTCCTATAGGGGCCTGCCAAAGGCTCCAGACAGCATCTCTATTTGCCACTGACACTTCCAGCACCATTGGATCTGCTGGATCATATGGCCCAACTGGCAGAGCAGCTTGTACAGCAGCCTGGACCTGTCGCAGAGCCTCCTCTTGTTCAGGTCCTCACTCAAAATTAGCAGCTTTTCTGGTCACTCGAGAAATGGGCTGGAGTAGCACACCCTAATGAGGAATATGGTGTTGCCAAAATCCTCAGAGACCATCTAGGCATTGTGCCTCTTTTTTGGTCATAGGAGGGGCCAGATGCAGCAACTCATCCTTCACCTTAAAAGGGATATCTCAACATGCCCCACACCACTGGACACCTAGAAATTTCACTGAAGTAGAAGACCCCTGTATTTTTGTTGGATTTATCTCCCATCCTCTGACAAACAAATGCCTTATCAGTAAGTCTAGAATAGTTGCTACTTCTTGATCACTAGGTCCAATCAACATGATATAATCAATATAATGGACCAGTGTGATGTCTTGTTGGAGGGAGAAATGATCAAGGTCCCTGCGGACAAGATTATGACATAGGGCTGGAGAGTTGATATACCCCTGAGGTAGCATAGTGAAAGTATATTGCTGACATTGCCAACTGAAAGCAAACTGTTTCTGGTGGTCCTTACTAATAGCTATTGAGAAAAAAGCATTTACCAGATCAATAGCTGCATACCAGGTACCAGGGGATGTATTGATTTGCTCAAACAATGATACCACATCTGGAAGAGCAGTTGCAATTGGAGTTACCACCTGGTTGAGTTTACGATAATCCACTGTCATTCCCCAAGACCCATCTATTTTCTGCACAGGCCAAATAGGAGAGTTGTATGGGGATGTGGTGGGAATCACCACCCCTGCATCCTATAAGTCTTTAAGAGTGGCAATAATTTCTGCAATCCCTCCAGGAATCCGGTATTGTTTCTGATTTACTATTTTGCTCAGTAGGGGCAGTTCTAGTGGCTTCCACTTGGCCTTTCCTACCATAATAGCCCTCACTGCATGAGTTAGAGAACCAACGTGGGGATTCTGCCAGTTGCTCAGTATGTCTATGCCAATTATACATTCCGGAACTGGGGAAATAACTACAGGATGGGTCCAGGGGCCCACTGGACCCACTGTGAGACGGACCTGAGCTAAAACTCCATTGATCACCTGGCCTCCATAAGCCCCCACTCTAACTGGTGGACCAGAGTGATGTTTTGGGTCTCCTGGAATTAATGTCACTTCTGAACCAGTGTCTAATAATCTCCGAAATATCTGATCGTTTCCTTTTCCCCAATGCACAGCTACCCTGGTAAAAGGCCGTCGGTCTCCTTGAGGAAGACTTAGAGGAAGATTAACAGTATAAATCTGTGGCAGTGTAACAGGTTTCTTCCCCAAAGGGACCTGGCTTCCCCTTCATTCAAGGGGCTCAGGGTCTGTAAACTGTTTCAAGTCTAGAAATTGATTAAGGGGCCGTGACTCTGTGTTTTTGTAATTCAGGTTAGACTTCTGTTTCCTTGACCTAGAACTCTTTTGTTTATACAGCGCGAACAAGAATTTAGTAGACTGTCCTTCTGTTGTATTTCTAGGTACCCCGCGATTTACTAGTCAATGCCACAAATCTCTGTAGGTCATATAATTTTGATGCCTGCTTTGAGTTTGCTGTCTATTATAATAGCCACATCTACCCTGCCTTGGTGAATAAGTGCTGCCACCTGGCTTCTGCCAACTCGGGATCCAGTCATCCTCATTGTGTTTAAGGATTCCAGCTCAGTGATAGCAGTTCCTACAGTAATATCTGACCTACAGAGAAGTTCAACTACAGAGATCTTCAGGGATGATGGTGCTAGTCTCACAAATTTATTTCTCACTGTTCTGGTGAATGGTGCATCCTCCAGACATTCCTGGGGTGTAAGAGCAGGCTTTGCATGATAAATCCACTCTAACATTCCAATCTCTCTAAGCCTCTGGATCCCCTCATCTACATTATACCAGGATAGTTCTGGCATTTCAACCTCAGGTAATGTTGGGCACCTTTTGATCCATGTTTCAACCAACCTCAAACAAACTGCTAATGCCTTTTCTAACCCCTTGAGCTGTAACATTGAATGCAGAATCTCTGCTTAGTGGGCCCATATCAATAAATTCAGCCTGATCCAGCCTTATATTCCTCCCACCATTATCCCACACCCTTAAAATCCATTGCCACACACATTCCCCTGATTTCTGTCTATATGAATTGGAAAACTCACACAGTTCTTTTGGGGTGTAACGTACCTCCTCATGTGTGATACTTTGCATCTCACCTTTAGGGGCCTGTTTGAACTTTAGTCTAGTTATAGGTCTGGAAGAAATGAGGGGTGGTGGGGATGGGTCATGAAAAGAATTAGAAATATCTTCCAAGCCATTTGCTTCAGGGCCTTCATTTGCAGTTTCATCTGGTGAAACAGGATTAATCACTCTAGGGCTAATTCCTTCAGGAGGAGGTTGGGTGGCCAACTCCTCAAGGCAGGCTGGGTGTGGGGCAGCTGTATCCTCAGGGCAAACTATTGCAGGATTATCTAGAGAAGGCTCAGCATGAGCTAGGGTTTCAACCTCACCCCCGACATCATTATCAATCCATATGTCACCATCCCATTTTTCAGGGTCCCACTCCTTTCCAATCAATGCCCTCACTTTAATGGCAGACACCATGCAACATCGAGATTTCAGTTTATGTTGTAAAGTTGCCACTCTACCAATAAGTTTCTGAGTCTGATTTTCAGAGATCTCAAGTCTACAGCTACAGGAAATAAGATTTTCCTTCGGGATACTTATAGAAACATCTACATCTGTCAGATGGTGCTTAATCTTCTCGTTTGAAGCCTTAAGCCCATCCCTCTCACTCCTTAATGTGTCCAGTGTATCTAACAACAACCAGCCAACATCTCTATACCTCTTATTTCCACAAAACTCCATAAAGGTGTCAAAAACATTATCCCCCAGAGCCTGGCTTTGTACAAGCGAAGCATTAGGAGAATCGAATGATGATATTTTGACTATCTCCTTTGCCAACTCACTCCATGGATTGGGAGTGTCATTCTGATTATGGGAATCAGAGTCCTTAGTGTCTCTGAGCCCAGTCAGAGTAGAAAATCATTCATAAAAACTCATTTTTAAGATTCTGTTTCTGAAGAACCACTCTTGGTACTGAGATGTATTAGTTAAGGTTCTCCAGAGAAGCAGAATGAACAGGGAACACTCACAAATATAAAATTTATAAAAGTGTCTCCAGTGTCCGCGGGAACATAGAGTCCAAAATCCGCAAGGCAAACTGTGAAGCCAACGATTCTGATAGAGGGTCTGGATGAACTCCACAGGAGAGGCTCACCAGCTGAAGCAGAAAGAGAGCCTGTCTCTTCTGAATCCTTCTTAAAAGCCTTCCAGTGATTAGATTGAGCATCACTCATTGCAGAAGACACTCCCCTTGGCTGATTCCAAATGGAATCAGCTGTGGATGCAGCCAACGTGATCATGGTTTAAGTCCCTGAAATGTCCTCATAGCAAAAGACAGGCCAGCACTTGCCCAACCAGACAAACAGGTACCACCACCTGGCCAAGTTGACACATGAACCTGACCGTGGCACCACCCGTGTGCACAGAGGGGCATTGGAGGATGAGGTAAGGATGTGCTGAGCCCTCGGCCTAGAGTGAGGTCACAGTAAGCACCTGCTGTATACAGGGCTTAGGATCCAGGATGTGCACCCTCACCCCCACCCCCAGGGCTGCACTCGCGAGCCAACCCTCCCCTCTGCCCCACGCTGGCCACAGGCTCTCGTGTCCTCCTTTCTCGCTGCTTTGCTAAACAGCACCCCATTTTTTCCTAGATGGTGTTTGTCAAGGTCTCAACCCCAGCCTGAGCCCTGTGATGTGCTCTCCACCTACTGTTGGATGAGGCCCTCCACAGGGCAAAGCACTTTCAGGGCCACTGAATGGCCCAGTGTGAGCCAGGCCAGCCCTCCGGGACCCCTGCCCCGCCCCCCATCTCCTCCCCTGCAGTCCCCCTTCCCCTCCGAGATGCGCCTTCCTCAGTGACCCCCCCACACTGAGTGATAAATAGCACTTTTGCTATTTAAACGCCTTCCCCTGGGGCAGTGAACAGAGACAGGGAGATGAATGCCAGCACACCTAGAAGGCAGTTTAAAATCACCAGCACCCCTGCCTAGGCCTCCCCTGCAAAGGGCCACAGTGTGGCTGTATCTCACCAGCTTCTCGGGGAGGCACCGTCCCATGGGTGCCTGGGCCCCCTGCACCCCCCACGGCGCTCCTCGGCCCAGGACCTCATGAAACGCACCTAAGCCTCTTCCCTGTGAGATGGACCCCCACCTCCCAGACACCTCCCGCCAGGCGAACCGTTCCCACTGGCGAGGTGAACACCCTTCTGCACTGGGTGTGGTCCACAGGGGGCAGGCACCCCAAAGTCTCACCGCGGGCCTGGGCTAGTGAAGGGCAGAGGAACCGTCTGTCCCCCTCGGAGGCAGTGACCCCTGAGGGCCAGGTGCCCCCATGTTACCCCACCCACATTTAGCACCAGAATCCCCGTGAGGGCCTGCCCCGTGCAACAATACCCCGCCCCTGTGCAACAACACTCACCCTCCTGCACCCACAGGCCCCCAGCCCCAGCAGCCCCTGACCCTGCTGACTGGAGGGGTGCGGAGACCCCTGCGGTGTGTGCCTTGCCTGGCTGCCTGCATCCCTCAAGCCTGCTGTCCCTGGGGTCCCAGCTGGACCCTGGGAGCCCAGAGCCCGATCAGTCTGCCCACTCTCATGTGCTCGGCCCCTCTGGGCCTCCTGGGTTCAGGCAGATGGCTAGCCCTGGGGTCCTTGTCCCCAGTAAGGCTGGTCCCTGGGGGGGTCCCAGGCCCTGAGGGCGTGCCCAGCTCCCTCCCCCACCAGCCGCCAGAGGCGCTCAGAGGCTCCACGGCCCTGGCCATGTGCCAGGCTGGGTGGGAAGAAAGTTTTAGGGGCCTCCTTGAAGCCGCCCCGGTGAACACCTGCTGCGCCCAGGCCCGTGCTGGGGGTGGGGGTGGGTTTGGGCCTAGGGAGGAAATGGGGGGCCCCGGAGGACGGGGCAAGAGGGACCCCATGCCCACACGGCCCAGAAACCAAATGATCCGACAGAGCATTTAGACCTCTAATCGGCAGAGCAAAATTCCACGAACAAAAGGCCGTGGTGCTCATTCCCTGGCCCTGGCTACCACCTCCCAACCCACTCAGCGTGGGGGCTCCTGCAGCTCGGGGGGGCAATCAATGCCAAGGCCGCAAAGAAAGTTCCCCAGTAGCCAAAATAGGCTGCGGACCAAAGGAAAAGCTCCCTTCCCTTTATCAGTGCGTGGAGCGAGTGGATCGTGCGTGAGTGGGGATGTGTGGGCGGGGGTGCGTGAGTGGGCCCTGCGCGGGGCGGCGCGGCAATACCAGGGCAGCTGGGCATGTGGGGCCGGGGCAGGCACAGGGAGGCGTGGCCGAGGGCACAGGCGTGGTCAGGGTCAGCCAAGCCCACCCCGTGCCTTCTGCTCGGGGCCCTTGTGGTGACAACCTGGCGGTGGTTCCCAGAACATGTGGCCACAGGGGCTTCCTGTGACCGCGGAGCGTGGGGCGGGAGGCGGGAGCGGGAGGCGGGATAGCCCCACACCGGGCGTCCAGATGGATCAGATTCAGGTGGCTCTCAGGGCGCCGCTCTCTGTCCAGAGCCGGGCGTGTCCCCACAGGCAGCTGGGCCAGGGCCGGCGACGCTCAGGGCGTTTCAGCCCTGGAACACGGGGGTGGGGGGTTGGGGGAAGCGGGGGTGTTGGTGGGGTGGGGGCCTGGGAAGGGGCAGGAAGATGGGCCCCACCCTCCAGGACGAGGGCCGCGCCGACGGGGCACGTGCCGTGGTCCGGCCGGCCTGGACGCTGGCCTGCCTGTCTCACCGGCTCCTGGCCGTGCCGTGGGGCAGCCCCTTACCCTTGCGTCAGTGTCCTCAGTGGGAAGATCGGAGGCAGCAGCAGCCTCGTGCTTCTGTTGAAAGAACCGAAGGAGAGCAGGGTCGCCGGCCTGCGTGACCCCCGGTGAGCGCCCGGGAAATGTGCGGTCCCACGGCCAGGAAGCTGGGCCCAAGGCCGAAAGGCGCGCCTCGGGAAGGTGGCCGCGCGCCCCTCGGCTCTAGGCAGTGGTGGGAAGAAGAGCGAGGGATGGTGCAGCGGAGCAGAGGTGGGGGAGGAAGGAAAACTGGGGCCCTTCTGAGGCCCAGGGGCAAAGGCACACCCGGGGCGGGGCCTGTACGGCGGGCAGGGCGCATCTGCCGACAGAGGCCGGGCGTTTCGGTTCCGTCGGACGCTTTGCTGTGGCTTGCCTGCCAATGCCCTCAGGTCTGAGGCTCTCCACTGCCCACCGCGCCCCCTGGGGCCCCAGGGGAGCCCCACCTGCCCACCTCCTCCCTGAGCCTGTGTTTTCTCACCTGAAAATGGAGGAACGGCTACACACTTGTGCAAATCTCATTTTACCCTGAGACTGTGGTTTCCAGAACCATCTGCAGGGCTGGGGGGCGGGGGGAGGTGCAGCCATCAGTCCAGCCGTGCCAATGCTGCGCTCCTCTCTGCAGACGAGCTGACCCCTCCTTCCTAAGTGCTCTCTTGTCTCTCACCCCCTTCCTCCCCTCTTAACCCACACCGTGTATCCTCTCCAGGCTCAGTTTCCCCACCTGCAAGGGGAGCAGACCCAGAAGCTGTGGCTGCCCCACCTGTTTCCCGGTGCAATGGAGGTCACAGGAAGACCTGGTGGACCACGCCCTCCGTGGGGCACCCGCGGACTCCTGCCTCGGGACCTGCTCGTGCCCAGTGGCATGGTGGGGCCTCACCTGCCAGAGGCAGAAGAAACCGGGTCAGTGTGCTAGGCTCCTTGCCCCTGCTAGGGAAATGTGGGGCCACGTGCCACCCAGTTCCACGGAGGGGCCCTGAGGGGTTGATCCCCGATGCCCCCAGTGGCACCCACACACCCACTCCCCACCCTTGAATCCCCTTAATTGTCCAGTCCCGGGGCCCCTGGACCAGTCCAGCCAGGACCAGCCGCCCACCCCCGCTCCCCCGGTCTCAGGGCTGCAGCCATCCTAGTGGGCAAGGCTAGAGGCGCGGGGAGCAGGCTGCAGCGGTGGGCGCCAGGGCTGAGGGCGCTTGGAGCTGGGATGATGCATCTCCTCACAGAACGAAAATGCTGTCGGCCCCGACTGGAAATGAAAGGCCCATGCTCTGGCCCCCTCCCCCCCGCCCACCTCCCGAGGAGCTTCCTCCTAGCCCACCTTAGAAAGCTATCAGAAGTCCAGGTCTGAAAGTCAAGACTTAGAGAGACTGTAAGTCACTGAAAGCCACGCAGGAAGTTCAAAGCAGGCCTTCCTCTAAACCGTGAGCTCCACCCGTTGGCTTTTCCTCTTGCCTCTCTTGCTTCCCCCATCTCTTCCTGAGAGCCCCTCCCAATAAAACCCCTTGCACCCAGTCCCCGACCAGGGTTTGCTCTTGGTCAAACCACAAGGCGGCAGGCAGAACACCCACCCCTGCCCCCTGCCCCAGAGATGCCGCATGCTAGTCCTGGAGACTGGGGTGTGGGACCTCATGTGGCAGAAGAGGCCCCGTAGACATGATCTGAAACGGGACGTTCACCCCGGGATATCCATCGTCCAGGTGGGTCCAGATGGAGGGAGACGAGAGTCAGAGTCACAAAAGGAGGCTGTGAGCAGGAGAGCAGAGGCTGCAGAGTGCACAGCCTCCAGCTCTGCACCAGGCCAGCTCACGGGTCTCCCCTGGGCCTCCAGGAGGACGCTTACCCGCACCCCGGACCTTGTCCACGGAGGCCCCTGGCTGCCTCCTAACCTGTGAGCTGTAACACAACCCATCTGGGCAGTTTTAAGGCACAACAGGCGTGGCGGTGTGCAATGGCCACAGTGGGAAGCCACTGAGGTGGTCCCTGGGTGCAGCAGAGGAGCTCACGGTTTAGAGGAAGGCCTGCTTTGAACTTCCTGCGTGGCTTTCAGTGACTTACAGTCTCTCTAAGTCTTGACTTTCAGACCTGGACTTCTGATAGCTTTCTAAGGTGGGCTAGGAGGAAGCTCCTCGGGAGGTGGGCGGGGGGGAGGGGGCCAGAGCATGGGCCTTTCATTTCCAGTCGGGGCCAACAGCATTTTCGTTCTGTGAGGAGATGCATCATCCCATTGCCTCACCATCCCATTGCTCCTATTAGTTAGATAATTGGATTCATACAAGTTGGTGGATTTTGATCATTTTTATTTACTTATTTTGTACCTTGTCTCATCTCCCATTAAAGGATATGGGGATGGTTCCCTGCAATGCACACATGCTGTACAAAAGGAGGAAAATGAAAATATGACAAAATGGGGGTGGGGGTGAAGAAAATAGAGTTCAGGAAATGAGATGAAGCCAGAGAAAGGTGAGGTTGGAGGTTGCCATCCAACTTCAAGGCCAAAAAGGGACGCTTGAGCTTCCCAGAAACCAAGGCAAAAAGGGAGTAAGGGTACAAGCAAAGCTCAAGGGTACACAAGGTGCATCCTTCGGGTGTATGAAAGCACACACAGGAGCACTCTGCAGCCTGGGATGCGAGCAGGAGAGACTGGCCAGGGAAGAGGCAGAAAGGTGGCTCTGGGAAGCTTTCCTTCACAAGGGGGTGCCTGAGCTTCCTTCACCTGGAGGTTGGGGAGAGTCAGCCGGGGAGCACGAGGAAAGCACGGGGAGCAGAGCAAAAGAGCGGTGCGTGAGAGAGGAATGGCAGGGAGCACGCCAGGGACACTGCAGGCTGTGCCGTGGGGGGAATGAGGCTGGGGGTGGGCGGGGGCCCATCGAGAAGCCCGAGAGCGCCTCGCTCGGTGTCGGGGAGCTGGAAGTGGCCCTGTGGGGCTGTGGCAGGGCTCCAGCGGGATGTTCCGCTTCCCGCTTTGGAAGGCGCCGGGTGCCGGCAAGGGGCTCCCAGAGGCTGGAAGCGGCGTGCACAGGCCCCGGCCCCTGCGCCAGCCCTTGTGAGAGGGAACACTGTTGTAGGACCCCAGGGCCAGCCGTTGCCCCGCTCTCCAGGCCACTGGAGTGTCCCCTAAGGGACCCTCGGGAGGGAGGGGAAGCACACGGCCTTAGGCGAGCCTGGGCCCCGGGCAGCCTTGTCCAGCAGCGATCTGCCGTCCACAGGTATGGGGTATCCTGGGCCACCCCCTCGGGGTGCTCCTCCACCACCCAACCTCAGTCCAGCTCCCAGCACCAGGCAGCTCCAAGCGCCCTCAGCCCTGGCGCCCACCGCTGCAGCCTGCTCCCCGCGCCTCTAGCCTTGCCCACTAGGATGGCTGCAGCCCTGAGACCGGGGGAGCGGGGGTGGGCGGCTGGTCCTGGCTGGACTGGTCCAGGGGCCCCGGGACTGGACAATTAAGGGGATTCAAGAGCAGCACCCTGCCCCCCACAGCCCTGGCACCGCCAGCGCCACCTGCTCCCCACACAAGGGTGCCTGCCCTTGGGCTAAAGGACTGGCTCTGGGGACCATCGGCCAGGTTCAGGCCACAGCTTCCTTCTGTCTCTCCAGCCCCTCTGAGCCTCGGATTGTAGTCTTAGGTGCAGACACCGCAGCTCCTGATGTAGGGTTATGGCCGTGAGGTGACAAGTGTGTCATGTCCTCATCCTCGCTTTACTGCAAGCATCCCAGGAACCCCAAAGGGCAAGGGACCCCAAGTCTCTGAGGCTCCACAACACACCATCACTTCCCCCTCTTTGGACGGGCAACGATGAACTTTTCAATGCCAGGTTTTGACATTTGCATCACTTAAGGGTCTTTTGTCTGCAAGTTTCAGAAAAGCTAAAGCAAGCCAAGGAGGAATTTATTGATTCAAGCAAGCGGAAAACTCCCGGGCTAAGGCCAGGTTGTCTCTTGGCTCGGGCCCTGGGGCCGGTGTCACCCCTGGACTGGTTCTGTCCTCAGGCCCCTCCAGGTGAAGTCGGAGTCCATCTTCAGGCCAGCAGGACACGAGGGTCTCTGCTGGCACCCACAGGTCAGGCCATCCCTGGACAATCACTGCCCCCCCTGGAGAATGTGATTGTCTCGGATGGGCTCAGCTCCCCAGGGGCCGAGACTGCTGTCAGGGAGCACGCGTATGCCCCAGGCAGGGCTGGGGTTCAGCTGCCAGAGGGGGAGGGATGCTGGGTGACCGCCCAGCCTGGGGCTGGTGTGCCCTGAGGAGGCTTGGGGGAGGCCCTGGGTCCCTGAACAGGTGGGGCTTGGCTTGGCTGAGTGGGCTGCAGAAGGGAGGGGAGGGTGCAGGTAAGCAGCTTCTGCATTTAACTTCACATTGCACTCTTCCTCAACACCTAGAGCTCCCCCGGTCTGAGTGTCTGGAAATGTGCTGCCTCTAGGGTAGGGTGACTAGATTTACAGATAAAAATATAGGATGTCCAGTTCGATTTGAATTTCAAATAAACAACAAAGAAGTATTTAGTATTACTTGTCCTATGCAATACTTAGGGCACCCTATTACTAAAAAGATACTCGTTATCTGAAACTTGAATTTAACTGGATGTCCTACGTTTTACCTGGCTCCCCTACAATGTAAACTCCCCATTTGTTTGGAAGGTCCTCGAACCCTTCCCAGAGACGCTGGACTCAGTCTGTGTGGATTGCAGTGGGATGCACTGGGTGATGTCAACCCCACTCCCCCCCACGGCTGGGATTTTCCAGCTCAATTTAAGGAAACTTCTAACAGTGCAGTCCAGCCATGGGAGGGAGACTCCCTTAAATTCCCCTCAGGAAGGGGCTCTCCTCAGCAGGCTGGAGCTCATTAGATTTGGGTCATGGGCTGGGGTGTGCAAACGCTCTGACAAGTCCTCTGAGCCATACACCTAAGCCCCATGCCCCTTCAACCAAGCTTGTCCAGCGAGGAACAGATTCATCTGCATGTGATAGAAGACCCCAAATAACCATGTTTTAGAAAAAGAAGTTTGTTTCTCACTCACACAAAAGATGTCCACAAATAAATCAGATAGTCTAGGGCTGGTAGGAGACCCCTCAGGGCCATCAGGCTCCCAGCTGTTCTTGGCACCTGTGGTAGTTAGATTCGGTTGTCAACTTGGCCAGGTGAAGGCACCTAGTTCTGTTGCTATGGACATGAGCCAATGGTACATGAACCTCATCTGTTACTGATCACATCTGTAGTTGGCTAGGAGGCATGCCTGCTGCAGTGAATGACGTTTGACTTAATTGGCTGGTGCTTAAATGAGAGAGCACAATGTGGCACAGCCCAAGCAGCTCAGCATACCTCATCTCAGCACTCACAGCTCAGCCCAGGCCTTTGGAGATGCAGAAAGGAAACAGCCCTGGGGAAAGTTGCTGGAACCTAGAGACCTGGAGAGAAGGCCAGCAGAGACCATCCTGTGCCTTCCCACGTAAGAAAGAACCTCAGTGGAAAGTTAGCTGCCTTTCCTCTGAAGAACTAACAAAATAAATCCCCTTTTATTAAAAGCCAATCTGTCTCTGGTGTGTTGCATTCTGGCAGCTAGCAAACTAGAACAGCATCCCTCAACACAGGCCCTTCATCTGAAGCTCACCTTACAGGTCAAGATGGCTGTTGGAGTTCCAGCCATTGCCTCCACATCCCATACTGACTGCGGGAAGCGGCAGGAAGGATAAAAGTGGTACTGGTCATGGCTACATCAGCTCCTCTTGGCCTTTCTTGGAAATCTGACAAATTTGTGCATATCTTCGTGGTCAGGACTTGGCAATTTGGGCCCTTCTGGTGGCAAGGATGGTGGGGCAATGTGGCCTTTTAAGGGACGACACAGCCACGGTGAAGTAATGATTCAGAGGAAGAAGGGGAGAATGCTATTGCATGACCATCAGCAGCCACTGCTACTAGTAATAGATGGTGCTATTTTGATGTCTGCCCAATGACCTCTGAGTTCCTAACTGGCTCTGCCCCTGGATGGGGCCAAGATGGGGTTTACGTCAGCTGCCCCAGCAGCACATGCTGACGCTCCCTCCGGCCAGGAAAGTGACTCCTTCCCTCCTGGTAACACGAGGTCAGCGGTTTCCTCAGCCTTTCTACAAACAACAACTTACCAGTAAGCACAGGTGAAACTGCAGCAGCTCTGGGGCAGGGGGACATCCCCATTCTTGAAATTGAGGGTGACGTGGGCCCTGGTCTCTGGGTGACCCAGACTGTGGCCCAGTCTGATCCTCAACTTCCAGTCCGCGGCATTTGCCCCGAGAGCGCATGACCTGTGCAGCCACACAGGGACCTGCCCTTAGTGTGAGCCCCATGCATGCAATTTAGTGTTGAATTTTGATGCTGAAATCCTTAATGATTTGTTAACAAATGTCCCACATTTTCATTCTGCATAGCTCCTCCAGTTTTCAAGCTGAACCTGTGAGCCCAGCTTTTCTAGAGGAGTTTATTAGGCTGGAGTCACCAGGCCCCTGTCAGTGAACAGTACATCTGCCTTCATCTCCATCTCTGTCTGGGCATGTTGGAAACCAGGACTTCATACTGATAAATCAAATCTAGCTTTCTCAAGAAATCCAAGGGTTCCTTCTAGCTTTCTCCCTTTTGGTCTTTCTAGGTCCTTCTCCAGCTGTGAGAAAGCTGACCTCTGCCATCGTAAACACTGCCGCTTATTTGATCACCCCTGTCGGTGATGTCTCTAGGCCCGCTGCCCCTCACCGCCACATAAATGCCCCAAGCCCTGCTCTGGTTCCTGGCAGGTCGGTGGGCTCATGCCCGTGCCAGCCACCCCCTTGCAGGGTGGGGGGGTCCTCCTCACCCTTCTTGGGCTCCCCTCCCTAGCATTAGCCCCTGCTGAGCACGCTGCTTTTTAATCCTCGCTTCATGAGTTCATCCCCCTGGGCGGCCCAGCTCCTTTTTGGAGCAGACACCGTGCCAACTCCTTACTCTAACTCATCACCTGCTCCAGTGCCGGATGCAGAAGGCACTCGATAAATGCCTGTTGTTGACTAAGGGGGACCCGTGGGGAGGGCACGGGGCGTAAGGCTGGGGGTGCCACGGGCGGAGCTGGAGCCAGAGAGGAGGCGAAGGGCAGCTCCGTGCAGGGGCCTGGCGGGCGGTGGCGTTAGGGACCCACCCAGCCTGCGCGCTGGGGCCAGGACGGGGCCTGGGCACAGCAGGCACTAGATGGACAGCGAGGGCCCCAGGCACGTGGTGGAGCCTGTCCGGGGGGCTCAGGGTCCCCTCGTGGTCCCAGCTCGTGCGGCGCCGCGGTGCATCCCCGATGTCTGGTCTGGTTGCTCCTTCCGCGAGTGGAAAGGCGGCCGCTCTCAGCTATGGTGTTTTTGATGTTCTCATATATAAATGCATAAAAAAGAGAGATTCTTTTCATACTTCATCTGCTTTCTTGTCAGTCTCAGCTTCGTTTCCAATTCCCTACTTGAGCGTCCTAATTTCCTCCTTGATGGATTGCTTGATTCCATCCTGGTCGGCTCCCTGCTGAGGGAAAGCATTTTGGGGTTGGGCTTTCTTTTTGTCTTTTTTTTTCACTCCTGGAGGCAGCTGGGGGATGTGATAATTTGCACTGAACTCAGGATTCAGAGCCAGGAGCCGCAGTGGTCTGGGAGGGGTTGGCTGTCGAGACTTAAGAAGAAAACTCAGGAAAGGGAACTAAGAGTTCCAGGGACTATGCTAAGACCCAAATAAAACCATGTGCTAAGAAGCACTTCACACCTCTCGCAGTGATGTGCTTTCATCTTTGGAAAAATAGTCTTTCTTTCCTTTGCTCCTTTCCTTTCATTTTCCCCCATTGCCATCGAGCCTGTTTGGGGCTAAACGTGCCATTCCTTTCTAGACCCTGCTCTCCCCTTACAGAGGAGGACAAGGCGGAGAGACGCTAGGGGATCCTCCCACCAGGCAGCGAGCCAGTCCCAGGAATCTTCTCCTGCCGCGGCCTCATGCTGTTGAGCAGTGGAGCTCAGACTTAAGAATTAGAAGAACAATTTGGACATCCCAGGGTTTGATGCAGTGTTTTTGGAGGGGCCAAAGCATACCACTTCTGGGCAGTGTGATGGTGGTGCAGAGGCAGAATTACCGCCTGCCCTGCCAGAGACCCGGGTTCAATTCCCAGAGCCTGTCCATGCCAAAACCAAAAAACAAAAAAACCACCACAAAGCACATCACTTCCAAAACAAGTGCTTCTGCCTGGGCTGCAGCTCAGCAGCAGGGAGGAGAGGGGAAGAGCCGACTGGCTCTTGGTCATCCCTGGGGAGTCACACGCCTTCACACCAACATCTCTAAACAAGGAGAACTTGGGGGTTCTCTCCACGAGCTGGGAAGTGGTCAAGTCGCTCCATTTCATAAGAGGACACTAAAGCGGGAGCAAGGGAATGTGCCCAGGGCTGGGCGGCTACCCCGTGGCAGTTCCATCCGCTTCTGAGATCCCGCCAAGCCTCGCCTGCAGCCCCACTCTGTCCTCCAGGAGAGCGAGGCCGGCTCTGAGGCCAGGGTTCTTCCGTGATGTGAGCAAAGCCGCACCCTCTCCTTATTCCGATGCCGTCCTTCCAAGGGGCCTCCCGGACTGTTGGGGGTGGACTCAGGGCCCCCCCAAAGCATGTGCCAGTCCCCAGCCCCTTGTCCTGCGGGCACCAGCCCATTTGTAAGTGGCACCATTGAAGATGTTACTCGTTAAGAGGGGGCCAAACTGAGTCCGCGTGGGCCTGACCCCATGAAGGAGTCTTCATGAGCGAAGGGAACGCTGCACAGAGACAGAAGTGGGGGCACGAGCAGGGAGGGGCAGGGACTGCCACTTGACAGTGGCAGAGCCAAGCAGCCCAGGCCTGCCAGGGGTCGCTGCAGACTCAGGAGAAGCACACGCCCACAGCGCCTTGATTCCGACTCCCAGCTGTAAGACAAGAAGTTCCTGTTGTTTAAACCAGCCTGCGCTTGGGCTTTGTCACAGCAGCCCTGGCAGGCTAAGAACAGACAGTCCCTCCTAAAGCACCGTCGTCACCCCATCTTCCGTCTGCCTGTCTCCTTCCCGTCGCCCCCTCCCTCCCTCCCTCCTTTCTCCTTTCTGTCTCCTCGCAGAAGGCTGATGTCTGCTCTGCCAGCTGCAGAATCTGCAGAAGAAGGCGTGCTGATGTTCACCAAACACTTGGGGAATGAATGACTGGACTTCAGCCCCATCACAGCAGAACTGGCCTCGTGGTGTCAGGATTTAGGGGCCGGTTTCAGTTCGCCAAAGCTGCCAGAATGCAACACACCAGAAATGAACTGGCTTTTACAAAGGAGATTCGTTCAGTTGAAAGTTACAATTCTGAGGCTGTGAAAATGTCCGAATTAAGGCTCCGACAAGAGGACACCTTCTCAGAGGAAAGGCCGCTGGTATCCGGGGTTCCTCTGTCCCACAGGAAGGCAGGTGGAGATGTCTGATGGACCTTCTCTCCAAAATGTCTCTGTGGGTGCTTTCTTTCTCTCTTAGCTTCTCTCAGCTCTGAACGCTCTCCAAAATGCCTCTTCCTTAAAGGACTCTGCAAGTGTGTTAAGACCCGCCTTGAATGGGCGGGGTGACCTCTCCATGGAAACAACCTGCATGAGGCCTTCCCTTTTTTCCCCAGCTGGAAGTAATTACTCTCCCTATTTTAGCGTCCAAGAGTATTTTATCTGAACTTCTGTGATGCACCAATTTAACGTGTTTTGTTTGAGGTAGCAGAAGTTCTGTGCATTGGCTCTCTACTGGTGCATGCTAGATGAGTCCATTACTAGTAGATGAAAACAGCGCCTGTTTGCTAAATGAGTCTGTTACTAGCAGATGAAAATAGCACCTGTTCCTTGTCCCCTGTTGTGCCTGGGCCGGGAGTCCGGGCTCAGCCATCCTGCTCAGGTCGCATGGCCTGCACCCATGCTGGCCAGGGCTCGGCACCCATCTGGAGGCACCCTACACCACGGCTGCTTGCTTTTTCAGGGCTGGCAGGGTAGCTTCTGTCCCATCTGCTGAGCTAGGGCCTGACACATTGACTGGGCAAGGTTGTGGCATCACATGGCCTTTGCCAAGTCCAGGCTCTGTCCCCAGAAGGGAGGGGAGCACACCTGGCACAACTTGTGGGGGGCTTCTGAGTGTGCCTCAATCCCAGCCCGAGACCATTACACACAGGAGCTCACCAGCAATTGTCACGGAGCACAGGGTCCAGGGTGGGGAATCGAGGGTGGATTCAGCAGCGTAACGATGCCCTTGCGGATGCAGGGGCCTCCCTTCTGTCTCCTCTGCCCTCCGTGGGCCCCGCCATCCTCCTCATGGTCATTGGGTCCCCCTCACATGGCGGAGGAAAGCCAGGGTCAGCGGGTGGCGGGGGTGGGCGGGGCTGTCTCCGCAGGCCTCTTGGTGTGAGGAGGCCTCCGGGTGCTATCACTGTGGGCAGGGTGTCCGGGAACGCGCGGGCCAGGCCTCTCCAGCCTCCTTTGTGGAGGGGGAAGGAGGAGGAGGATGGTTCCTGGGCGCAGGGCCCTGGCACTGCTGGCCAACCCTGCCCCCTCCCGCCTCAGGGACACATTGCAGGGTGCTCCCATGAGGGAGCACAGGGGTGGAAGAGGAGGAGTACAGCGCCCCACCAGAGAGCAGAACGCCCCATGAGCGAGTACAACACCCTGCAAGGCAGTACGGGGGTGCAGGAGGAGGAGCACAACGCCCCACAAGGGAACATGGAGGGTGCAGGACAAGGAGCACAGCACCCCACAAAGGAGCATGGCGGTGCACGAAGAGGAGCACAACACCCCACAAGGGAGCATGGAAGTGCACGAAGAGGAGCACAGTGCCCCACGAGGGAGCACGTGGGGTGCAGGACGAGGGGCACAGCGCCCCACGAGGGAGCATGGAGGTGCAGGAAGAGGAGCACAGTGCCCCACGAGGGAGCACAGGGGGTGCAGGACGAGGGGCACAGCACCCCACGAGGGAGTATGGGGGGTGCAGGACAAGGGGCACAGCACCCCACGAGGGAGCAGGGAGGTGCAGGAAGAGGAGCACAGTGCCCCATGAGGGAGCACAGGTGATGTAGGACGAGGGGCACAGCGCCCCACGAGGGAGCACAGGTGATGTAGGACGAGGGGCACAGCGCCCCACGAGGGAGCAGGGAGGTGCAGGAAGAGGAGCACAGCACCCCATGAGGGAGTACAGGTGATGCAGGACGAGGGGCACAGCGCCCCACGAGGGAGCACAGGTGATGCAGGACGAGGGGCACAGCACCCCACGGGGCCCCAGCTCCCCTCTTCCCTCTCCTGAGAGTGGGGCCTCACCACTGCCCTCACTGCACAGGGCAGGTACTCAGAAGGTATTTATCAGGTGGCTGGAAGCAGAGTGGAGGTGACCCCCACTGGAGGAAGTCCTTTCACGGCCACACAGAGCCAGGAAGAGGTCCTTTGAAATGAGCTTTGCTTTGGGACAAAACTTGCCATGAGGTCCAGCCCAGGTAACAGGTGAAGGGAATGGGGGTGGGAGGGGTGTTGGTGGCTGTGGGACGGGAGGCTCAGGGTGATGCCCCCAGGGCTCATGCAGAGGGGACTGGTGGGGACAGGTGTCACTGAGGATGCAGAGGGCCTGCCACCCAGGGATGCTCTGGCCGCGCCGAGCCCTGCTGCCATCAAGTGCAGCTGCAGGGCCCTGTGCCAGCGCCTGGCCGGAGCTCCACTCCCTGAGAGCTTGTCCAGTGTGTGTGCAGTAGGGGAGCACGCACAGAGGAGGTTCAAATTTGGCTCGCTCTCTAGCTGTGCAACCATGGACAAGCCACTTCCCCTCTCTGTGTTATCACTGACCATCAGTGCTGCGGTCAGGGTGGTCTCAACTGTCAGAGGACATACCGGGTGCGCTGCCGGAACGCAGCAGCACTCGGCGAACAGAGCGTGATGATGGCGGTGGTGGTGATGATAGTAATGGTCGCTGTTATTATTCGTTGTCCTCCAAAAGCCAGCCTCCATTTAATAGGTGCCAATAAATTATTCTGGTTGAGCTAGTTTCCTTTTGATACTCAAAACACAGGAATTTCCTGACCACAGACAAAAGGTCTTGCTCAATTAGCTCTGTGTTTGTAAGTATCAATAACGGCCGAGCAAAGGCAGGCCTGGGCTTCATGTTTTTATGATCTCATCATCTGGGAATGTGATTGTCAATTAAGAACCTGAAAAAGAGTCCCTTTATTAAAACACACACACACACACACACGCATGTAAAATAAGCATCATATTTCACGCTGAATCTGAGCTCTGCTGGCCGGCTGAAATTTATCGCTTCGTGTCCCTGCAGAGAGAACTCACAGCTGGATTAGCGCCCCTTTCTCAGGGTGTAAATCACTTTCATACACACGGCTATATTTCTACCCAGGTGACAGGCCGCAGTGGCCGCTGGCTTGTCCTCGTGGTGGGAAAACCTGGGTGACCCCTGGGCCGCTCCAGGCCTCTTCTGTGAATCAGGCAGAACGAGGAGTCTCCTGGGAGAGGCGGCTGAGATGGCTCAGCCTGGGCCCTCCGAAGCCGGGGCCCCTTCCGAGCTGCAGGGTCCTGTCCTCTGCCTCCTACCACCTGTGGCTCTGGACGTGTGTCCACGGCTTCCCCCGCCTCTGCCCCGCGTGGCCGCCCTTCCTGTTCTGAGGCCCCTCGGCAGATGTGTCCCCTGGGAGACCCTGCTCGGCGCCTTCTGCCTCTCGAGAGGCTCCTGAGACACTGCCTAGACGCAATTAACCACCTGTGAACTGACCAAGTCACTGACGGGGAATGCACGAGGCCTAGAATTGGGAGTCCAGCACCCAGCGCAGCCCCTGACATCAGCATGTCTTCATGGAAGGAATGAACGATGGCGGCGTGAAGGAAAAGACCAGATGTGGGGACCCGCGGCAGCTGGAGGAGATGTGTTTGGAGAGGGGGTGGGTGGGCCCAGGGAGGAGGCTTCTTCTCCAGGGTCAGGCGAGGGGGCTGAGCCTCCCCTCTGATGCTGGGCTTTGGTCTGGGCTCTGCTCCTCAGGCCTCCCCTGGAAGCCCGGGACTCATCTGGAAGTTGGGGAGCTCCAGGTGGGGACTCCCAAGGTGGGGGGGGTTCAGCCAGGTGAGGCTGCTGCTGCTGGACCCTGCCCGTTTCAGGAGCATCGCCGCCGGTAGGGGCTCATGGGGAGGGGAGCTATTGGGGTGCTCAGGGACCCGGCCTGAGGGTCGTGGTGGAGCCGGGGCTGAGCCTCTGACCCTTGGAGGGCCAGCCTGCTGGGCACGGTGACCCCCTGGGAGACAAGAGAAGCGTCTTATTCAGGTCCAGGTTTCTGGAACAGGGGCTACAAAATAATAGAAACACAAAAAATCCCTTACTGCATAACGGAAGCTGCCCTACCTGTCAGTGCTTATGGTGAGTCAGTTAAGATGGAAACAAGTCTGTCTTGCTGACAATGTGCAGTTGAGCGGAAGCCACGCTGTCTCTCTACTCCTGTCCTGAGGCCCCAGCCCGCACCAGCTCTCCCCCTGCCACCAGCTTAGCCCGGCCGCTCGCGCACTGCCACCCAGTGCTCCCCGTCCCCTCCGCCTGTGGCTCGGACCTGCTGGCCTCCCGCCCCGCCCAGGCTAGCGCAGAGGCACCGGTCCCATGCGACATCACCTCGCAGCTCCTGGCCGACCCTTATGCCAAGACCCCCCACTCTGGCCAGGCCCGGTCCTGGGGGTTCAACCCCTGCCCTCCAGCCACCACTGTGATCCCACTGCCTTGGCCAAGACCCTGAGAGGCAGCCAGGTCCCTGGCCAAAGCCCCCTGTGGCAGAGGCTGCAGGCCAAGTACCACATCTAGTCTCCCCTCCTTCCCTACAGAGCAAGAGAACCCCCTTGTGAGAGGGGCGACGTGAAGAGGTCACGTTTCTCGGCCCACGTGCAGTTGGGTTCAGCCATGTGACGGAGTTTGCGCCCCGAGACATAAGCGAAAGGTGCTGGCTGGGTTTCTGCAAGTGCTCCTCAAAGCGGTCTTGCTCAGCCAGGGGTGTCCCTTTGTCTGCCCCCAGTCTCCTTCCTGCTATGTGCCGTGGGCCTGTGGTGCCTGGAACGCCAGCATCTGGGTCTCGGGCAGCGAGTCCACGATGCTGACCCACCCCAGCTTCACTGCCCTCTCCTTTGCACCCAGTGTCTCCTGCTGCTGCCCAGGCGGGTCTCCTACGTCCAGCCCGGCCCCTTGCTGCTTCCTGCAGCTTTCCCCAGTGACGGCACTGCGTTTCGCTCGCCGCAGGACCCTGGCTGGGTGCAGACCCGAGGAGAACCTTTGGCTCTGCATTCCTTGCCCTGGGCGGCCCCATCCCCACACTTCGGCCTCGAGCTGACCTGGGAAGTTTCTTGTACTTGCGCCAGTCGTGAACCACCTCCCCGAGGTGAGGGCACAGCTGCCTCTCTGTGAAGGACGCCGGGTCCCAGAGGTCACAGTCATTCCCAGCATCATTCACTTACTCGCTCCTGCAGGGTGCCAAGTGCTGTCGAAGTTGCTTGGGAGACAGGTGTGGGTTAGACAGGCGACATTCCCACTCTCTCCCAGTTTACATCCTGGGGAAGGGAGAAGGGCAACTGAGGAGTAAATAAACACGGAGAAATCAGAAATGAGTGCTACCAAGAAAATCAAAATAGGCTGATGGGATGGGGAATTGCTGAGGGCTTTAAGAAGGCAGGAGACATTTAGATGACATGGCGGAAAGACACCAGTCTACAAATCAGAGGGTAGACTGTGCCAGCAGGGACGGCTGGAGCAGAGTCCTGCAGTGGGCTGAGAAAAGACGTCCAGTGGGACGGCAAGGGGGAGGCAGGGGTCAGGGCCAGACCCACGGGCTTGCAGGCCACAACTGGGGGTTTGTGCTTATTCTGAGTGTGATAGGAAGCTTTTTATTTTTAAAAATATTTTTTATTTGGAATTTATTTTTAGATTTGCACAAGAGTTTCAAAGACAGTACAGAGGGAGCCTGTGCATCCTTCACCCAGAGGCTCCTTATTTACTATGTAGCTAGCACATCCTCGGTCCGTTTACAAGAGGGAGAGAGTAACATCAGCCCCCACCCCCGCCACTTCGGGAAGCTGCCCTTTACTCTGATATCTCCAGTTTCCCGCAGATGTCCCTCTTCTGTCGCAGGACCTTGCGCTTCCGGTCTCCGCCTACCTGCGGCAGCTCCTGGGCACTTCTGGTCCCGCGTGAAGAGTGTGGGGACAGGGGGGCTGCTTCCTCGGAATCGGCCTGAACCGTGGATGGGGTGGGGGGACGGAAGGCAGAGGCAGCCCCCCCCCCCCGTGGGATGGCTGTGGGTGGGGTCCATGGGCGCTGAGGGAGAGGGGAGAAGGCAGCGCTTCTCCTCCAGCCACCCTGGAACCTGTGGGGCCACGGCCGAGCAGAGAGAAGGCCGTGTGGGCAGGCTCATTCAGCGGAAAGAAAAGAACAAGCATCCCGAGGGAGAAGAGGCAAAACCTTTCCAACCACCTGAAATGAAACTGGTCCAGTTTCCCACCCTCCCGACAGCCGTGTCAGTGACCGCACGGTCCAACCTGGACAATCTCCTGCTCTTTTCAGAAAGCCAAGGCCCCCGGGCATCCGGAGCTGTGTGCGAGGAGCTGGGCTTGTTTCCATCGCACGCCCTGTGCCTTAACGGCCTCGGCATTGATCGGGGCTATTGACCTCCTGGTTTAAGTAACTGACATGGTTTCCGATGGCCCCGGATAATTAAGACCTCTCAAATGGCAAGGGATAGTCTGCATTTGCAGCGTGGCCGTCTTCGGGAGCCAGAAGCCCACGTTGGGGGGACGTGAATGGAAAAGTCCACCTTGGTGGTGTGGGAATCTTCCTAATGGGGCCTCGGAAAATCATTTCGCCCTTCGCCCTCCCTGCCTTCTTCAAGCGACCCAGTGGAGTTAGTTTCATTTATTGGGACACACGTGGGGTCAGTTCACTCTTAGGGCGTGTGGTCAGTCTTTCCAATTCACCCCAACCCCACCCCTGCAGCCCCCAGAGGGTCTGTGCTAAGGTGCTTCCAGGCCCTCCCTGCCTTGGCCCATCCTTCACCTTATAACCAGTGCAATTTTCTTAAACCCAGATTTGGGCCTTTTCTGCTTCCAAAACTCCACTGTAACCAGAATTAAAGCTGAAGTTCCTGTGCCGGATTCCTCTCCATTCTTCACGTCCCCACTAGCCTGGAATGAGTGTGCAACCCTAACCTTGACTTTGTGCCTTTCCTTGGCGAAGGGCATGTTAGTGGACCAGCCGTGAGTGGAGCCTTTAAAGAGTCTCTGCGCTTGGGCTTGTGGTCTTGAGTTCTGGCGGTCTGCCAAAACCAAGAGATGTGCCCAGTCTTTGCTGCTCCAAGGAGGAGGAACGACCTGGGGAGCCGACCTGGACCCAACCTGCAGTCTGGAGCACACACCGGCCCGTCTAGACAAGCTAAGCCATGGTCAACATAGGGAAGTGTCCAGTGTGACAACAAATGCTTACCGTCATAAGCCACTGGGTTTGGGGTTGACTTGTTACGCAGCACTGTCTGGCAATGGCTGACAGAGAATTACCATTTGTATTACGGTTATGACAGCGATAAATGATGATGGCTGACTATCTAGGAGTTTGATTCCCCCTAAGACTGAGATGTTGAAGGCAAAGAGCATACCCTCCCCATCCCCACCACAGCTCAGAGTCTGGTACACAATAGGTTCTTAGGGAATGTTGGAAGAACAGAAATAATTGCAGTAAGATGCAGGCAAGGAAAGGAGAAACAATTTGAGGGTGGGATGAATTCATTATATCCTGTGAGTGACAATGACAGCAGCATTTATCGAGCACTAACTGTGTGCTGGGCAGTGCGCTAATATTTTTAAATCCACTTTCTTATTTCATCAGTCCAGCTCCCCCATGGGATAGCTACCATTTTGTTCTTGTTTTCCAGGCGAGGACACAGAGGCTCAGGCAGGGTTTTCCAGAGACACTCACCCACTCTGGGAGCCGGGGTGGGGAGGAAAGAAAGGACGGGACGGGCAAGTCCAAGACACTGGGCAGCACGGTCCAGTCCTCCTTTCAACCACAGAAACTCTCCTTCTACCTCGTTTTTGTTATTGGACTTCATATCACTTAATTTGAAAAAAGAGCACATGTTCTCTTTTAGGTTTATAACCACAAAGCAATCATTAGTATCTTCCTTTCACAGGTCAGAAAACTGATTCACGGGTCACTCCATGACTTGGATGGGATGGCAACCAGGAAAGTCACAGAAGCGTCCCAGGGTCCCCACGCCTCGCAGGTTCTCCGTGTCTGGCTCTGCCCCTCTAAGCAGTGGTGACTCTGGTAGTGGCGGTGGTGGCGGAGGCACGCGCATGTGGGTGTCTCTCTGTTCAAAACATACTGTTGTTGGGAAGTCTTCGTAAGTTGCTTTCTGTCATTGTTTCAGATTTATTGCTTTAATTTGTTTTTGGCTCTTTATACACAGGAGATGTATTCTCCTTTGCTCTACCTCAGTTTGAACCTGCCCGTACGGTATAAAAATGTTTTTTTTATATTTCACCCTCTATAGTTTTCTTCTCTGATGACCAATGTTAAGCAAGAAAATGATTTACTTTCGACTTGAGGGTCAGCAAAATGTCATTTGTATCTGCAGCACTCATATATTCATGGTGAAACATGCAGGCCGCGAGAGTCCTGCTGAATGAGCCGGGGGTGCAGGCGGAATGTGGCATCTCTGACTTCAAAGGCGGCCTCCCCTCCATGGGCAGACTCTCCCCTCACCCCTCCTGAGAATTCCCCTGGGACCTCTGGGGAGCCTGCTGTGCTTGTCTCTGCTTCCTGACCCCCAGGGTCCACGTGTGCTGGCCCCATGGGGGCAACTCTGAGCTCTTCTCCCACACTCAGCTTCCGGTGGAGCCATGGCTTCTGAGACGCAAACCTCGTGCCTCAGCGCGGTGGCAGACTCAGGTCCTACAAAATACAAACGGAATTTTCTGAGGGGGTTTCTTGGGGAGAGAGGAAAGAAAGAAAGACAGGCAGGCAGGGAGAGAGGGAGAAAGGATAAAAGGAGAACTAGAGAAGGGAAGGGAAGGAAAGGGAGAGGGAGGAAGAGAAATTCAGCAAAGCTCAGGTCCTCGGCCCTGCTCACTCTCTCTCCTCTCTCCACACCTCTCTCTCCCCAGCCACGCGGCGCAGGCAGCCCATGTAACTTCTCTGTCCATCTGGCACCACCCCCATCAGCTATGCAGACCAGACTCCAAAGCGCCATTTTGACTGTCACTTGCTCATCTCCGTTTCCACTCCATCCCCCAGGCTCACTCATTTTCCTCGTCTCTCTTTCAGCTCAAGACTCAGCCAAGGCCGCCTGTCCAGCCCTTTCGTGCCTGGCCCCATCTCCACCTGTGTGTCCCCTCTTGCACCCATCACAAAGCTCCCTAAAGACACGTGTGCCCCTGTCCCTCCCAGTGCACAAAGCCTCCCAGACCTCAGGCCAGCTGAGGATGGAATCCCAAGTCCTCGCCCTGGTCTGCAAAGCCTGGGCAGCCAGTCAAGGTCACAGCTGCAAACCACAGAGAGCCTCTGTGCACTGGAAGGACAGAAGGAACCTGTCTAAGGAGGGATGAGGTGGCTCCAGGCCTCTCCGGGAGGGCAGAGTTAGGCACGGTGGCCAGGCCCGGCACAGCACCCCTTCGTCACCCGGAGGCTGTCGGGGAGCCCCCCCAAGGACGGACTCTGGTGCCCCCTCCAGCCCCTTGCCCTGGAGTTGCTGTCACCCCTGGTGCATGGGGGGAGGGGCCTGGGTTGCACACTTGCTTCCTGCTGCGAGGAGGCGGGCGAGAGACTGGCTCCTAACTCAGGGAGATGCAGCTCTAAGTGGGAAACACATGGACCCAGGTGTTGCCAAGGTGCTGCATCCAGGGCCCCACACCTGGCTGTTCCTCGCCCCTCTCACCTCTTCTTTTTCCCTTCCCTGCTCCTATCCTCTGGATCCATCGCTGATCTCCCAAAGGCCCCTTCCTCGGGCAGGGTCCCTTGGCCTCCGACTGGATCAGGTCTCCAGGTCACCCTCTCCCAGCCCACGGAGACACCTGGGGCCCACTCCTGCCTTGGGCCCCCTTCCCCCATGCAGTCACAGCGGCCACTTCACGGACCTTGGACTGGCCTGGCACTGACAGTCTGCCCCAGGGACTCCCCGCTTTCTGCCCTGGCCTCCTCTGGACCTGGGGGATCTCAGGCTAGAGAGCCAACCCCTCCAGAAGGGAGGCAAGCTCATGGCCCCAAAACCGTGGGCCTGGGTGGGGCCAGGGAGACGCCCGTTCTGGCTTTCCGTCCCTCCAGAGATGCACCTCAGCAGCAACCTCAGGTGGTCTTTCCTTCCCCTGCCGCCCTCTCCTTCACTCCTGCTTCCTGGGAGCACTTTCCAAATGAAATCTGAGCACTCAAGGCCTTGTCTCAGGTCCACTTTTGGAGGAATCAAACTAAGGCATCCCCCTTCTCAGGCTGCCGCCTACTGATTGGTTAACAGACCCCACTCCTCTGAGTGCATGGGCCCCAGGAAGCCCCCATGGCTCCATTTTGCCCATCGCTGCCCCCAGAACTCAATTTCTGGCACGCAGGAGGTGCTCAATCAGTCCACAGGAAATGACAGGATGAAGGAACCCTGTGTGGTGAGCCCTGGATGCTCAAGGTGACTAGGTTGTACCACATTCTTCCGAGGAAGGCAGGGGCACGCGGTGTGGCTGAGAAGCTGTGCGGGCGACTGTGGGTTGGACCCGGCCCCCATTCAGCCTTCTATGGGTTGCCTGCAGCAGGTGCCTGCCCACCTGGAGAGGCCTGGGTTTGGGGGAGCGTCAGCTGCGGTGGAGGCCAGAGGACCTGGGCTGAGCCCAGAGCTCAAAGTGGAAGAAAACGTGAGCGTTCGGGGGCCCTGGCTTCCAGCTGCTGAGGCCACGTCTGTGAGCCTTGAAAGTGTGTCCTTGGACTTGACCTCCTTGCCCTGCAGATCCCCGGGTCGCCCCAGACTCTCGACGTTGGCAATGGTGCTGCTTCCCAGTGGACTGGGCTTGCCCTGCAAGGGAAGCTGGTCTGCTCAGCTTCCCGACTGCTCCCCTCCAGGGCTGGGCCATGAACAAAGCTTGCAGCGTGGAGCCAGGGGCCTGTGTTTCATGGCCACCGCGACCCCCTGTGAGAAGGGGGTGCCCGTGCTGAGCGATAGGAGGCACTCTCCCCTAGAGCCACCACCTCCGTCTCGTCTCCTGGCATCTCGGCACTTCTGCTGAGTTTCAGACAAGCCCCTCCCACCCTAGGACACTGTCCCAGACATGGGGACCTCCCGACCTGCACCAGGTGGTCCTCAGTCCCTCTTCATGCTCTCTGTCCCTCTGGCTCAGCTTTTCCATGTCGGGAGTCAAAAACGAAGCCGGGGCAGATTCAAGGATTCAGGGCTTGTGGGAAAGATGAAGGCCACAAAGACGGGTAGCTGTGGACCCGGCTTTTGCCCCACCCCCTCCCCTGCCACCTCTTCCATGGCTTGCTCTCCTCTGCTCTCTCCTTCTCACTTCCTGTTTTTTAAAACTATTTTTTATTATAAAATATTATACGCAAAGCAAAGAAGGGAAAAAAGCAATCATTTTCAAAGCACACTTCAACAGGGAGCTACAGAACAGGTCCCAGAGTTTGTCATGGGCTGCCATTCCATCACCTCAGAATTTCATTTCTAGCTGCTCCAAAGCACTGGAGCTGTACACTCAGGGAGGGACACAGGGGAAAACTACCAATGCACGCTACGGCCAATAGTTAACAGGCAGGTAGAGGGTGCTAACGGTCCTGGTTTGCTAAACCCCAACCAACATCACCCCTGCTGTCTCCTAAGAGCACCTGGGGCTTGACCTGAGCCCCTTACTTCCCTTCTGAACCGGGTTCCCAGCCTCTAAGGGCAATGGACAGTGGCAGGCACGTGTGTCCAAGGGAGCAGAAAGGGAACCTCGGTGCTGACCCAAACCCTTCTAAGGGAGAGGGAGGGCCCGGCTCCTGTCAGCACCGGGGGCAGCAAGCTGCGAGTCTCTGCCAGACCCTGGGCCTGGGGTCTCCAAGCATGTAGGCTAAACAACGGACTGAACAAACAGAGGCACGCCAGGAATCCCTCGCCAGTATGAGGGGCACAGCACAACCTGATATGAGACAACAGAACACACACACATCTGGACTGCTTCACCCTGCCCTGGCTGAGCACCCGGGAAGAACTGCAAATTCCAGTCAGCCCTGTGCTCCCATCTGCAAGATGGCCCAGGGGGAGAGTTCTCTTACTCTAGGCCGACGATCGGCCAGTGTTTCCTGTAAAGGGACAAACAGAACATGGTTTAAGCTCTGCAGGCCTCGCAGGGTTCCTGTTGCAACGCTCCGCTCAGCTCTTGGAGCACAAAAGCAGCCACAGACAATATGCAGATGTGCAGGGTGCGGATGGGTCCCAGTGAAACCTTATTTTCAAGCAGGTGGACTTCAGGCTTCAATTCAACTCCAACAGCGAGGCTTGGGAGCAGGGTGGGGGCACCAGTGAGAAGCCCGCTGCAGACGGGGGCCACGTGGTGGTGTGAAGGCACGGCCCCAATCCCGTGCCTCTTGGTCCCCTCTGCATGTCCCTGCAACTAGGCCTGACCCTAGTTCCCCCTCCAAGCCCATCTTTCGGGGTCTGCTGCATAGGTTCCTTCAGGAAAACAAGGGGCAGGATAACCGCCCCACCTGCCCGGCAGCCAAGGCTCAGCAGTCCTGGACAGGGCCAAGGGTGCCTGCAACGAAGCCTGGGGATCAGAGGATGGAAGCGAGGCTGGCCCAGGGGTCTGATGAGATCAGAATCCATTACGACCACTGTAATTCTCTTGCTCCAAAGAAAGACTTTTCTCTGGGTGTGAGTTTTCCCAGAAAAGATTTTAAAACAATGGCTTAAAAGCTCTTTTCAAAACCACACCTAAAAACAGAAGTCTTTTTTCTAGCCATCTAGACTCCTGGCAAAGAAATAAAATAGAAGAAGAGAGAACAGGGTGACGGAAGACAGGGCAAGCCCAGAAGGGAGGGTCTGAGCAGATTCTAACTGCAGGAGCCAACGGGCCAGGGCCGGTACTGGCGAGGGGGGAGCCAGCTCCCCTTCAGGCAGTCGTATCAGGAGCGGCTGCAGCCTCCCGCCCACACCTCTACTGCTTAGGGTGGGCCTGGAGGGTGCCCTAAGAGCCAGCCTTGGTCACCTCATCTGTAAGGCTCTGCAGGATAGTCGTAGAACACATAATGGGAAAAGGGTCCCACATGCTGTCTGGCACCCAGTAAGTTCTCAGTACTAGTAGTTACAAGCTCATTTCGCCCCCGGACACTTGATGAAATAGGTATGACCCTTATTTTCACAGATTTGATAATAATCCCACAGAAATTAAGTCACCAGAAGGTGACACCTGCCTGGCCCCCTCTTGAGCTGCGTTGCCCAAACATTCTGTGTGGCTGCTCGGGCGAGTGGCAGCCACGGAAGAACAGCAGTTTGTTTCCCTCATTCAAGCTCGAGAGTCGTCAATGTACCCCGAAGGTCTCTAGGAAAGCAGCAAATAGCCCCTGGCCAGCCCACCCTACAGGGACGCCTCAGCAGACGTGGCTGCCCAAACACTCTCCCACTTTCCTGACTCGTCATCCGTGTTCTCTACAAGGAGCCAGCAGCTTTTCTGTTTCCTTTTTTTTTTTTTAACCAATGTCAATGGAAGGTGTTAATTTATTAGCTGTTTATTTATTTTTTTACATGGGTAGGCTCCGGGAATTGAACCCGGGTCTCCGGCACAGCAGGGAAAAATTCTGCCACTGAGCCACTACTGTACCGCTCTTAGCTGTTTATTTTTAAATTGCCTACAGAAAGTCAATTCCCCGCAAACAGACATGGGTTCATCTTTGTGTGTGCTGGTCCCAGGCATGGAGCCCCTTCCTTAGTACTGCAGGGAAGGGCCACCAGCCCTCTCTTCAGGGACCCTGTGCTGGCTTTGGTGACTTTTCTCGGGGCTGCAATGGGACTTTTATTTTCCGACCCTACAGCCCTCTGAGTTTTCCACGTCTGTGTCAGGTCCGCTGCCCACCAGACAAGGAGCTCTGGCAGCTGGGCCAATGTCTTCTTCATCTCTGCTTTCAGTCCGCACCATGCAGTGGGCAATGCAGAGAGGGGCGGAGGGTCCACCCACCTCTGTCTGCTCCCATCAGCCCCAAAGAACAGCTACGGAGGCTCCAAAACAAACTCACACGTGTCTGCTTCGCATTAAGCCCATATTCTGGCCTAGCAGGGGTAGAGCTGTTGCTTAGCCAATAAATATTAATAAGAAAAATAAACCAATCTTTTAGGCGTCTTCCTTCCAGCCGCCACCCCAGGGTTATAAATTATGTACTGCTTGAGTCTGTTTTGACAGCTGTGATAAAGTGGGTTTCGGATTTGGAGAGCTTTTCTCCTGAAAAAATGCAACTTTGTGCATTTTCAATACAATTGCCACCACCTCCTCCCATCTCCACCTCTTCCCTGTCTAGGAGGAAAGTGTGACTAGAGTAGCTATTTTTCTACTCTGGAGTCTTCTCTGTCACCTACTTGCCAAACAGACACAGTGGTTTTTTTTTGTTGTTGTTGTTTGTTTGTTCTTTTTCTAAACTTCTGACCTTTATCTGTAAAACTAAGAAAGGTTTTAACTGGCAAAAAAGTCTCTCTGCAGTGATGGGCTGTGATCCCACCCACCCCTTGTACTTTGTTGGTGCCAGCCTTTATTTGTGGGGAGCCTGTTTCCTTGTCTCCCAAACCAAATCTGGCCCACCATTGAAGGCTAGGATGACGCTCCCTCTTCTACCCACCTCTCTTGGCCATTTTCGTTTTCTCCCTTCACTGAGCTCCTATATAACATGCTTAGGACCAAGAGATACCCTAGAAACTTCCTGCCACTCCACTGTCTTCTATCTGGTTGATTTCCAATCATGTTTGCTCCATTCTATCAGCAAATCTTCTCTCCAGCACGGCTGTTGACTCCCATCAGATTCTCCCCCGGATCATCTGGGCTGTCCCTTTATTCAGGTGCTACTTGCAGCGCGGATCCCAGTGTATACCCTTGAATTTTTTTTTTCTTTTTTATCATCTAGTATATTTGAAATTGAAAATAAAATAAATGAGAGGGTGTGAGGGTAGTTCAGTGGTACAATTCTAGGCAGCCATGCAGGAGACCTGGGTTCCATTTGCCGCCCATGTACCTCCTCAAAAAACAAACAAGCAAACAAACAAACAAAAACACCAACAAACAAAACTTCAACAAATAGTGCTGCAATAATGGAATACTCACATGGAAAAGGAATGAAATGTGACCCTGCCACACAGCATACAAAAAAAATAAAAGGAAGCAGGAGAAAGGGGGTGGTGGTGGAGGAGCAGGGATTATAAATAATGTAACATTTAAATAGACAGGACCGCTGGCTGATACAGCTAATCAAGCACAACAGTAAACAGAACAGTCTAACGTGTGCAAAGGCCCTGAGGTTGTAGTGCCTTATGCATGGGGGGATATCCTCCAGGAGCTCAAGGTTGCAAGTGGGACAGAAAATATCAGGAGTAAAATCTGCAAAGCACGGTGAAGGGCAAGTCAGCTTCCGCATGGCAGGTCCTGTGAGGACCCGACCCTTTCCTCTGCGTGAGCTGGGGAGTCGCTGACCGCTTCTGAGCTAAGAACAAACGTGATCTCATCTAATCTCCCAGGCCATGACGGGGTCACTGGGGCGGCGGGAGCAGGACACCGGTCAGGAGGTTGCTGCCTGGCTGAGGCCTGGCCCCCGCGATGCGGAGACTGGCGTCCGGATTCTGGGTATACGGGTTGGTAGGGAAGTGGGGTTTGACCCGGGGTTGCTGGAGCTGCTGTCTGCAAAGCGGGGAGGCCTGTGGGGCCCACCTTGCAACTGACGTCGGGCACCACGGGGCAGGTTTGCGTGTAAATGAACGGCAGCACCACCCTCCACGCGCTCAGTGCTGCCCTCGGTCTCGTGAAAGGGCAACATGCGGCCGATCTCCAGGAGGCCCCCGCGGCCCCCGTCCTCCCGGCGGCCCCCGTCCTCCCGGCGGCCCCCGACCTCCCGGCAGCCCCCGCGGCCCCTGACCTCCCGGTGGCTCCCGGCGGCCCCCGACCTCCCGGCGGCCCCCATCCTCCCGGCGGCCCCCCGCGGCCCCTGACCTCCCGGCAGCCCCCGTCCTCCCGGCGGCCCCCGCGGCCCCCGTCCTCCTGGCGGCCCCCGCGGCCCCTGACCTCCCGGCAGCCCCCGTCCTCCCGGCAGCCCCCGCGGCCCCCGACCTCCCGGCAGCCCCCGTCCTCCCGGCGGCCCCCGCGGCCCCTGACCTCCCGGCAGCCCCCGTCCTCCCGGCAGCCCCCGCGGCCCCCGACCTCCCGGCGGCCCCCGCCGCCCCGTCCTTCTGGAATGTTCTTGTACATATCTTCTGGCGGACGTAAGTCTTCGTCTATCTTCGGTGCATACCCAGGAGGGGAACTTTTAGGACTAAGTGGGGCTTTGGTGGATACTGCCGAGTAGTCTTCTGAAGCGCTTGAACTAATGTCGGGGCCTGGTTATTTCCTGTCTTCACCCACACTTGTCATTGCCGTTCGCGTTTTAAAAACTTGGTTCCATCTTCAAAACTGAGTTGTGGTCTTTGATTTGTAGGAGTTCTTTATATTTTCTGGGAATGAGTTCTTTCTCGGATAGACACTGTATGCGCTTTATCTTCTTCCAGTCTGCGGCTTATTTGATTGCTCTCTCAAGGTGCCTTTTAATGGCGAGACGTTTTTGGTTTTGATGAAGCTCCGTGTGTCAGTCTTTCTGTGGCCCGGGGAAGAAATGCGCGCCTCTCCCGGGGTCGTAAAGATGCTGTCCTACCTGCGTTTCCTTCTCGAAGCGTCATGTTTTTCCTTTCACGTCTGGGTTTGTGAGCCATCTCGAATTAATGTGTATGTGTTGGTTAAGGTTCACGTTGACTCTGGAAGAAGCTTCTTCCCCGGGTTCCCAGCTCCCTCTCTTGACTGCGCAGTCTTTGCTGTTGGTCATGGTTATCCTTTCTGAAGCCAGGTCTGAGTACGTGTCTCCTCTTGGTTAAAACCAGGTTTGTGTTTCTGTGACACAGACTCTAAAGGATTAGCACGGCTTATAATCCGCTCAGAATCAGACAACTACTTATCCTTCTAGCTTCATCTCCTGTGAATTCTCCACGTAACTCTTACACTCCAGTCCTCCGAATATTAAATATTTCCTCCCATACTCCCACATCTTTGCACTGCTTTCTCCCTCTGCTTGGGATGACCTTTCTTTTGAAATTGCTGGGGTCACCACCTGCACCCACTGAACCGTCTTTTGAGTGAAGACTTCCTGACTGGCCTACCCCAGATGCCAACTGTGCCCTGTCTTCTGACCCTCTGCCCCTTTTTTATAAGCGGGGTACCTGTGTACACCTGCGTCGCTAACCGGAATCCTCTGGATGAGGTTGTTCGGCTCCTAGCACCGACTTCCACTCTGCTCTGTGCCTTCCCATTGCAGAGTTAGGAAAGCCAAAGTCTGTAGCTCCTGAATTTCTGGTAGACAGAATTTTTAATGTCAAAGGGCCTCCACTAATTAGAAGAACTTGAATGAAATTTGGAAGGTTGAAGTGAAATGGAGGACGTCGTTAGTAGACTTTTCTGCTGGCAGGAAAGAGAATGGAAATATGTGTTTAGGGGCCACTGAAGTAGCCGGACTCAGCTTTCCATTGTCTGGTACCTCGCTAGGAGGGTGTTAGGGATTGTTGCGGCCATTGGGAGAAAGGATTGGACTCAGTGTCTTAACGGTTAAGTCAGTGGTTAAGCAGACATGAGGCTGTCACCCTATGCTAGTTCCCCCTTCATATTCACTATGTGTACTCCAGGGAAAAAGACAAGTACTTTCCAAGGAAAGTTTTTTTCCTGTCTGTATGAAGCCATTTTCTTATCCATTATAGCTCTTATTTCTTGTCTCATAAACTGTCCCCCAAATTAGTACTTTGTATGGTGATTTATTACTGTTCCTCATGGTTCTGTGAGTTAATAGGTCTTGAACAGGGTGATTCTTGCTTGGTATTTTTCACATGTTGAATTCATATGGCAGCTGGGGCTGGAATCATCTAAAGTTTCAACTAGGATAGGCATCCAAGATGTCTGGTGGCTTGGCTGGGATGGATGGAACAGCTGGGGCCTGGGCAGGCCTCTCTTTTCACGTGGCTTCTCTGTTTGGCTGCATTGGGCTTCCTTACAGCATGGCTGTCTCAGGGTCATTAAGCTGCTTATATGGTATTTGGTTTTCCCCTGAATGTTCCAAGAGACCAAAGAAGAAGTTGCGGAGAGTCTTCTGACCTAGTCTCAGAAGTCACAAAATGTCATTTCCTTTACATTCTGTTGGCTCAGGTCACAAGACTAGCCCAGATTCAGGGGCAAGGTTTATACAAGAATGTAAATACTGTCAGCATGGTTCTCTAGAGCCCATCTTGGAGACTGACTCGGACAGCTCCCTTTCTCTGCACTGGACATATTATCTTTAGTCCCTAGAAGGCTCCAACAGAAGTCAAAACAAGCCATTCATTAGACCAGTAATTTATTTCTTAGTCAATTTCCTGATATATAAAGCCTGCCCAGCTCTGATATCTTATCAAGATGAAAAAAAGGCCAGGGATGAGCCTAAAAGATAACCTAAAATGCCTCCTTTGCAACACAACCTCAACAATCTGAACACGTCTCACAAACTGTTATAAAACGCTTTGTACCAATTAACTAATGACCTGTGAGGATGTGTAAAGAATGATCTCCAGTGTACATTTTGAAATATAGAAAATAGTATAGCTCCCAGATATTGCCTGAGGAGTGCAGGTTAAGAGGCAGCAGAATAGATCACCTTATTTTAATCTCGTGGTATTATTAACATTTTCACTGCACCCAACAGAGCTCATCACCGTGTAATGGAATGAGAATAATACATACTTTACAGAAGAATGGATGGAATTTTGGGTAAGTAGACTGCTTTGCCCAGTAGGGATGACTCTACCATAGCTGAGCTGAGGCCACACGCAGATGGTCTGGTTTAAAGTACACTTCTGTTTTGAATATTGTTGGGACAGTAGGTTTGTATCATGATACTGGTTTGAAGCTGTTATATACCCAGAAAAGGCCATGTTCTTTTAATCCGTTTCTGGGGGTGCAGACCTGCTGTGGATAGGACCTTTTGGCTAGGTTATTTCAACTTGAGATATGACTCACCTTTTTCAATGTGGGTCTTAGTTATTTTAATGGAGTTGTTTATGAAAGGATAAAGAAAAAGCCTAGAAAGCCCAGGGAGAAACACTAGAGAAGTTTGGAGGGAAGTTAGAGGAAAAGATCTCAGAGGAGCTGAGAGAGGAAGCTGCTGAAGCTAGAAGCTGAAAGCAATGGAGTCTAGAGAGAAGGTCCAGCAGATGCCAGCTATGTGCCTTCCCATATGACAGAGGTATCCCAGATGCTGGTGGCCTTTCTTCAGAGAAGGTATCCTCCTGTTGATACCTTATTTTGGACATTTTCATGGCCACAGAACTGCACATTTGTAAGCTAATAAATCCCGATTGTAAAAGCCAGCCCATTTCTCTATATTGCATCCTGACAGCTTTAGCAAAACAGAAAAATCATGAATAATGTTACTCTTCCTCCCATGTCTGTGTAGGGTGTCTGTTCTGCTGAGCTGGAACATTGATTCACAGTCCTTCTCAATTCTGCTTTCTGCCAGTCACCAAGGCTTGATATGGCATGCCTGTCCTATGCCGGTGCTCGGCGTGCCTGTCCTATCCCGGTGCTCGGCGTGCCTGTCCTATGCCGGTGCTCGGCGTGCCTGTCCTATCCCGGTGCTCGGCGTGCCTGTCCTATCCCGGTGCTCGGCGTGTCTGTCCTATCCCGGTGCTCGGCGTGTCTCTCCTATCCTGGTCCTCTACTGTGTTCCTCCCCAAAGCTGAGCAAAGCACAGAAAGATATCTTAGGCCACATTTGGGGGCTTCCTCCATGTTGGAAAGATTGCCTCCTCTTTGATTAGTGGATTTTAAAACATAAAGAATATTCACTGTACAATCAATTATAAGATGCCTGTCCTTCCCCCTCCATATTTGATCATTTCTGGCTTTGGGATATATGTTTCAGTCGTTGTGGTGACGCTGTTTTTCTTCTGAATAACTACTGGTGAACTGTTGGTGGATTGTTTGATGGATAACATCTTAGAAAGGAAAAAATAATGCGTTAATTTATTCATTTATGTATTCATTTGGTCAATAAATATTTATCTGTGCCTGTTCAGTGTGGAGATGGCTACTGGAAAAATATCCCAAACCAGTGAACATGGTCCAGTCTCGTTGTTAGAAGATAGGGTTTCTCAGCCTTGGCATGATGGACATTTGGGGGCCAGAAAATTCTTATATTGTTTTATTTTTTGAAGTGGGAGTGGTGCTGGGGCTGACTCATACATTGTAGGATGTTTAATGGTATCACGGGGCTCTCCCCATTAGCTGCTGGTAGTATTCCCCCCACCCTGTGGTTGTGACAACAAAAATGTATCCAGATATTGACAGGTGTTGCTCAGGGTGGGGATTTGGGGACAAATCACCCCTTGTGCTCTAGGAGTTATCTCTCTGGGTTGTCATAACTTTTTATCTTTTTTTTCCATATTACTCACCCATGAACTAATGTTTTCACTCAAATGTAGCCCTGGGGAATACCTTTTTCACTATGTGCATGGGGAATTGGATAGTAGCTACTATTTGGGGGTACTTGCTGTGTGCTGGACACAGGCCTGAGACCTTTGCATATCCCTTCCTCATCGAATCCTGTTGTTGAAGACCCTGTGTATGTGTGTGTGAGCTGGATTAATGGTGCAGTCTGCAGTCTCAGCCTGACTCTTGGCTGTGATGCTGCTCGCTGTGTGTGGTCTTGAGTAAGGTGACTATGTACCTGAGCCTCACTTTCTCTATCTGTAAAATGAGAGTTCTAATCATTGCTGTTATAATACTTAAACAATTACAATATTTAAAAAATTTAGAACAGTGGCAGGCCCATGAGACATACTCTATAAAATATAATTGTAACTCTTAATCTCAGTGATGTAGGCATTATGCACCCATTTTGCAAATGAGGAAATTGAAGCAGGAGGGTTAAGTTGCCCAGGATCGTACAGCCAGGTGAGTAGCCGAGTCGGCATGAAACACGGGGTACAAGCGTTACCAGGCAGCTGCAGCCTGGGGCTCCTGCGTGCTGCCTTTATTCAGTCAGGGTCAAAGAGGCATGGGGTAAAACCCTGGGGTAGCCCTGTGAAACAGGTAATGGGAAAACATCTTGAACTGTGAAGCAAGTAAATGAGAGGCACACAGAGAGACAGGTGGAAAATAACAGATGAAAACCAATATAGAAGAGAGTGCAGAGCCGGGCTTCACAGGTCACTGAAGTTAATGCATCTTATCAGTTTCTGCGAGTGCTGGATTGAGCCTGTGCTGTCTGCTTTTGGTGAGTGTCTGTTGTTTGCAGGGCTCTGGTTGGGGCTCCCCTCCCTTAGGATGGTGCTGTGCTTCGTGGCTTTCTCTTGTCCAGGCGAAGGTGCCCCGCCCTGGGCTTGGAGCAAATTTGCTGGGGGCTGCTCCTTTTTGTCTCTGAGTCACTGGGGTGTTTACTCCATTACGGCTTGTTAGATGGAAGAACAAATGATCTCATGTGGTTCACACAGGTTGCACTACTCCTTCCACAGCTGTCCACATGGATGGGTATATAATATCCAGAATGTATAAGATACATGTATGCTGGTAATACATGAAGTATGCATTCATTCATCTGCTAATGCCATCATCAAATACAAATATTCATCCGTTAGTACATGCCAAATGCCCCACTTGATTTAGCACTTGTGCCTGCTACCTTGTACTATTCATTCATTTGTTCCTTCCTTCCTTCCTTCCTTCAGAAAATATATGTTGGGTTCTTGCTCTGGTCCAGGTAGAACTTAGTTGTTAGGAATCTATGGGGAAACTCTCCAAAAATAGCTCCCAGCTTAGTGCTTGAGACAAACTGTTAAGTACTTATCATTTTATCTGACAGCTGCTAAAATATGTGCAAGGCTGAGTGGGGGCTACTGCTGTAGATTGCTTTCTGGATGTGCGTCTTATTTCTTCAAGTGGATAGTAAATCCCTTGGAGAGTGTACATGCATCTTCTGTGCTTTTTGTATGCTTTTCTGATGCTAGCTTAGGACTTAGAAAATCATAACTTGGTCAGAGTCAACTGGTATCTATGCTGGGATCTTGTCTAGAAGCTGGAGAGAGGAGGTGAATGGATTCAGGCTTTGAAGTGGCTTCATAATGAGGGAGTGAAGCCAACCAGATATTCGAAGAGGTCCAAAGGTCTTATTTGGCTATGGTTGACATCTGGATGGTCCCAAGATGTCCATGGGGGCTGTAGCAGTTAGAAATTAATATGTTATAAACCTCTCCCAAACTCAACATCTTAAAGTAAGAAGCACTTTTTACTACCAATATAGTTAGGGATCAGTTGAGCCATTCTAGTCTCTGCTGGGCATGCATCTGTGGTCACTTGTGGGTCACAGAGACAATTCTGCTAGTCTTGGTTGAGCTTGCTTACAGGGATTGGCTGGCTGTCAGCTGGTCAAGGATGGCTTTGGATTAGGCAGGGCTGTTTTCCCCATATGATCTCTCCTCTCCCACCAGGCTAGCCTCTTTAGTCCTGAGCTTGGGGCTAGCACAAGTTCATTTTTGCTGTAGTCCACCAACCAAAGAAAGTCTCAAGGTGAGCCCACATTTGAGAGGTGAGAAATAGACTCCACCTCTTGATAGGAGGATTTGCAAAGTCTCATTGTAAATGGTTTGAACCTGGGAGAACTGGAAGATTAGGGCCATGTGATTGGTGGACCAGAGTGGTAGAAGGAGATGAATTGGTTGGGTGGCAGATTCTATTTCTGGGAGAATCACTCAGCCTGGAACATGGCCCTAACCCATAGCTGGAAGCTTGAGGCTTAGGGGTTGGTCTGCCACTAGTGTTTGTGCCTTACCCAAGCAGGATGGGTTTTAGAACATAACTCTGATTCTAGTTGGGGTTCATGAAATTAGGAAGCTAAATAAGAAAACACTTAATTCACTGATCAAATGCAGCTGGGTTTATAGTGACTGCAGTAGCTCAATGACTGGGATCAGTACCCTACAGCAAAACATTCCGCCTGCTGCCAGTGGTGGTGACATGGTGCCTGACATACGCTCTGCCTTGCTCAGATGGATTCAAATGCTGGGATGGGGCTGAGAACACACCTCAGGTACCTTAGTGCTGAATGCTAAGCAGGCCTGGGGAAGGGAGGGTGTGGCAGCGATTTGGTGGACCTGCAGAATCCTGTACAAATAGACAGATGAATGCTAGCTATACTCATATTCTAGAAGTTGACCTTGAGCAAGTTCTTTTACCTCTCTGAGACTCACTTTCCTCATCTGCAAAATATGAATAGTGAGCAGTAGCCTCTGCTGTGAAATTTATATGAAATACACGTATAATTGTTTAACACAGAAAATATGATTTTATTTAAAAATAATGTAGCTTTTCAGTGTTTAATCTAGCACCAAAATGTTGTACTAAAAAGAGTGAAAGACTAAGTCTGCTATATAGCTTCTGATTTATATCCATGAGATAAGTATTTACTTCCAGCCTCATTCCCTTTCTACCCAGAACCTGTTCATTTACCATGGTTTGTGCAGAATTACAGTCACTGAGCCCTTTCTTGGTCTTGGGGGACCATCCAATCTATTCAGGGTTATGTGTATAACCCTGACCTGGCCAATCACATTTTCCCTGAGACTTTGCCAGTGCAATTGAGAAAGAGGCGTTCTCTGTCCATGGTGTCATGGTTTCTGCAGACCAACAAATGTGGAGCTGCTGGGACCATCTTGCCACCGAGCAATTAGAGACCGAGAATTAAGCCAAGCAGAGGCAGACAGTGCTGAGAAATTAACGAAGAAAGAGGTTAATGCTGTAGTGGAAGCTTCAGATCATGCTTGACCTGAAGTCAACACTATCACATTACTCTTGATTCCTAATTATGCAGGTTAGATTTTTTTTTTTTTGGCTTATTTAGTTGAGATGGGTTTCTAACTGTTGTATCTAAATAGTTCTAAATAATATATCATGTGACTTCTCTTAGTCTCCAAGTTCTCATTCATAAAATATGGGAAAATAACTCCCAAATCTTAGAGTTGTTTTGTGAATTAAATGCATGTCTTAAGGGGTGAGGAGATTGCCTAGCAGAGAAAAAGCTGTCAAGGGCCAGATGAATGACGACTTGGGATGGCAGGATGATTAGTGTGGACTTTTTATCAGCAGTCGGATATCATGAAGGTCTTCCTTTCCTGTTGATTGCTGTAAATCCTCCTGTTTCTATGAGCCCTTGGAGGCTGAGGAAAGCCATGAAGCCTACCTATAGTAAGAGAAAAGAAAAAAGAGTTCTTGGGGAAAATTGAAGTGAATGGCCCATTTAAGCTACCAAGAAAGCTATAATCTCATGCTCATTTTGTACATGTCTATGTTTATTAAACATTCTTATTGACTTGAATTTCTCAGGACTCTTTGTACTAGACAGCTCTAAATTACGGTAACTGAATATCTTCTCTTCATTTGCTGAGTGGCCATTTAAGGGCTGATTGTGCTTAAACAAAAATCCTTTGCTCAAGCTTGTTCTCACAAAGCCTATTCTCAGACAAACACACACACAGTCAAGATTTGTCCAAATAAACATTTGTATTAGGAGGGCAGAGCACAGCAGATCCTCACTTTTTGTGTATTTCCAACACAATAATCTTCATTTGAACTGATGTAAAAAACGTTTGTTGAGTGTATATATGCAGGAGGCACTGTGTTTGGCATTGGGAAAATAAATGATAATGGATGTCTCCAACCTTGTAAGGCATTTAAAATGTAGTCAAATGGGTGAGACAGTGGAGAGAATATTTTCATAAAAATTCATATTAAGAGCTGTTATGACTTATTGAGCATCTGCTGTGGGGCATAACCAGACACTCTGCTGGTTACTTCCCACAAATTATCTCACAAAATCCTCACTTCCACCAGGATGCTTATTCCCATTGTATATATGAGAAAATTTAGGCTCACCAATGTTGAACTGATTTGTCCAAATGTTGCAGGGTCTTAAAGTTTTCTATTCAATATTCAATCTCCCATCTTCCTTGACTACAGAAGCTCTCTTGATATTATTGGGAGTTGCAATGTGTCCAATTTTTTGTTTGCCTTTGGACCCTGCATTTTCCCCCTTTTTCCGTAATTTAACATTTTTTTAAATTGACGAAGTTGTGAGATTGCAAATAATCATGCATAAAATACAGGATTCCCATTTATCACCTTACCATCAAATCTTGCACTGGTGTGGAACATTTGTTACTATTGATGGCAGCAGAGTTTATTTTCCTTATTCTTGATTTATTGATAATGTTTCAGTATCAAGTATTCATTAATGAAACAGTTCATCCTGGCATTTTCCACACCAGTTTTTTCCCTTCTTTCATGTCCATTATAGAAGTCCATTTAGGTCTTTCTGTTTGTTTTCCAGAGAGACTCCTGGAAGAGCTTGGTAAGTTGTCTTTTATTGTTTTATCCACAAGGTTTTCTTTCTCATGTTATATAAACTATCAAGACTGTCTCTCTCTTTCATTGCAGAATGGAAAAAGGCTACATGACAGCAGTTTTTATAGTTGGATTTTTTAGCGATTGCTACCTTTGTTTTAATTGAAGATAAATTATTAAATTCTATCATCCATTGTTAACTTTAGATATATTTTCTCCCCATATAATACTCTGTTATTACCCCATATTGTCATACATTTGTTACAGCCCATGAAAGAGCATTCTTTTACTTTTATCTTTGACCGTAGTCCATTTCTACATCAGGGTTCACTGTACTGTAAAGTACCATGTTCTATATTTTAATTTTTATTCTAGTAATAAATACGTTTTAGTTTGCTAAAGCTGCCACAAGGCAGTACACCATAAATGGGTTGGCTTTTAACAGTGGGGATTTATTAGCTTATAAATGTGTGGTTCTGAGACTGTGAAAGTGTCCAAATCAGGGCATCATCAAGATGATACCTGGACTCCTCTTTCAGCTGGCAAGGCACATTGTAGCATCTGCTGGTCTTTCCCTCCTCTTCCAGGCTTTGTTGTGCTCAGCTTCTTGCTTCCATGACTTTCTCTCTGTTTCTGTGTCCTTTTCCATATGTTCTGTGTCATTTTCTCTATCTGAATTTCATTCTCTTATAAAAGACTCCAGTTAGAGGATTAAGACCGTCCTGAATGAGGTGGATCACAATTTAAGAGACTTCTCACCAAGATATCCTGCTTACAATGGGGCTATGCCCACAGGAATAGAGTAATTTTAAGAATACAATTTTTGGGGGTCCATAAAGCATCCAAGACTTGTCTATTCAAGTCTTTTTCCCATTTTTAAATTGGATTGTTTATCTTTTTATTGTTGGACTGTAGGGTTTCTTTATATATTATCGATGTTGAACCCTTTTCGGATATGTGGTTTCTAAATATTTTCACCCATTCTATAGGTTATCTTTTTCACTATCATGGCAAAATACTTTGAACAAAAGTTTTTTTTATTTTGAGGAGGTCCCATTTACCTAATTTTCTTTCATTATTTGTGCTTTGAGTGTAAAGTCTTAAGAAACTATCACAAGATCTTGAACATATTTCTTACATTTTCTTCTGGAAGTTCTATGGTTCTGGTTTTTATATTTAGGTTTTTTGTCCATTCTCAGCTAATTTTTGAATATAGTATAGAGAAGGGGTCCTTTTTTATTTTTTTTTGCATATGGATATCCAATTCTCACAGCAGCATTTATTGAAGAGACTATTCAGTCCTAGTTGAATGGACTTGGGAAACTTGTCAAAAATCAATTGACCAAGGTCTGAGGGTCTATTTCTGAACTCGCAGTTCAATTCCATTAGGCAGTATATCTATCTGTGTTTTTGCCAGTAGCGTACTGTTTTGACCACTGTAGTTTGTATTGAACCACCCTTGCATTCCTGTGATAAAACCCACTTGATCATGGTGTTTGGTTCTTTTAATGTGCTGTTGGATTCAGTTTGCAGGTATTTTGTTGAGAATTTTTGCATCTATATTTATTAGATAATTGATCTGTACTTTTCTTTTCTTGTAGTATCTTTCTCTGGTTTTGGGGTTAGGGAGATATCGGCCTCTTAGAAGGAGGTATTTTCCCTCCTTTTCAGTATTTTGAAGGAGTTTGAGCAGGACTGGAATGATTAATAGAGTTCACCGGTGAAGCGATCTCATTCTGGGCTTTTCTCTTTTGGGAGATTTTTAATGACTGTTTTAACCTCTTATAATTTGTTTGTTGAGGTCTTCTATTTCTTTTAGAGACAGTGCCAGTGGTACATGTGTTTCTAGAAATTTGTCCATTTCAGCCCGATTTGATAATTTGTTGGCATATAGTTGTTTATAGTGTCCTCTTATGATCCTTCTTATTTCTGTGTGTGGTCATTGGTAATGTCTCCCTGTATCATTTCTGATTTTGTTTATTTCCATCTTCTCTATTTTTTCTTTGTCAGTCTAGCTAAGGGTTTGTTGATTTTATTGATCTTCTCAAAGAACCTACTTTTGGTTTTGTTGATTCTATTTTGTTGTTGTTGTTCTCAATTTCATTTATTCCTGCTCGTTTTTGTTATTTCTTCCTTTCTGCTTGCTTTGTGATTAGTTTGCAGTTCTTTCTCTAGTCCCTCCAGGTTTGTAGTTAAGGCTTTGATTTTAGCATTTTCTCCTTTTCTTAATGTAAACATTTAGGGCTATAGATTTCCCTCTCAGCATTGCCTTCACTGCACCCCATAAGTTTATATTTGTTGTGTTGTCTTTTTGTTTGTCTCAAGATATTTACTGATTTCTCTTGTGATATCTTCTTTGACACACTGTTTGGTTAAGGTTGTGCTGTTTAACCTCCACATATTTATGAATTTTCCATTTCCCTGCCTGTTATTGATTTCTACCCTCACTCCATTATGGTTAGAGAAATGTTGTATATAATTTCAGTTATTTTAAATTTTGACACAACAGGTATTCTATTCTGGAGGATGATCTATGAGTACTTGAAAAGATGCATATCCTGCTGTTTTGGGATGAAATGTTGTATATATGTCTATTAGGTCTAATTTATTTATCATATTCAGATTCTGTTTCCATATTGATCCTCTGTCTTAGGTGCTCTGTCTGTTGATAAGTGGAGCATTGAAGTCTCTAGCTACTATTGTGGATATCTGTTTCTCTCTTCAGTTTTTTTTTTTTTTACATTTTTATTGAGAAATACCCGTACACATACAGTCCAACCATATTATACAAACAGTGACTCACAATATCATCACATAGTTGTGTACTAATACATCCCATACCCCTACCTCTTGATGATCCATGTATTTCAATCTACCCAATTTTTACCCTTTATCTATTATTTATTTATTTTTATCCTTTTTTTTTTTTAAATGCATCTATCCATACCCTGGATAAAAGGAGCATCAGACACAAGATTTTCACAATCACATTGTAAATCACACAGTTACACTGTAAAAGCTAAATAGTTATACAGAATCTTGATTCAGAAATCAAGGCTACCGGAACACAGTTCAACAGGTACTTCCCTCTAGCCACTCCAATTCACCATAAACTAAAAAGGGATATCTGTATATCCCCATCTTAAAGTATAAGAATAACCTCCAGGATCACCTCCTGACTCTGAAATCTCTCAGCCACTGAGATTTTATTTTGTCTCACTCTGAAATCTCTCAGCCACTGAGATTTTATTTTGTCTCATTTATTTCTTCCTTTTTTTCGGTCAGGAAGGCCTTCTCATTCTCATGGTGCCAAGTCCTGGCTTATCCCCAGGAGCCAGGACCCACATTGCCAGGGAGATTTATACCCCAGGGAATCATGTCTCATATAGTGAGGAGGGCAGTGAGTTCTCATGCCAGGTGGGCTTAGAGAGAGATGCCACATCTGAGCAATAAAAGGGGCTCTCCAGGGGTGACTCTTAGGCATAATTATCAGTAAGCTTAGCCTCTTCTTTGCAGCATAAACTTCTTAGTGGCAAGCCCCAAGATCGAGGGCTCAGCCTATAGAATTGGCTGTCCCCACTGCTTGCAAGAATATCAGGAGTTCCCCAGATGGGGAAGTTGAATAATTTATCCTTTCTCCCCAGTCCCCAAAGGGGACTTTGCAAATACTGTTTTATTCTCTGCCCAAATTACTCTGGGATATATTGGGGCATCACACTAACCTGTACAAACCAATAAGATCTCCCTTCAGTTTGGCCACTGTTTGCCTTATATATTTTGGAGCACCTTGGCTAGGTGCATATATATTTATGATTGTTATTTATTCTTGATGGATTTCCCCTTTTATTAATATTTGGGGTCCTTCTTTGTCTCTTGTGATGGATGGTTAGATTCTTGTGTTATTTGGCCAGTTTATGTGCCCAGTTGTCTGGTCAGGCAAGCAGTGGCCTGACCATAGCTGCAAGGATATTTCATGACTGGTTGATAAATCAGAAGGCTGGTTTATTAAATCACCTGTCAGTTGATTGCAGCTGTGGTTGCTTACATCTGTGATCAACTAAGGGCATACCTCTCACAAAAGAGATAATCCAATCAGTTGAAGACTGTTAAAGAAGAGAGGCTTTTTCTACTCTTGCTTCAATCAAAAAGACTCTCTTGTGGAGTTCATCTAGACCTTTCATCAGAGCTGCCGTCTCTACAGCCTTGTGGTTTTTTTTTTTTTTTTTTTTTTTTTTTTTTTTTAGAGAGAGGGAGGAAAGGAAGGAAAGACAGAGAAGGAAGGAAGGGAGGAAGAAAGGGAAACATTTTTAAACATTTTCTTGTTTTATTATATTTTGTTTGTTTGTTTGTTTTTTACATGGGCTGGGGCCGGGAATCGAACCGGGGTCCTCCGGCACGGCAGGCAAGCACTCTTGCCCGCTGAGCCACCGCGGCCCGCCCAGCCTTGTGGATTTTGAACTTTTCCATTCTCACTGTTTTGTGCTATGGCTTTATAAATCTCATATTTACAGATACCTCCTGTTGAATCTGCTTCTCTAGAGAACCCTGGCTAATACAACTTGGTACACGGAGTGGTTCTTGAGAAAAAGAATCTTAAATATGGGCTTTTGCACTTGGTTTTCTACTCTGGCTAGACTAAAAGGCATTAATGACTCTGTTTCCAATAATTAAGATGGCACTGACAGTCCATGGGGTAAGTTGTCAAGAGAGAAATGCAAAATATCACATTTGATTCTGCTAATTGTGCACTAACATGAGGCAAGGCTCTTGGTGAGAGTGTTTTTGATGCCTTTATGGGGTTTTGTGGATTTAAAAGGTATAATGATGTTGACTGGCTGTTGTTAGATATGCTGGGTACAATTATGAGGGAAAGAGATGAGCTGAAGGCTTCAAATTTGCAACTTAAGTGCCATATGAAAAATGTAAAAGTTTCCAAATGTGCCCTGAAATAGTCTTATTTCCTATGGCCACAGACTCGCAATCTCTGACAGCAAGACACAGAGGATTATTGTGCGAGTAGCATATTTACAACATAACTAAAATCTCAAACTTGCAGGTGTCTGCTGTTAAAGTCAGGGCTTTTATTGGGAAAAAAAATGGAATCCTGAAACTTGAGATGGTGACATATGGCTTGGAAATGATGGCACGTGGGGAGATAGAATCCCTGGAATCTGCTAAGCCTTTGCTAGATAGACCTGTAATGGACTGCCCTGAGGAAAGAGCTTCCCAATCTCCAGCCTGCCTTGAGGAAACAGCTTCCTGGCCTCCAGTCTGCCCAGAGGAGTCTGCCATCCAGTTCATACCTAAAGAGATTAACCGTCAGTGCCTCAAACCTGTAACCACCTCCCCTGGGGAAACAGCCCTCACTCCTCTGTCTGGAATAACTAATCTTGTTTCACCAGATGAAAATACAAGGGAAGTTCCCTGAGGTAACTGACTTGAAAGACACTTCCATTTCTTTTCATGTCCGCTCCCAGTCTTTTTTTTCAGATGTGTCATGAGACTGAAATCCCAACAAGCCCTGAAAGGTGAGGTGCAGAGTGAGACCTGTGATGAAGTACACTATGCTCAAAAAAAACTGCATGGTTTTTCTAATGTATATAGAGAAAAATCAGGGGAATATGTGTGGGAATGGAAATTAAGGGTCTGGGATAATGGTGGAAAGAGTATAAAGTTGGATCAACCTGGATTTATTGATGTGGGCCGGCTAAGCAGAGAGTCTGCATTCAGTTCAGACAAGGTGGGCATGACCACCATAATGAACAGTAGACTCAAAGCAGCAGTCAAAATAGTCTGACTCATAGAGACTTGTCATGCTGGCTAGTAGATCATGGGGTATATTGAAGTAAAATAGATGGACAGTCTGCTGAATTATTGTTTGAGCTGTATAAGCAGAAGAATTCTAGGTCAGCTTGACACACAAAAACAGAGTCTAACTTGAACAGAGAAGCATGGCTTCTTAATCAATTCACAAACTTGAGGCAGTTTACAGACCCAGAGCCCCTTGATGGGGAAGGGCCACATACCCTTGGTGAAGGATTATTTCACACTGCCCAAAATTTACACTGTTAACTTACCTCCCAGAGTTCCCCAAGGAGACCTACAACTTTTTATCAGGATGAATGTGCAGTAGGCAAAAGGAAATGATCAGATATTTCAGGGATTATTACACACTGGCTCAGAAGTGACATTAATTCCAGGGGGTCCAAAATGTTAGTCTGGTCTATCAGTTAGAGTAGAGGTTTATGGAGGTCTAGGTGATCGATGCAGTTTTAGCTCAGGTCTGTCTCACAGTGGGTCCAGTTGGACCCTGACCCAATCTGTGGTCATTTCCCCAGTCCCAAAATGGATAATTGGAATCAGCACACTCAGCAACTGGCAGAATCCCCACATTGGTTCTCTGACTGGTGGATCGCAGGTTATTATGATAGGAAAGGTCAAGTGGAAGCCACTAGAACTTCCCCTACCTAGCAAAATAGTAAATCAGGAGCAATACTGGATTCCTGAAGGAATTACAAAGATTAGTGCTACTCTTAAGGCCTTGTAGGATGTGAGGGTGATGATTCCCACCAGATTCCCATTCTACTGTTCTATTTGTTCTATGCAGAGAACAGATGGGTGTTGGAAGATGACAGTGAATTATTGTAAATTTAACCAGGTGGTAACTCCAATTGCAGTGGAGTTCCAGATGTAGTAACATTGCTTGAGCAACTCAGCACATCCCCTGGTACTTGGTATGCAGCTGTTGATCTGGTAATTTCTTTTTTTCTCAATAGCTGTCAGTAAGGACCATCAGAAGCAGTTTGCATTCAGCTGGCAAGGCCCACAATATACCTTCACTGTTCTGCCTCAGGGGTATGTCACCTCTCCAGTCCTATGTTACGGTCTTGTCCACAGGGACCTTGATTGTTTTTCTCTCCCACAAAGACATCACACTTGTCCATTATATTTTTGATATCATGTTGATTGGACCTAGTGAGCAAGAAGAAGCAAGCACTCTAGATTTATTGGTAAGGCTTTTGCACATCAGGGGATGGGAGATAAATCCAACAAAAATACAGGAGCCTTACACCTCAGTGAAATTTCTGGGTATCCAGTGGTGTGGGTCATGTTGAGATATCCCTTCTAAGGTGAAGAATACGTTGCTGCATCTGGCCTCTTATTACCAGAAAAGAGGCACAACCTAGTTGACCTTTTTGGATTTTAGAGAGATCCTCATTTGGATATGCTACTCTGGCCCAATTCCTGAGTGACCAAACAAGCTTCTAGTTTTGAGTAGGGACGAGAACAAAGGGAGGCTCTGTGACATGTCCTGGTTACTGTGTGTCATGGTCAGGTTCATGTGTCAGCTTGGCCTGGTGGTGGTACCTGTTTGTTTGGTTGGGCAAGCACTGGCCTGTCTTTTGCTATGAGGACATTTCATAGAATTAAATCATGATTACGTCAGCTACATCCACAGCTGATTCCATTTGTAATCAGCCAAGAGGAGTGTCTTCTTTAATGAGTGATGCTTAATCTAATCGCTGGAAGCCTTTTAAGGAGGATTCAGAAGAGACAGGCTCTATTCCTGCTTCGGTTGGTGAGCCTCTCCTGTGGATTTCACCCAGACCCTCCATCAGAATCATTGGCTTCACAGCCTGCCCTACAGATTTTGGACTCTATGTTCCCATGGTTATGTGAGGCACTTTTATAAATTTTATATTTACAAATAGTTCCTGTTGATTCTGTTTCTCTAGAGAACCCTAACTAATACAGCTTGGTCCCGGGAGTGGTTCTTTAGAAACAGAATCTTAAAAATTGTTTTTATGAATGGTTTTCTACTCCAACTGGACTCAAAGGCACTAAGGACTCTGATTCCCATAATCAGAATGACATTGCCAGTCCATGGAGTGAGTTGACAAAAGAGATAATAAAAACATCACCATTTGATTCTTCTAATGCTTCGCTTGTATGAAGCCAGGCTCTGGGGAATGATGTTTTTGACACCTTTACAGAGTTTTGTGGAAATAGTAAGTATAGAGATGTTGGCTGGTTGTTGTTATATACACTAGATACATTAATGAGTGAAAGGGATGGGCATAAGACTTCAAACGAGAAGCTGAAGCATCATATGACAGGTGTAGACATTTCTATGAGTGTACTGAAGGAAAATCTTATTTCCTGTAGCTGTAGACTTGAGATCTCCGAAAATCAGAATCTTATTGTTAGATCAGAATCTTATTGTTAAAGTAGCAACTTTACAACATAAACTGAAATCTCAATCTTGTATGGTGTCTGCCGTTAAAGTGAGAGCATCGATTGGAAAACAGTGGGACCCTGAAAAATGGGATGGTGACGTTTGGATTGATAATGATGTTGGTGGAGAGGTTAAAACCTTGGGTTATGCTGAGTCTTCTCTAGATGACCCTGTAGTAGTCTACCCTGAAGACATAGCTTCCCGACCTCTAGTCTGCCTTGAGGAGTTGGCCACCCAACCTCCACCTGAAGGAATTAGGCCTAGAGTGATTAATCCTGTTTCACCAGATGAAACTGCAAATGAATGCCCTGAATCAAACTGTTTGGAAGATACTTCTCATTCTTTTCATGTTCCGCCCCCAATACCCCTCATTTCTTCCAGACCTAATAACTAGATTAAAGACCCAACAGGCCCTTAAAGGTGAGCTGCTGTTCTAGACTTGGTATCATTGTTTGAGCAAATTAATATATCCCCTGGTACCTGGTAAGCAGCTATTGATCTGGCAAATGCTTTTTTCTAAATAGCTGTTAGTAAGACCACCAGAAACAGTTTGCATTCAGCTGGCAAGGTCAGCAATATACTTTCAGTGTCCTACCTCAGGGGTATATCAACTCTCCAGCCCTATGTCATTATCTTGTCTGCAGGGACCTTGATCATTTCTCCCTCCCACAAGACATAACACTGGTCCATTATATTGATAATATCATGTTGATTGGACCTAGTAAGCAAGAAGTAGCAACTACTCTAAACTTACTGGTAAGTCATTTATATGTCAGAGGATGGGAGATAAATCCAGCAAAAATACAGGGGCCTTCTACCTCAGTGAAATTTCTAGGTGTTCAGTGGTGTGGAGCATGTTGAGATATCCCTTATAAGGTGAAGGATGAGTTGCTGTATCTGGCCCCTCCTATGACCAGTAAAGAGGCACAATGGTTGGTCTATTTGGATTTTAGCGACAACATGTTCCTCCTTGGGTTTGCTACTCCAGCCCATTTATTGAGTGACCAGAAAAGCTGCTAATTTTGAGTGGGGACCTGAACAAGAGGAGGCTCTGTGACAAGTCCAGGCTGCTTTGCCACTTGGAACATATGATCCAGCAGATCCAATGGTGCTGGAAGTTTTAGTGGCAAGTAGAGATGCGGTTTGGAACTTTAGGCAGGCCCCTATAGGAGAATCACAACACAGAGCCTTTGTATTTTGGAGCAAAGCTTTAACATCTGCTGCAGATAACTACTCTCCTTTTGAGAAACAGCTTTTGGCCTGCTACTGGTCCTTAATAGAGACTGCATGCTTAACCTTGGGCCATCAAGTAACCTTGAGACCTGAATTGCCTATCATGAGCTGAGTATTATCTGACCCACCAAGCCATAAAGTTGGGCTTGCTCTGCAGCACTCCATCATAAAGTGTAAATGGTATATATGAGATAGGGCTAGAGCAGATCCTAAAGGCACAAGTAAATTACATGAGCAGTGGCCCAAATGCCCATGGTCCACTCCTGCCACATTACCTTCTCTTTCCCAGACCAGACCTGTGGTCTCTTGGGGAGTCCCTTGCAGTGAATTGACTGAGGAAGAGAAAACTCAGGCCTGGTTTACAGATGGTTTAGCACGATATGCAGGTTCCACCCGAAAGTGGACAGCTGCAGCACTACAACCCTTTTCCCCTCAGTGGTGAGGGGAAATCCTCCCAGTGGGCAGAATTTCGAGCAGTGCACCTGGTTATTCATTTTGCTTGGAAAGAAAACTGGCCAGATGGACATTTATATACTGACTCATGGGCTGTTGCTAATGGTTTGACTTAATGATCAGGGACTTGGAAAGACCATAATTGGAAAATTGGTGACAGAGAGATCTGGGGAAGAGGGACATGGATAGATCTTTCTGAGTCAGCTAAAATCATGAAAATATTTGTGTCCCATGTGAATGTACACCAGAGGGTTGACTTCAGCAGAGGAAGGTTTTAATAATCAAGTGGATAAAATGGATCATTCTGTGGATACCAGTCAGCCTCTTTCCCCAGCAACTCCTGTTATTGCCCAATGGGCTCATGAACAGAGTGGTCATGGTGGTAGGGATGGAGGTTATGCATGGGCTCAGCAACATGGACTTCCATTCACCAAGGCTGACCTGGCTACAACCACTGCTGAGTGCCCAATCTGCCAGCAGCAGAGACCCAACACTAAGCCCCCGATATAGCACCATTCCCCAAGGTGACCAGCAGGCTACATAGTGGCAGATTGATTACATTGGACTACTCCCTTCATGGAAGCGTCAGCAATTTGTTCTAACTGGAATAGACACATACTCTGCATATGGGTTTGCTTTCCCTGCATACAATGCTTCTGCCAAAACTACCATCTATGGGCTTACAGAATACCTTATCTATCATAATGGTATTCCACATAGCATTGCTTCTGATCAGGGAGCACACTTCACAGCAAATGAAGTGTGGGAAGGGGCACATGCTCATGGAATTCTCTGGTCTTCCCATGTTCCCCATTATCCAGAAGCATAGAATGATGGAATGGCCTTTTGAAAACTCAATTATGGTGCCAGCTAGGGGGAAGTACCTTTAAGGGCTGGGGTAGTGTTCTTCAGGAAGCTGTTTATGCTCTGAATCAGTGTCTGCTGTATGGTGCTGTTTCTCCCATAGCCAGGATTCATGGGTCCAGGAACCAAGGGGTGTAAATGGGAGTGGCACCACTCACATTACCCCTAGTGATCCACTAGGAAAAATTTTCCTTCCTGTCTCTGTTACCCTGAGCTCTGCTGGTCTACCAGTTTTAGTTCCAAAAGGGAGAATGCTTCCACTAGGAGAAACAATGATTCCATTGAACTGGAATCTAAGACTACCACCTGGTCGCTTTGGGTTACTCATGCCCCTGGAGTAACAAGAAGGGAATTATATTACTGGTTGGGGTGATTGACCCTGACTATCAGGAATAAATAGGACTGCAAAGACAAAGTGGAGGTAAAGAAGAGTTTTCCTGGAATAAAAGAGATCCCCTAGGGTGTCATTTAGTACTACCATGCCCTGTGATTAAAATCAATGGAAAACTGCAACAACCCAGTCCAGGCAGGACTACCAGTGGTTCTGAAACTTCAGGAATGAGGGTTTGGGTTACCCCGCCATTCAAAGAACCATGGCCAGTGCTTGCTGAGGGTAAGGGGAACATGGAATGGGTAGTAGAAGAAGGTAGTGATAAATATGAAGTACAATCACATGATCAATTACAAAAACGAGAAACGAAAGCTCTTTTGTTCATGTTATACTATTTAAGTTGTAAGATAACAAGTTTAAGAATGAATATTACCCAAGGACTTGACCCTATTCTGGAGAGATTTAATGTGTTTCTGGTTATATGCAGGACAATTGGGTATTGTTAGGTGAAAAAAAATGTATCTTTTATTGTTTTCTATTTAGAGATTAGGTATGGTTTAAGGTGATGAGTATAGCTGCCAAGTTGACAAGGGGTGGAGTGTCATGGTCAGGTTCATGTGTTAACTTGGCCAAGTGGTGGTACCTGTTTGTCTGGTTGGGCAAGTGCTGGCCTGTCTTTTTGTATGAGGACATTTCATAGAATTAAATTTTGATCACGTTGGCTACAATAATCAGCCAAGGGGAATGTCTTCTTTAATGAGTGATGTTTAATCTAATCACCGGAAGCATTTTAAGGAGAATTCAGAAGAGAAAGGCTCTTTTTCCTGCTTTGGCAGTGAGCCTCTCCTGTGGAGTTTGTCTAGAACCTCTGTCAGAATCATCAGGTTCACAGCCTGCCCTACAGATTTTGGACTGTACGTTCCCATGGTTATGTGAGACACTTTTATGAAGTTTATATTTATGACTATTTCCTGTTGATTCTGTTTCTCTGGAGAACCCTAACTAATACACCGTGCAAGCTGCAATCCCACTTGGGCCATATGATCTAGCAGATCCCCTGGTGCTGGAAGTGTCAGTGGCAAATGGGGATGCTGTCTGGAGCCTTTGGCAGGCCCCTAAAGGAGAATCACATGCACACCTTTAGGATTTTGGAGTGAAGGCATACCATCTTGTGCCAGTTCAAAAGGACATATGTACCCTGGAAAAGCCATGTTTTAAGCCTAATCCCATTTTGTAAAGGCACCCATTTTTTATAATCCCTATTCAATATTGTATGTTTGAAACTGTAATTAGATCATCTCCGTGGAGATGTGATTTACTCAAGAGTGGTTGTTAAGCTGGATTGAGTGGAGATGTGCCTCCACTGATTTGGGTGGGTCTTGATTAGTTTACTGGAATCCTATAAAAGAGTAAACTATTTGGAGAAAGTGAGAGATTCAGGGAGATTCTGAGAGGCAGAATGACACAGCCACGAGAAAGAGTCCACCAGCCAGTGACGTTTGGAGATGAAGAACTAAAATGCCTTCCAGGGAGGTTCATGATAAAGGAATCCAGGAGAAGAAACCAGCAGATGACGTTGTGTTTGCCATGTACCTTTCCAGATGAGAGAGTAACCCTGTGTTCACCATGTGACTTCTCACTTAAGAGAGAAACTCTGAATTTCCTCAGCCTTCTTGAACCAAGCTATCTTTCCCTGGATGCCTTTGACTGTACATTTCATAGATTTGCTTTAATTGAGACATTTTCTTGGCCTTAGAACTGTAAACTAACAACTTATTAAATTCCCATTTTAAAAAGCCATTCTGTCTCTGGTATATTGCATTCCGACAGCTAGCAAACTAAAACATATCTGTTGCAGATAACTACTCTTGTTTGAGAAATAGCTTTTAGCCTGCTATTGGGCCTTAATAGAGACCGATCACTTAACTATGGGCCACCAAGATACCATGAAACCTGAGTTCCCTATCATGAGCAGATGAGTGTTGTGTGATGCACCAATCCATATAGTTGAGTGAGCACAGCAGCACTTCATCATAAAACGGGAATGGTATATACAAGAGGGCTCAAGCAGGTCCTGAAGTTACAAGTAAGTTACATGAGGAAGTAGCTCAAAGTAGCCTAGGGCCCCCACTCCAGTTACATTACCTTTTCTTTCCTAGACCAGAGCTATAGCCTATTGGGCATTCCTTACAGTCAGTTGACTGAGGAAGAGAAAACTTGTTCTGGTTTACAAATAGTTTCGCACGATAGGCTAGTACCAACTGGAGCTGGACATCTGAGCACTACAACCCCTTTCTGGAATATCCTTAAAAGACATTGGTGAGGGGAAATACTCTCACTGGGAGGAACTTTGAGCAGTGCACCCAGTTATTAATTTTGCTTGGAAGGAGAACTGGTCAAAGGTATGTTTGTATACTGATTCATATGCGGTTGCTAATGTTTGACTGGACGGTCAGGGACTTGGAAGGCACATGATTGGAAAATTGGTGACAAAGAGATCTGGGAAAGAGATATGTTCTAGTTTGCTAGCTGCCAGAAATGCAGTATACTAGAAATGGAATGACTTTTTAAAAATGGGAATTTAATAGGTTACAAGTTTACAGTTCTAAAGTCGTGAAAATGTCTCAGTTAAATCAAGTCTATAGAAATGTCCAATCTAAGGCATCTAGGGAAAGATACTTTGATTCAAGAAGGCTGATGAAGTTCAGGATTTTTCTCTCAAGTGGAAAGACACATGAAAAACAGGATCAGGGTTTTTCTCTCATCTGAAAAGGCACATGGCAAATACAGCATCTGCTGCTAGCTTCCTGTCCAGGCTTCTTGCTCCATGAAGCACCCGCAGAGGCATTCTCCTTCATCTCCAAAGGTCACTGGCTGGTGAACTCTGCTTCATAGCTCTTGTCGTTCCATCATCCTACTCTGCTCTCTCAGAATCTCCAAAGGTCACTGGCTGGTGGACTCTGCTTCATGGCTCTTGTCGTTCCATCATCCTTCTCTGCTCTCTCAGAGTCTCCAAAGGTCACTGGCTGGTGGACTCTGCTTCATGGCTCTTGTCGTTCCATCATCCTTCTCTGCTCTCTCAGAATCTCCAAAGGTCACTGGCTGGTGGACTCTGCTTCATGGCTCTTGTTGTTCCATCATCCTTCTCTGCTCTCTCAGAATCTCCAAAGGTCACTGACGGGTGGACTCTGGTTCATGGCTCTTGTCGTTCCATCATCCTTCTCTGCTCTCTCAGAGTCTCCAAAGGTCACTGGCTGGTGGACTCTGTGGTTCTCTTGGCCTCATGGCGCTGCTCGACTCTGGTGTGGCTTTCTCGTTCTCAAAAGGCATTCTTTCCAAAAATATCTCCTCTTTTGTAGGATCTCAGTAAACTAATCAATTCTCATGTAGAATGGGTGGAGACATGTCTCCATCTAATCAAGTTTAATACCCATATGAGTCACATTTCCATGGAGATAACCTAATCAAGTTTCCAACCTATAGTGCTGAATAAGGATTAGAAGAAATTGTTGCTCCCACAAGATTAATTAGGATTAAAACATGGCTTTTCTAGGGTACATAAATCCTTTCAAACCATAACAGGGTATGTGGACAGACCTTTCTGAGCAGGTAGAAAACATGAAGGTATTTGTATACATGCAACCTCAAGATCTACTGGACTACAGGTCTTAGTTCCACAAGAAGAAGTGGAGGTACCAGGACACACAACAATGATTCCATTGAACTTTGTAAGTTAACACTGCCACCTGGCTGCTTTTGGCTTCTCATGCCACTGAATCAACAGGCACAGAAGGGGATGACTGTACTATCTGGGATGATTGATCCTGACTATCAAGGGGAAATAGAACTGCGACTACACAATGGAAGTAAAGAAAAGTTTTCCTGGAATACAGGAGATCTTCTAGGGCATCTGTTAGTACTACCAAGCCCTGTGATCAAAGTTAATGGAAAACTGCGACAACCCAATCTAGGCAGGACTACCAATGGCCCAGAAACTTGGGAATGAAGGTTTGGGTCCATCTACCTGGCAAAGAATCATGGCCAGCTGACGTGCTTGCTGAGGGAAAAGGAAACATGGAATGGGTAGTAGAAAAAGGTAGTAATAAATATGAACTATGACCATGTGACTAGTATCAGAAATGAGGAAATTGATGGTATGAATATTTCCTCCCTGCTTTGTTATGAGTATGTTTGTATTTTTACACAAGCAAATATCTTGTTTTCCTCCTATCAAAAGACATAAGTTGTATTGTTCGTGTTATAGTATTTAAGTTATAGGATGTGAAGTTTAAAAGTGAATGTTACCTAAGGATTTGTACCTTGTTCTGGAAAGATGTAGTATTTCTGGTCATACAAAGGATAGTTGAGTATTGTGAGGTGAAACGTGTCTATTGTTGTGTTCTATTTGGAAATTAAGCATGTTTTAAGGTGACGTGTATAGCTGCCAAGTTGACAAGGGGTGGACGGTGATGGTTAGGTTCTGGTGTCAGCTTGGCCAGGTGATGTGCCCAGTTGCTTGGTCAGACAAGCACTAACCTGACTGTTGCTGCAAGGATATTTGTGGTTGGTTGCTAAATCAGAAGGCTGGTTTATTAAACCATCTGTTGACTGTAGTTGCTTATCTCTGTGATCAATGAGATAATCCAATCATCTGAAGACTATTAAAGAAGAGATGTTTTTTCACTGCTTCTTCAGCCACTAATCCTCTCTTGTGGAATTTGTCAAGACCCTTCATTGGAGCTGCTAGCTTCACAGCCTGTCCTATGGATTTTGGACTCCTCCATTCCCACAGTTGAGTGAGATGCCTTTATAAATCTCATATTTACAGATATCTTCTGTTGATTCCACTTTTCTAGAGAACCCTAATACATCTCTTATAATAGTTTTGCATTCAAAATCTGTATTTTCCAAAATTAGTTAGTTACCCCTGCTCTATTTTGGTTACTATTTGCGTGGAATATCTTTTTTCAACATTTCACTTTCAACCTACTTGTGACTTTGGGTCTAAGGTGAGTCTCTTGTGGTCAGCACATACTTGGATCGTACTTTTATCCATTCTGCCTATCTGTGTCTTTTGTTTGTGGAGTTTAATCTATTAGCATTCAATGCCATTATTGTAATGGCAGTACTTATTTCAATCATTTAATTCTTTGGGTTTTATGTGTCATATTTTTTTTCTTTCTCTCTTTTTGCCCTTTTAGTTACCCTTACTGATAATCATCATTTCTATGCTGTACATCAATCCTCTTTCTCCTTTCTTGACCTTTCAGCCTGCAAACTCCCTTTAGTATTTCTTGTTGGCCAGGTCTCTTTTGACAATCTCTCTCAGTTTCTGTTTATCTATGAATGTTTTGAACTCTTCCTTATTTTTGAAGGATAGTTTTGTCTGATAAAGAATTCTTTGTTGGCAAGAATTCTTAAATGTGTCATGTTTTGTACCTTAATATGTCATACCACTGCTTTCTTACTTCCATGGTTTCTGATGAGAAATCATCATTTAATCTTATTGTGGTTCCCTTGTAAATGATGAATCACTTTTCTCTTGCTGCTATCAGGATTCTCTCTTTATCTGTCCACTTGACATTCAGATTAGTTTGTGTCTTAGAGTAGGCCTATTAGGATTTTGGAGTACATTGTGCTTCTTTGTCTTTTATACTTAGGTCTTTCCTAAGAGTTGGGGAATTTTTTACCATTATTTCCTAAAATATTCTTTCTGCCCCTTTTTCCTTTTCTTTTCCTTCTGAGACACTGATGAAATGTATTTGTGCACTTCATGCTGTCATTCTGGTCCCTGAGACCCTGTTCAGTTTTTTTCCATTTGTTTCTCTTTTTGTTCTTCTGTCTGTAAGATTTTGATTGTACTATCTTGTAGTTCACTGATTCTTTATTCTACCTGTTCATATCTGGTGTTGTATGCCTCTAGTGTATTTTTAATCTTATCTATTGTGCCTTTCCTTATCATAACTTGTGTTATGTTTCTTTTTATATTCTCAGTTTCTTCTTTATGTGTGCAATGTTTTCATAATATCCTTTATGTCTTTAGCCATATTTTCCTTCAACTCCTTGAATTCATTTAGGAGATCTGGTTGAGCATCTTTGATTAGTTGTTCCAAATTCTGTGTTTTCTCCAACGTTTTAAATCTTTTTCCTTTAACTGGGCCATATATTCCTGTTTCTTAGTATGCCTTGTAATTTTTTGCTGATATCTAGACATCTCATTATTTTGGTATGTTTACTGTAAAGGTCAGTTTTTCTCTCTTGCCTAGGGTTTTATTGATGTTTGATTTTGTGAAGGATTGCTCTTCTCTGACACTTGGTTCAGCTTATTCTAGACCTTTAGAATAGCCCCCACTTGACTGAACAGACTTTTATTCTTCTTCATTTCATTCTTGCCCTGGATATGTGGTCTGATTTTTTAGATTGCATTATTTATGGAGTTGTCTTCACTACCCAAGATTCTTTTTCTTGGAATCTTGATGTTCTTTTTGTTGTTGTTTTGTTTTGTCTCCCTAAATTTTTTTACACTTTTTTTATTGCCTCTAGCTGCTTTTGCATAGAGTGCAAATCCTGGAAGGAGGGTCAACCCAGAGAGGACTTTCCCAAGTGAGTATTTCACAACCAAAACCATGCCAAGGACCCATGAAGGCGGTGCAGTCCTGCTCCAAAATGCCCTGGGGAGAAGGTCAGGAAGATGCCAAGAGTTTTTTGATGGTTCCCTGAAGCTGTGTTTTCCTGACATGCTCATCAGATCTCACCCTTCAGTAAACTGTTTTCTGCAGTCCTAAAGAGCCACTGTGTCTTAATCCTCTTCTGCCTTCACCACTGTCAGGGCTGTGGTTGACTCAATGGCTGCTGCCACCTTTGTCCTCATGGGTTGAAACAGCTCAGAGCTGGGACTCAGAAATCTAGATTTGCCAATCAAAAGCCTTGATCAGTGCTTGGCTGTGCCCCTCCCTGTTCTTGGGGAAGAGGATTTTTATGTCCCTTTCTGATAGCAGCAGGTAGCCAGGAACTGGATCCTGAGTGGCCTGCCAGAGGAGTGAGGCATGGGCACCAGCAGCTGCCATGCACAGAGAGCTACTCACAAGTTTTTTACAGCGTTGTATCGGCCTCTTCTTTCCACTCTTCTCTAGGTGCCGTACAGTGTTCTTCTGGCCTCCAGAACTTCCAAACAGTTGTTTCAGACAGTTTCTGTCTATTTACTGGCTGGAAGGAGTGAGTCTGAGAACTCCCTACTCTGCCATTTTGCCTGGAAGTTCCCAATATGTCCACTTTTAAAAGTGTATTTTCCATTCTGTCTTCATGATGTGAATGGTCAAAGTGAAGTCTAAAGACTTTGTTAGTTGAGACTTAAGAGGGAGACTCTTTAAAGGAACATAATTTAGCTTAGAGTATTAACCCTTTGCCTGTTCTCCACTTCTTCCTTCTTGCTTGGGGCAAGGCTGTGATAGTTGGAACATCTACAGAGTGTTTGCCCCATGAGATTAGCTTGAGAATGGAAATCACAAGCAAAGAGTGATGGGGAGAATAAAAGAAGTCTGAGTTCTTTATTAGCATGGAGCCACCATCACAGTCCTGGATTACTTACCCCACCTTATTTCAATGAGAGATAATAACCACTGTCTGATTAACTTCACTATTGTTTAGGTTTTTTGTTGATCACAGACAAGCTGATTTACTAAGGTCACACAGCTGGTAAGTGGTACAGCAGGGATATGAAATGATGTCTTCCTTACATGAAAGCTCATTTTTTTTTAACAACTGTGTTGAACTTCTGTCCAATAACTTAGAAAACATACACATGTCCTTTACATGCCCATTAGGTGCTAAGTACTGTGGTAAGTACTAAAGAAACAAAGATGTGCAATAAACCATACCAAAACTAAAAGGCTTAACACAAAAACAAAATTCCTTAGGTTGTCATTTGCCACAGGGCTCATCTGGGAAGTTTTTCTTCTGGTCTTGCAGCCTTTCCAGGGTCCTGAATGACCAGCTAAGGAGTTTGGTATCATTCTAGTTGTATGGTGTTTTCTGGTGGTCCTTACGTTAGAAACATTGTTTATCATTGCATTTTTCTATTAACCAACTCTAAGAAAATGAGTTTATCTTTTTCTTGTTTTTCCCTTTGGCTTACACTTAGCATTCATTATAACATACATGGGTCAGCAATTACAAATTCTTTGGGAAAAAGGGATATTCTGAATATTGGTGTTATGGGAAGTACATTTTGTAATGTAATACAATATGAATAATGTATCTGTATTTTTACCCCAAATTCATGTCTTTATTCTCTCCTTGGATATTGAGTTAGGCAATAGGGCTTTATACTGTTTTATGTGTGAAATATTACTACTGCTTTTAAAGTTGCTGAGATATATGAAGTGCCCCATTAACTTGAACAACATTGCAACACAGAAGCCACAGAAGTAGTGTTTATTACTTGAAGAACGGTTGTAGGGCTGCCATGGTAAGCTGACTATCTCTAGCAAGGGTAGTCTTGCAACTTTCCACTGAAGGAGTCATCTCCCTTCGCCTTGTAGTCCTCAACTGTTCAGTCATCAGTGTAAACTGGATCCTCTTGGAAATTGCTGAAGGAGTGAGGGATTCCAAAATTGGAGGGGAGAGGACCGGGAGCATGTGATCACTAACATCAAATCTCTGAGATGTGACCACAGTTAAAAAAGGATGAGACCCTTTATGTGTGATTAGATTTTCAGGATAGAAGTGGGTGGTTGAGTGGGCATTTGGTTCAAGAGAAGACTTGAAATTTGGGCTGTGCTCAGCTGGGCTTCTTATGGTCATAGCCATTGGTGGATATGGTGTTGAGTGTGTGGGGCAAAGTTCTGGGTTGAGGAGAAGGAGGACATAAAGAGATGTACACAGGAGAGAAGGGAATGAGTGTCTCAGGTCTCCATCTCTGCTAAGCCTTACATCACACCTGAGGCCCCAGTGGCCCCTCCTTGGAATGTCTGTCTTATAAAGGAGAAAACACTGTTAGGCCTACTATGAATAACCTGATAGCATTTTACCTTCCTACATGTTTCTTGAGATAATGGGTGTGAGTAGAGAAAGTAAGTATCACAACTCTCCCATTTTCCAGCGGAGCTTGGGATCACTGTTGACTAGCTTGTGACAGACAGCTCTGCCGGTCGAGGGAGGAAACAGAGCTTGAACACGGTCTCCAGAGATCTTCCTGCCCCATCCTCCTGGCTCTGTAGGTGCATGTAAGTACAGTTACATGCATGGACAGTTGTCTGCATGCCTTCTTACCCTCTCTGGTTCTATAAATATATACAGTGCCTAACACATACCTCACGGTGCTCCTCTAAGCAGTGCAGATACAGTATGAGGCAATAAAATGTGCCTCCCCTCCTGGAGCCACTGTTCCCATGAAGAGAGACAATGGACATGTTAGGAAGCCAATATAACACTGTTCTGAGGAGTATGAAGTGCAGGGGAGAACCACAAAGCAGAGTTAGGGGATGGTGAATATTGGAGGGGGGGTGCTTTTTCAGGGATATGGTTGGGCAAGTCAGGAGAGGGCATTAGAGCAGGGCTTCTAACTCTGCTGCTACACTGGACCCAGAGGCAGGTCCAGGTTTTATGGGGTCTGAAGATTATACAACTTTGGGGGTTCTTTTAAGAAAAATAATACAGGATTACAAAAATGAATATTTTTGAGAAAGAGTAAAGAAATAAATTACATATACTGAAAATGTATGAAATCCAAAATAACCTCATACAATCCAGGAAGGTAACCTAGTATTTTAAATTAACTTCTGGTCGCATTTCTATTACATGTTTTCTCTGAGGTTTCGGCTGCCTGCTCTTTTATTGCCTCTTCATAGGGTGACAATTTTGCAATAATTTCTAATTAGAGAATAGAAAGCTCCCTCAGTCTTTCTTCTAGCATGGTGGATTAAAATTGCTTTTACCGATAGTTTAAAAATGTTCTTTGCAATGTCACAACCCATTGTTTGTCATGTCATATAAATTTTTAGAATTCTTACCAACTTTGGAAAAAATGCTACCAAAATTTCTGCCATTTATGAGTTGTAAGATTTCAGAGCATTTCAGGACATTTCTTGTGTGATAACTCAATATTAAATACTCTTTAAGTCAGTGACCCTCACTGACCAGCTTGTCATCGATGTCCTCTAGGAGTGGTGCATTTTGAGTTTTAGATGATCTTTGTTGATGTAAGCATTTTGTTTCAGATATGACAGAAATTTGAATATTTTCCAGTGTGTTCAGGTGATTCACTCCTTTACATTGATTGAATTAGCAAACAATCTGAGAGTCTATGAATTATTCCTATGAGAAGCATAACTCTTCCCTTTAATGGATTACCACATTTAGTATGATCTGAACATCGTTTTTAATATAATTTGCTTCTAAATGTCAAGATATTTTTCCTGTTTTTTGTGCCAATGTATTTACTTCTGTTTCCATTAATTTTAATTGAACTTCTTAATAAATTTAAAAATGGTAAAAGAATGTACCCTTCATAAATATCCAATTCAGGAGTCTATAATTTATTTGTTTGCTAAAACATTCCAAAAGTCTTTTCAAATTACAGTTAAAATGGCATCTTGATGCTTTAGCAACATTTTGAATATGCTTTTTACTTTTGTTTGTGCTCAGATTCCTCTTCCAAGTCTTTGCAAATTTATGCCAGAGTCCTTTAAATGTCTTTATGGCCCAGATAGCTTCATAATGCGAAGATCATTTCATAACCCTTAAAATCTTTAAAGAAATGTCCATGTTGGCACGTGTATATAAAACAACACATCTACAATTCACAGCTCAAAAGATAACAATTAAAAAACTTAATACAGAAGTTGTTATCAACTTTGGTGCTGCGGAGCTGACTTTTTCTTCAACAGGATTAAGGGACTCTCCTTACAGCGTTTATTATGCCATTTTTAATGTTTCAAAAGAGTGCATGTAGTCCTTTCTCCATCCCTGCTTTTCATAACAGAGGTGTTTTCATGTGACTGACGATGAATGACATTGAAGGGCAGGTTATAATAGTCCAAAACTTGTTTCACTTTGTTGAATTAAAGTCATAGACAGTTGTCAATTGGCAAAAAAAGTTGAGCATTTCTCATAGAGTTTCCTGTTGAAAGAGAATGCAAAATAATCACCATGCATCAATGTTTGCTACATCCAGTGTAGGATCTATAACAATGGAGTAGTATTTAGTGTCTGGTTTATTTGACGCACCATTTACTGGGACATGGCTTCCACTAAGATATTTTCTTCCCATCAAATTTAAATTTTGATAGGAGAAATAATTCTGAAAATGTATAAAGTTTGTCTAAGATCAAGGCCTCCGAAAGAGTAATTCAAATCCTTCTAGAAATTGCCACTACTTTTTATTGAGCTACTGAATTGTGTAGTTGTAATCCAATTATTCTTACTCTGCATCCATTGACTTACCTATGAGTGTATAGGGAGTTTTCACTGAGTTTCTTCAGGCTGATTTGCTTTGTCAGAGACAATTTTGCATTCTCTATCATCTGGAACTGTCAGACCTGCTCAGGACAAGATGCACTGGCTATGCTAGATGCAGCCCAGTATGTTGGGATGTATAAAGCATGCATCTTGTTTATTATATAGGAATTCTTTGTTTTTACTGTACTTTTATGGGTTTATATTATATGACCACACAGATTCTGATGAATTCTACTTTTTTTTAATGGATCCTATCACAAAATAAAAAGACAGTACTTTTTTTTTTCTTTTTTTCTTTTTTTAACATGGTTAGGCACGAGAACCAAACCTGGTGAGAACCATGGTAGGTGAGAACTCTGTCACTGAGCCACTGTGGCCCACCTGACAGTACATTTTAATCGTACCATTGCGTTGTTTTTATTTTGTGTTTTACACAGAGTGTTCTTGTTTTATTCACTATTTGTGAGATATAAAGGCTTATAAACTGACTCACACATCTTCAACCTGAAACATAATGACATAGTGCCCTAATTATTTTAAATGTTTAAAGAGGACAAGATATAATGTTACTTAACATGAAAAATGCTATCAAGTGGAATAAAAAATATTGAATAATTAAAGAAAAAGATGTGGGAGTATTTAATGGAAAAAAAAACTGACAAGTATTTTGAAGACTTTTGGCCATGTGTTTTTATTTTATTTATTTATTTTTTATTTAAGAAAACAAACAATACACTTAGAACCACCAAAAATGGATATCTTAGTTAGCTTAGCCATGGGTATATTTAAATAAAGTACCCATATAATTATTGTAAAGCCTGTGCGTGCACAGTAAGTTTCATAAACCAGTTAAAAATTAAGGCAACAAGGAAAACATCTACAAATTCAGATAGCAAAGTTCTTAAATTCTAACTATTAAACACTAACTTAGATACCATTTGATCAGCTGTCAACACTGTGAATGTTCTCAAAATATCAAGTAGAAAGTTCTTATGAATTTCTGCATTGCTATAGTAATGACCCATGTAACTAAATATTTTGCTGACTTCAGGAAATTATGAAGATACAAATATTTTTACAGTTAGAATATGAAAATCTTAACCACCTAAAATGAATATCTTAGTTAGCTTATCCATAGGCATATTTTAAAAATACCTAAGTAATCATCATAGAGCCTGTTTGTACAGTGTTTCATAAAGCAATTTAAAATTAAAGCAAGGAAGGAAAAAAATCTATAGATACAGGTATCAGAGTTTAAATTCTAAATATTAAACACTATCTTAAATACCATTTGATTATCTATCAAAACTGTGTGCACTCTCAAAATATCAAGTAAAAAGTTTTTACAAATATCAACTTTGCTATAGTAGTGAACTATGTTACTAAAATGTTTAGTAATCAAATTTTTGATTTCAGGAGCTTATTTTATCTAATATTACTATAATTGCCTGTAGTTTTTTTTACCTTTTTTTGTAAAATATAACTTATAGGTAAAGATATATACAAAGAAAAGAAAGAAAAAAAGCAATAATTTTCAAAGCAAATTTTAACAAGCAACTACAGAACAGTTCCCATTTGTCATGGGTTACCATGCCCTCATCCCAGATTTTTCCTTCTAGTTGCTCTAAAACACTGGTGGCTTTATTAGAGTCATAATAACGTAATCATACAGTATCTGTTCTTTTGTGTCTGACTTATTTCACTCAGCATTATGTCCTCAAGGTTCATCCACGTTGTCATATGTTTTGGGACATCATTTTGTCTAAATGCTGCATGATACTCCATTGTGTATATATATATATATATATATAATATATACACACACCACATTTTGTTTATCCACTCGTCTGTTGATGGACACCTGTGTTGTTTGCATCTCTTGGTAATTGTTAATAGTACCGCTGTGAGCATCGGTGTGCAAATATCTGTTCGTGTCAGTGTCCTCAGCTCTTCTGGGTATATACCCAGTATTTGTATTGCTGGGTCATAGGGCAACTCAATAATTATTTTTCTGAGGAATCGCCAAACTGATTTCCATAGCAGCTGAATCATTTTACATTCCCACCAACAGTGAATAAGTGTTCCAATTTCTCTGCATCCTCTCAGACATTTATTGTTTCCTGTTTGTTTAATAGCAGCCATTCTTATAGGTATGTGGTGATATCTTGTTGTCTTAATTTGCATCTCCCTTATAGCCAGTGAAGATGAGTAGTTCTTCATATGATATTTAGTCATCTGTATTTGCTCTTCAGAAAAGTGCCTATTCATTTTCTCTGCCCATTTTATAATTGGGTTGTTTGTTCTTTTGTTGTTGAGCTGTTTAATTTCTTTATGTACATAGGGTATCAAGCCTTTATCTGATATGTGGTTTCCAAATGTTTTCTCCCATTGAGTTGGCTGTCTCATCACCTTTTTAACAAAGTCCTTTGAGGCACAGAAGTTTTTGATCTTAAGGAGTTCCCATTTGTCTATTTTTTCTTTCGCAGATTATACTTTAGGTGTAAAGTTTAAGAAGCTACTTCATATTATTAGATCTCGAAGATGTTTTCCCTAGAAGATTTTTTTCTAGATGTTTTATGATACTGGCTCTTACATTTAGGTGTTTGATCCATTTTGAGTTAATGTTTGCATAAGGTATAAAGTAGGAGTCCTCTTTCATGCTTTTTGCTATTGAAATTCAGTTCTCCCAGGCCCATTGATTGAAAAGACTGTTCTGTCCCAATTCAGTAGATTTAGGGGCCTTATCAAAGATCAGATATCCCTAAATTTGGTGTTCAATATCTGCACTCTTGATTCTATTCCACTGGTCAGTCCTTCTCTCTCTGTGCCAGTACCATGCTGTTTTGACTTATGTGACTTTATAGTAAGCTTTAAAGTCAGGAAGTGACAGACCTCCCAGTTCACTCTTCTTTTTTAGATGTCTTTAGCTATTTGAGGTCTCTGTCTCTTTCCCTTCCATATAAATTTGATAATCAGTTTTTCCAAGTCTTCAAAGTAGGTTGTTGGGATCTTTATTGGTATTGCATTGACTCTGTAGATCAATTTGGGTAGAATTTACATCTTGATGATATTTAACCTTCCTGTCTATGAGCATGGAACGCTTTCTGTCTATTTAGGTCTTTTTTTTTAATTTTAGCATTTTTGGGGGTTATTTTCTGTGTATAAGTCTTTGAACTCCCTGATTAGGCTTATTCCTAGATACCTAATTCTTCTGGTTGCTATTCTGAATGGAATTTGTTCGTTAGTTGTCACCTAAGATAGGTCATTGCTTGTCCATAGAAACATTACTGGTTTTTGTACGTTAATCTTATATACTGCCACTTTGCTGAATTTATTTATTAGCTCAAGTAGTTTTGCTGTAGATTTCATAGGGTTTTCTAAGTATAGGATCATGTCATCTGCAAATAATGAAAGTTGTACTTCTTCCTTGCTTATTTGGATACCTTTTATTTCTTTCTCCTATCTAATTGCTCCAGCGAGTACTTCTAATAGAATGTTGAGTAATAGTGGTAACAATAGGCATCTTGTCTCATCACTGATCTCAAGGGAAATGCTTTCAATTTCTCACCATTAAGCATAATGCTGGCTATGGGATTTTCATATATACCCTTTATGATATTGAGAAAGTTTTCTTTGATACCTAACTTTTCAAGTATTTTTATCAGGAAAGGATGCTGGATTTTCTAATGTTTTTTCAGCATCAATTGATATGATCATGTGATTTTTTTCCCTTTCACTTTGTTAATGTGCTATATTATGTTGATTGATTTTCCTATGTTGAACCACCCTTGCATTCCTGATATGAATCCCACTTGATTATGATGTATAATTCTTTTAATATAGCATTGGATATGATTTGTTAGTATTTTGTTAAGAATGTTCATATCTATGTTCATTAGAGAGATTGGTCTGTAGTTTTCTTTTCTTGTATAATCTTTATCCAATTTTGGTGTTAGAGGGTCAGCTTCATAAAATGAGTTAGGTCATGGTCCTTTATCTTCAACTTTTTGGAAGAGTTTAAGCAGGATTGGTGTTAGTTCTTTTTGAAATGTTTGAAAAAATTCTCCTGTCAAGCAAGCCATCTGGTCCTGGCTTTTTTATTTTGTGGGAAGATTTTTGATGATTGATTGGATCTCTTTACTTGTAAATGGCTTGTTGAGATCTTCTATTTCTTCTTGAATCAGTATAGGTAATTTGTGTGGTCCTAGGAATTTGTCCATTTCATCTAAATTGTCTAATTTGTTGGCAGATAGCTGTTCATAATATCGTCTTATGATTTTTTAATTTCTTCATGATTTGTGGTAACAACCCCCCTCTCATTTCTTATTTTGTTTATTTGTGTCCGATTTTCTTTTTTGTTAGTTTAGCTAGAGGACCATCAATTTTATTAGTTTTATCAAAGAACCAACTTTTAGCTTCTTTGGTTCTGTTGCTTTATTGTTCTCCAGTATATTTCTGCTTTAGTCTTTATTATTTCTCTTCTTTTCTTTGCTTTGGGGTTAGTTTGCTAACATAGAGAATTTCTCTCTCTAAATTTAGAGAGAGAAATTCTCTATGTGAACAGTTAAATCCGCAAGTTTTGCTCATTCATGTTTTTTTCAATATAGCCATTTTAGGGCAATACATTTGCCTCTCAGCACTGCCTTTGCTGAATCCCATAAGTTTTGATATTTACTGATTTCTCTAGTAATTTCTTTCTTGACCCACTGATTATTTTAAAGTGTGTTGTTTAATCTCCGTGTATTAGTGAAAGCTCTGGTTCTTTGGGAATTATTAATTTCCAACTTTATTCCATTGTGATCAGAGAAAGTGCTTTGATAGTTTAATAAGATAGTTTCAATCTTATTAACTTAATAGAAGGCTCAGTTTATGTCCCAATATATGATCTATCCTGGAGAACGTTCCATGTGCACTAGAGAAGAACGTGTATCCTGGTGTTTTGGAATGTAATGATCTATATGTCTATTAGATCTAATTCATTATCTTATTGTTTAGGTTCTCTATTTCCTTGTTGATCCTCTGTGTGGTTGTTCTATCTACAGTGGAGAGTGGTGTATTAAAGTCTCCCACTATTACTTTTGATATGTCTATAGCTCCCTTAAGTTTTTCCAATATATACCTCATGTATTTTGGAGCTCCTTGATTGGGAGGGTACACATGTCACATGTATGATTGTTATTATTCCTGATAGTTGTCCCTTTTATTAATATGTAATGTCCTTCTTTGTCTCCTATGACATATTTACATTTAAAGTCTATTTGTTTACTATTAGAATAGTTATTCCTGCTTTCTATTGGTTACAACTTTCATGGAAGATCCTTTTCCCTCCTTTCACTTACAATCGAACTGTGTCCTTGAGTCTAAGATGTGTCTCTTGTAAACAGTATATAGATGAATTGTTTTTCAATCCATTCTGTCAGTCTGTATCTTTTAACTGGTGAATTTTTTCCATTAACATTCAAAGTAATACTGCAGAAGCAGTTCTTTTTTTTTTTTTTTTTAAAGGAAAGACAGAGAGAAGGAAGGAAGGATAGAAGGAAGGAAGGAAGGAAGAAAGGGAAACATTTTTAAACATTTTCTTGTATTTTGTTTTTCCGTTTTTTGTTACATGGGCTGGGGCCGGGAATCGAACCGAGGTCCTCCGGCATAGCAGGCAAGCACTTTGCCCGCTGAGCCACCGCGGCCCGCCCCAGAAGCAGTTCTTGACTCTAACATCTTGTCTTTCAGTTTTTATTTGTCAGATCTGTATATTATTTTCCTTCTCTCTGTATTTTCCTTTAAATTGTCTTTACTCATATTCTTTAATTCTGTACCCTCCTCCAGACCTCCCACTCCTGTCTTTTTTTTCTTATCTGCTGGCAGGGGTCCCTTTAGTATTTCTTGTGGGGCTGGTCTCTTGTTGACTAGTTCTCTCAATATTTCTTTGACTTTGAAGATTTTAATCTCTCCCGCAATTTTGAAGGCTAACTTGGCTGGATAAAAAATTCTTGGTTGAAAGCCATTCTCATTCAGGATTTTTAAAAGCAAGCCTCCTTGCTTCCATGGTACCTGTTGAGTAGCCTGAAGTCAGTCTTATGTATTTTTCCTTGTATGTAGTACATTGTTTTTCTTACCCAGCTTTCAGGACTTTCTGCTTCTCTTCAACACCTGACAGCCTGATTAGTATGTGTCTTGGAGTGGGCCTGTTCGGGTTTATTCTATTTGGACTTTGCTGGGCCTCTTTGATTTGCGTATTTATGTCTTTTATAAGAGTTGGGAAGTTTTCTTCAATTATATCTTCAACTATTTTTCCCAACCCTTCACTCTTCTCTTCTCCTTCTGAGACACCAATAATTCTTATGTTGCATGCCTCTTGTTGTCCATCATTTCCCTAAGATCCAGTTGTATTTTTCCCATCTTTCTGGCTGTTTGTTCTTTTGTATGCTCTAGTTCTATTGTTCTATTTTTTAGCTCATTTATTCTTCCTTCTGCTTCTTCAAATATGCTATCATATGTCTCCAGTATATTTTTTATTTGGTCTACTGCATCTTTCATTTCTTTGAGATCTGTAATTTTTGTATTCAACTGCACAAATTCTTCTTTATGCTCTTCTAGTGTCTTCCTGATATTCTTTATTTCTTTAAAAATGTCCTTGAGTATTTGTTCCATATTTTGTGTCACCTTTAGAATTTTGACTTGGTCATTTGGCTGTGCCATTTCTGCTTGGATCTTCATGTGCTTTATGATTTTCTGTTGTGTTTGCGGCATTTGGTTATCTTGATATGGTTATTTTGCAGGTTGTTTTCCTTCACTTTTCCAAAGTTTAGTATTTACTGAATTTTTGCTGAATGTTTCTTTTTGCTTTTTGACAGTTATTCTCTGCCTCAAGGTCCAGATCTTATGCAGGGGATAAAGTTCAACTTAAGGGTCTATTATAAGCTAGGCAGGGGTGCACAGGTTCCAGAGGCAGAATGGCTGCCCACCATGCAGGAGACCCAGTTTGGACTCCGAGTCACATCTGGCCAGGAGGTGGTGCCTTCAAATCTCCTCCTCTCTCAGCCCTGCCTCTCCTGGCCATAGCTATTTGAGGTCAGTGTGCTTGACAGGGGGCCTGTGCTACCCAGGGCAGCCAGCTGATGAGTCTCTGCTGGGGGGACTGGGGAGCTGACCATTGCATGGGGGATCAGCTATTCAGCTGGTAGGCCTGCCAGACACTATGATTTTGGGCCAGGTGTTCCTATACCTGACCAGGTGATCACTTCCCCCATCCTCAGGTCTGCTCCCGTACCATTGAGGTTTGAGTATATTAATGACAGGAGAGAACTTCTGTTTTGACTAGACATTAGTCAGAACCAAACTCTCTTTTTCAATTGTCCATAGTTGGTGACTGGAAGAATATTCCACAGACTAGCTTCAGCTGTGTATGTTTCTGGGTATTAGAAGCCAGGTTTATACCATGATAACCATCTGAATCTTTGAGTCACCTTGCTGGATAAGTTGGCTCCAGAAGGTGAGTGGCAATTCCTGGAAGCTATTTTTGCACTGGAATGACTAACAATAACTTAACTAGAAATGGCAGTGATAGCAAACCGCATAAATACATATCTCAACAAGCACCTCTTAAGTATATCCCCAACTCAACCTCTCTTTAACATCACCCACCAGATACCTGCTGCTGTACCAGTTCCACCCACCCTGAGCAAATGTGCAGTATTAAAGGTGACAGAGTGGAAGCAAAGATGTTCCTAACCACATGAGGTTACCTGACTAAAGAAACAAACTCCCTGTCCTCCAGGGCCTTGGTGGGGCCCGCAAAAATGGTTCTTGTTTTGGTTTGCTAATGCGACCAGAATGCAATGTGTCAGAAATTGATTGGCTTTTACAAAGGTAATTTGTTAAATTACAGATTATAATTATAATGCCATAAAAATGTCCAAATTAAGGCATCAACCTTCACTCAAGAAAGACTGATTGAGTCTGGTGTTTCTGTGTCACATGGGAAGACACATGGTGATGTCTGCTGTCCTTCTGTCTTGGCTCCTGGTTTCAAGCAGCTCTCCCAGCATCTCCAAGCATCTGTATCTAGGCATTTGCTCTCTGTATTGGTTCTGAACTCTTTCTCTCTCTGTGCTCTCTTTTAAGGATTCCAGGAAGCTAATTAAGACTCATCTTGACTGGGCCACATCTCCATGGAAATAATGTAATAAAAAGCCCCCACCCACAATTAGATGGGTCACATATCCATGGAAACAATCTAATCTGTAGTTCCCACCCTACAGTGGGTCTGCCCCACCAGACTGGATTTGGTGGGAAAACCCACCAAAATAATATGGTTTTTCTTGGGGTACATAACAGTTTCAAACTATGTTCCATCCTCTGGATCCCCAAAAGACATATTCCTTCTGTATTAAAAATGCATTCATTCCATCTCAGTATCACAAGAACCTTAAAACATTTCAGTAACAATACAGTACAGTACAATACCAACTCAAAAATAGTACAAAATCTCATCAAAGTCAATTGGCATGGTCTGTCCTAAGGCAAAATTCTCCTTTGGCCATGGACCCATGAAACTCAGAACAAGTTATCTGCTGCCAGTATATAAAGGAGGAGCAGTCATAGGATAAACATTCCCATTGCCATTGGAAGAAATTGGAAGGAAAACGGGTCATCAGACTTAAATAGTTCCAAAAAACCAGCAGGGCAAACTCCATTAGATTTTAAGGTCTGAGCATAATTTATCCTAGGGCATGAGAAAGTGGAAGTCTCACCCATTCCAAGGGCTTACACAGTGGCCCTGCTTTCTCCAAACCAAGGGTGAGGGTTGTAACATGGGGACGTGTTGGGGAGACCACCTTTTTCTTGGCTTCACCCTCTCTAAGCATGTGGTGGTGCCTGGATTCTCTGCCATCTCTAGGGCATTGCTCAACCACTTCAGAACAGTGGGGCAGTAGCCAGTTTCTCTCCAATCCTTGGGGAATATGTTCCACCCTGCCTGAGGTCTGCATGAACATTGAGGAGAAATGTCTGCTCTCTACCTTAAGGGCAAATTCACCCTCTCCACATGCATGGGTGGATCTTCTCTCCTGGCCCAAGATTTTCTGGCTCCATACCCTAGCTTCCATGGTCCTGCCTTTGAAGTTATTTTTCCTTCAAACTGTCCCTTCTCTGTCCCTTTTATTCCAGATTGGTAGTGGGTCTGTTTATACAGATCTCAAAAAAAAAAAAAAATGTTGGTTTTCTATGCAACACACAAGGATCATAACAGACAGTAGGGCTTTTTCAAAAATCCTTTCTGGATAACTCTATCCCCAATCCTGGCTTGTTTCCCAATGGTTGACTGTGTCCATGTTTGGTTAAATCCTCATGTGGGGCAATATTTTCTGGGGTCTCATTTTCCCAAAGCTCAGAATTTTCAAAAATGCCGGTTTCTAGTTTCTTCGGAACTCAAAATTCAGTTCTTAGTGCATTCCTTTCCTTTCATTATAAGCTGCAAGAAGCCAAACTGCTGCATTTTCCACATTTAGTTTGGAAATTTCCTCAGCTAGGCATCCAAGCTAATTGCCTTCAAATTCTACCATCCAACACCAGGACTCAAATTTGCCAAATTCTCTGCCACATTAAAACAAAGATCACCTTTCTTCCAATTTGCAGTGACACATCAAGAACCTTTAGTGTTCATATTTCTAGCAATAGTTTCTTCAAAGCAGTCCAGGCCTTTCCTATTCACCTCCTCACAATTCTTGCAGAATCTTCCCCTTATCCATTTAAAAAGCTATTTCAACATGTTTGGTATTTGCAAACTGTAGCACCCCACTTCTCTGGTACCAAAATCGGTCTCAGTTTGCTAAAGCTGCCAGAATGCAACATACCAGAAACAGATTGGTTTTTACAAAGGGATTTATTTAATTACAAGTTGCAATTCTAAGGCCATGACAATGTCTAAATTAAGGCATCAACGAAAGGATAACTTTACTCAAGAAAAGTCAATCAAGTCCAGGGTGGGTCACATCTCCATGGAGACAATCTAAGCAAGAGTTTCCACTCTGCAATAGGTCTGCCCCCATAAGATTGGATTTGGATTAAAATAACATGTTTTTTTCTGCAGATTGGGGCAGAGGTAGTAATAAGAAAGGAGGTCTGAGGAAATCTTTTGAGCGATGCCTTCCCCTTCATGGCAGAAATCAAGGGTGATAGCTCATGCCTAGGCCCATGTCAGGGCAGCATAAAGCCCTGCTGGGGTGGGGAGCTAATGGAAGCAGACAAGTTCTGACCCACTGCACTTGTGAGCTTCAGCCCAACTCTTCCTCTCTAGGATCTCAGGGCTGGCAAAATACCACCTGGGGCACTGGTCACCTCCCAATGGACTGTCTTTATTAGAGTGGGAAGGTGAAATTCTGAGCAGAGGAGTTGCATGAGGTGTCGTCTCCAATGGTCCTGGGAAGCATGGGCTCTCTGCTCTAAGGGGTCACCCCTTTCTGGAATACACACCTGAATTTACACAGAGTAGGGTCTGCTTTTAGCCCTTCCCCTCTATCCACATCCAAACAGAGTACCTGGTATAACACATCCACACCCACATACATGAAGCAATGGACAAAAAACACCTTCTGAAGCATAAGAGTTAAAATAAATAAGACAAATGTCCTTCAGGAGACAAGAGAGTCCATTAATAATGGGAAGCAAGAATTAAGAAATCATAAATAAAAGCCACATAATAGGGACAAAGTGGAGATAAATGCTGATCAGCTGTTTTCTGGACCTAAGGTGGTAATCACTAGTAATAATTACAGGAGAAATCTATTGGTAAGGTACCAGGAGGAACAGAGACCCTGGATGAATGCTGTTCCAGGAACAAGGAGCCAGCAGTGTTGATTGGCTACTATAACCTGGGTCCATCAGAGCTGCTGCATCCTAATATCAGTGTCTGGGGGATTTCAGGTAAGACTTTCTGTAGAAGACTGTAGGCAGGCTGGTGCTTGAAGGATGTGGTGTCAAAAGAAATGGTACATAGAAAAGCAGAAGAGAACGAGGCACACTTGGGGAACTTAGTAGCTGTTCCTATTTTTGAAGCATGAGTTGTGTCAGGAGAGAAGACCAGAGCACCTCCACGGGCACTTTCACCTCTCTGGTTTCAGAGCCATCATCTGTATAATGAGAGTCATCATTGTAACCAATTGCAAACATTTGTAGATGAAGTTTTAAAGGAATCAAGGAAGGGAAGGGTAAGTACTTTGTAAAAGCAGGCACATTTAGAGTACTAATCTCATAATATGTTAAAAATTAATTAAAATAATATGTATAGATTGCCTGAAATAGAACAAAAAAAGCTCAATAAATGCTTGCTTTTTCTTATCTTTTCTTTTTGTTCAACATTCAAAATGTAAAGAGAAATAAGACCTGGAAAAGTGATCCCTGCTATGTGGTAGCTCTGGAGAATTTACATCATGATAGAAATGAAAAATAGTGACATCTTTGAGAAAATCTCAGAGTCCTAAATACCAAATATCATTTACACACCCATAGCCCTAGGATCAGGAAGAATATAAATTAACCTGTGGTAAGGGCAAGGAAGGCCATAGGTTGCAGGGTTCTTATCTGTTTCATGAGCAAACGTGTGTGGCAGTAACCCCAATCATTTAGAGACTGATATGTGATGTACGTATGTTTTTCACTTTTGCTTTTTTGTTGCCAATTCCTGTGGAAACAGGGTTTTTCTCAGTATGAAACTCTTCACTTCATTCAGTAACTACAAACTCTGCTAGCACAGTGCTGAAACGTACACAGGAGGGGCAAACTAGCTTTAGATGTGTCTGGGGGCTCTTTGACTATGTGGAAGTACAAGAAAGGGAGACCATGATAAAGATTGGGATGCCAATGGGAGGTTCTGGCAGAAGTTCCCAAGTCACTTCCTATAGAAAGCTTTCCTTCTATTCTTTCCTCCTCTGTGCTACCTCTGACTTTATACATGCTTTCAGTTCAAAAGTCACAGAATGGCTCTGTGAGTTAGAACTGGGTTTAAATTGAGATCTGTCTGCTTTCAAATGATATGACCTTTATGGTTCCCTAGGGGACCTTGACTTCTTTGTGTATCAATAAATTACCTAGTTGAAAACTTAGAAACAATGGAGTTAATTAATGAATAGCAGTTCTTAGAAAGTTAAAAATTAAGAATGAAAAAGGTATACCAGCAAAATTCAAAGGCAAAGCAGGAGGTGTAACATTAATATCAAATAATGTAGAGTTCAGGATAAAAATATTGTGAGACCGAGAAGGACACTATGTAAGAGTAAAGGATGACATTGACAGTGAGGGTATAGAATGTCTCTGCACCAGATAATACAGCATAACAGCATTCATCTTCAAAAGCAAAGCATATGGGAAACATAGGGACAGACATACGGTGAGAGAAGACACCCAGAACAGGAAACCTCAAGTAAAATTTACGTTCTGTGAATGTCAGGAGGATAACATTTGCAAGAATATGAAGAATCAAATAAAAATAATAAGGCAGTTCTAATCAATACATTGAACTTTCAACACTGAAAATCAAGAAATGTTCCATGGACTATTCACTACAATTGAGCAATTACTAGTCCCAGAGAAACCTCAACAAGTTACAAAAAAGTAGAGATACTATCATATATATTGATAGTAATTAAGTAAAACTAGAAATTAACCAAATAAACTATTTAAGTCTTAGAATTTAAGAAGTTTTTAAGAAATTCTTGCTTCAAAGATAACCTGCAAATCCGAAGTGAAGAATCTCTAGAGCTATTGCTCATGAAACACTGTATATCAGACCTTACAGGGCACAGCAAAAATAGCATTCATAAGAAAATTCATATTTCAATGAAGATATAGGAATTAAATATCAAAAGCAAGAAATTAGATAACAATAGCTTCAATAGCAACAACAGCAACAAACAGAAGCAGAAGACTGAGAATAATAAAGATAAAAGCAGACATTGATGAGTTAGAAAATAGGAAAAGAGCAAACCTAATAAATAAAATCAAAAAATGATTCTTGGGCAAAAGTACACTGATAGTTGGTCTAATGAAGAAAAAAAGGTGGTGGAATTAAGTGCAAATACACAACACTGTTAAAAAAGGATAAATTGCAACAGAAAAAGAAAATAAAAATCATAAAAGGATACATTGCTCAAATTTATGCCGATAAAATCAAAGATCTGGGTAAAATCTAACAGGTACAGTTAGAGTACTAATCTCATGTTTTGGCATATATTACCAAAACTCATCTAGACTAAAATAATCTAAACAAGACAATTTATATGGAAGAAATAGAGAAAACTATCAAAGGACAACCACAAGCACAAATAAGACACCTATGCTAGATGGTTTCACAGGGGACTTTTGCCAAAGATTTGAAGAGCAGATAGTTCTAGTGTTATTCAAATTTCCCCAGAGTATCAAAAAGAAGAAAAACTCCCAAATTCTTATGTCATAAGCATAGCATTGACTCCAAATCATAAAACAATTGCACAGAAATGAAGCTATAAGAAATCTCACATATCATGGTAATACAATGTCCTAAGTAAAATACTAACAAACATTCAGCAGCACATTTTTAAAAGCATAGCATGACTAGGTAGTTTATTCCAGTAATTCAAGAGTTGCTTATTATAAAGCAAAACATTTAATTTATCATATTAAAACATGTAAGAAACACAATCTCATAATCTTCATAGGTGCTGAATAGACATTAGACAAAATTGAATGTCCATTCTTGATTTTTAAAAGCACTCAATAAAATAGGATTCACAAATATTTTCTTAACTAGGAAAATGTATCTCTGTTTTCCCAAAGGCAGTTTCAGGATTAATGAGGAATCACTAGAAACATTCCCACTAAATTCAGGAAAAAGACAAGGATATGCACCATCAATACTATAATTTTGCACTATTCCGGACGTGCTAGTCAGAGAAATAAATTATAGGTACAAAAATTTGAAAGGAGAAAGTGAAACCATCACTATTTAAAAATGATATGATTATAAGCTTGGAAAATTCAAGAAAATTAACAAAAGAAATGAATAAGAGCAATTAAATAATAAGGGAGCAGGATTTAAAATTAATATGTAGTAATAATTAAATATGTGTGCACGCACGCGCACACACACACACACACAGTCACACACCATCAAATGCCAGCTCATGGAAGGTTTTGAATGTCATGATGAAGACCTTGTGCTGAAGGCAATGAATAATTGAAGGACCAGGGACCAGCATGGCAGCAGGGAGAGATGTGCCCAGGTTCCTACAGAATAGTCTTGAGAGCTGGGGTGGTGCTGAGCCTTAGCAACAGGTATAGGGATGGAGAGCATATGGATTTGAGAAATATTTAGGGAGTGCAATTGGCCATATTTGGGGTAAGAGTTTGGCCCATTGTAGGGGGCAAGAATATAATTGTTGCCATGTCCTCAGTATTTTCCTTTCTCCTGGGATTATCAGTTAAATTATTACTGTTACTTTAGCAACCGAGAGAAAGCAGAGGTTGGTGTTTATAACTTGATAAATATAAAAGTGCTTTACTTCCTCCCCTTAGCAATGTCTATTCTTTTCTGTACCCTCTTTTGTTACTTGTAAATAAAAATGAATGTTGGATATTCCCTAATATTCTTTCATGGGGCCTCCCTAGTCCAGAGTCGTGGATGGACTAACAAATAGGCCAAAACCCTAGGTAGAAACTCAAGTGAGTAAGTCTGGAATGAAACGTAGGCAGTTTGACAAATTGCCATGTGTTCCTGAATATGTTAAGCTCAGTTTTATCAGTCCTTGTTTGAATGGTGTGTTGAACTCTTTTTAGAATACTCTTTTTTTCATGAGCATGGGAATATATGCTACTTTGAGAAAGAAGGGAAAGGTAAAGAAATGATAGGTGTATCTTCATGTTTATTTGCACAAAAACATCAGAATGTACTTTACATTTCTCAGTGATGTTTTCTGAGCAATAACCTACTCATTGACTTGTGAATTTATTTTTGCAAAAGAGCCAGCCAAGATGTGGACAGCAATTAAGAAAAACATAGATTGAAGTTCCCTTTAAAAAAAGTCCTAGTTGTTACATTGCATTATCAAAACTGTTCCTTTGGGAAGAAGACTCAAAAACTCAGAAAATCTTGTCTTTACAAAGTCTTTATTACTCCAATCCTCTACTTTTTTGACCCGAATTTTACAGCAGTCTAACCTTGACTGGAAGTAGAGTTTATGGATACTGAACTCTACCACTTGGCTTAATTTTCCGTTCAGATCGGCTCGGTAATAATATCTGCCTAATAGCATGCTATCTCCAAAATTTCTTGCCTAATGGAATGCTATCTCCAAAATTTCTTGTTATCTCTGCATTGCACAATGGATGAAACTAATTGTGTTTTAAAGAGACTAAATATTACAGTTGCATAAAAAGGTCCATTATGTCTTAATCAGAGTATTAAACATCTGCGACCTGGGAGAAGAAAAAGGCAGAGATTTGGTTTGATGTTTGAGTGAAAACTGGGTGATAAAAACAAGGCATTAATGGAGAAGATTCTGTGGTTTTTATTGTCATTGACCTTTCCAAGCCCACTGTCTCTTTTCGCATGATCACTTTGATTACTAATCTGAGCAGCCCATCTGTGAAAAGGATAATTTAGGGAAATGGATGAAAATGCATTCAATTTCTTTGGCTGTTGCTGCTCTACCCCATTACCTGGGGGATGACACCTCTGCGGGCCTATTCCTCATCCTGAGCCACTGAACTGTCAGAACTCACACCCCTGCTGCTGCAGATCATGAAAATGGTTGGGTCTGGGTAACCACCTGCCCCACCAGTGGCCTCACTTGCAGGGTGCTGCAGGCCAGGCCTGAGGGGTGGAGGGAAGGATGGAAATTGAAAGTCACACCTCCACCACATGCTAGCTGCGCCTGTGGGCTTCTGCAAGTGGCTTCAGCTCCATGAGCCTCATTCCCTCCGCAGTAAGACGGAGGTAATGACGTCAAAGCTTGTTAGGCTCAAGTGGTATTTGTAAGCAAAGCATGCAGAATAGCCTCCAGAATGGAACACAGTCAGCTCTAGTTCCTTTCCTCCTTCACTTTCCAGATTCCAGAGAAGTGCTCATTGTGTAAGAGGATATTTCTTCATTATTCATTTCTTCCCCCCTACATTTATAGAGTGCTGACTATGGGCCAGACACAGGGCTGGGAATACAAAGATCGTTAAAATGTATTTCAAGTTGAGTTGATTAGAGCATGGAACGAATGAAGTTAGGGTCATAGCTTTGAACTGAAGAGGGGTCAGTTATTTTTTTTTATCTCCATTCTTGCTTTAAATAATTATAACAGTAATCAACATGATGTCTAAGCAGTGAACTGTTTTAAATGTAATTTTTCTTTTCATTTAAAATATTATGGTATTGATTAAATAACAGATTAATCAAGTTTATTAAAGTATAAAAATGCAGTTAGGGCTAAATTTGAAAACAAGAATAATGGAGTATAATTTTTTTTTGCAAGAAGCACTGCCCAAAGATTTCCATTGTTAATATTTACATGTATAACTTTCCGGAATTTTCTGTGACTTTTTCTCTGTGAATGTATAGATAACTCTGTATTAATTTGTATGGGTGTATATATGTTAAAAATGTAGGATTTTGAAAACAAAAATGAAATCCTACATTACTACTTTATAGCATGATTTTTCATCCAAAAATACATTTTGAGTATCTTTTCATGTTCTACTATTTCTAATTTTTTATTTTGTAAGCAACTCTGAAACAGGCTTGTATATACATTCTTGTATGCTTAGCCAATTGTTCCCTTAGAATCAATTCCTAGAGCTGGAATTCTGAGCCAGTTTTTTTAAATAAGGTATTTTGATGCCTAGAGCCAAATTTGTCTCCAGAAACAGGGTGCTAATTTACATACCCTGTAGCAATACCTGAGAACCCCTATTTCTCTTCAATTTCACCTTCACTTTGATCACTGTTTTCCATCACTTGCAATTTGATAGTGGGAGACATTTTTATTTCTTTCTTAAAAGTTTTTATTTCTTCATTCTCTAGTTAGGTTGATCATTTATTGGCCATTTATATGAACTCAGTCATTCTTAAAATAATTTAATAAAGGTTGAACTACTTTCCCCAGTTTCAAAAAAAGAAAATTGGTATCAAAGGGGCTTACATGAATTAACCAGGTGTGCATGGTTGGCAGGTGCCAAGGCTGGTTTCCGACTGGAATCCATCTCGTGCTGGAGCTTGTACTCATCTGCCTATGACTTGCCTCCACCCATCTCCCCAGGCAGCCAGTTCACAGGTAGATGATGGATACGAGAAGAAATGGGAGTCATAATCAGTTAACTCATTTCTCCTTTATTTAACAGGGATAGCAAGCACCTCCTGCCTGCAGAGCCCTTGGAGAGATCCTGAGTCATGGGGATTCCTCTTCACTGTTCTGTCTTGGTAAATTCTTCAGAGATCATCAGCCCCACGCTGGGGTAAGAATGTTAAATCCAGGGAGTGGGTCAGGGACTTAGTGTGAGGAACACACTGGGAAGAATGGAGACAGCAATAAAGAAGATAGAAGCACACTGGGGAGCAAAGCCACTCATAAATGGGGGGAAACTTGGTCAAAATCGTCAGTTGGTCTGGGATTCAAATAGGAAGGTAATGATGAAAAACAGAACTTTGGAATTCTTATACTGAGCCGTTTCTGTTGGGATATGTCTTAAAACCTGTTGCCTGCACAGTTTGCTCTTATACATGTTGGCAGGAGAATGATAAGAAGCATCTTTGCTGCCACTGAAGCCATACACCCATTAGCACCTTCCCAGTCTCTGCCATGGGAGCCGTGACCCTCTTTCTTTTCAGAGCCATCCCTTTAACTTGGCTTTGGATAGACGATGCTGCCCCTGGCCAGTCACCCTCTACATTCTGTGGCTATTCAGCCTTACTCTCTGTCCCTCTCCACCTGAGCTTAAATGTGCTTAAGTCTCTCTCAACTTAAAAAAGAACCCTTACCTCCAGCACAAGAGCTTATCTTCTGCCAAATTTCCTGCCTTTTCTATGTTCAGGTGCATTTGATGTTTCCATTCCTTGCTGTACTATCCACGTGCTGGCTCACCCCTCCACTGAAGCAACTCTTGTCATGATCAATTACCTTCTTATTGCTAAATCCATGATCATCAATAACCTCCTTATTGTTAAATCCAATGTTCCTTTTCTACTCTCTATCTTATGTGATCTCAAGGACTTCCAAACTTGCATTCTTCATTATAAAACCCGTTCTTTGTCTTTCTTGTCTCTATAATTTCCAAGTTCAGCTCCTATTCATCTTGCTCTTTCTCAGAGCTTCCACTAGAATCTGTACATCCTTAAGTGTTGGTGTTGCAGTTTGAGATCCTCAGGAAACAAATTGTAAAGCAGACATTTGTGTGCAGTTGAGTTAAGGAGTGCTCTGAGAAGATACACCTGAAGGGCAGTGAGGGATAAGAATTGGGCTGAGGGTAAAGCAGCACTACAACGCACTTGCAGTGGAAGCACCATGACTTTGCAAAGCTTGGAATCTGAAGTGGTTCTCCAGAATTGTTTCATTGTAGGGCATTCCCTAAGTAGATAAGCCATCAGATAAGGGGTTGTAATCCAAGGCAAGGCAACTCTCTTTGGATGAGGGGCATTCCAAGGGAAAGGTCAGCCTCCAGGGAGTGTCTCATTCCTGAGAAGGGATCTAAGTTTCATGTATCTACTACAGTGTGTGGCCCTCAACATTTAGTTCTCAACCTCTTTTATCTCACTTCATGTGCTCCACCTGGGTGAACAACCAACCCCATGGATTCCACTGCCTTCTAAATCCTAATGCCTGATCTCTCCAGTCCAGGGGTGTATCCTGATCAGCTTTGTAACTTACCACTGCAAAATTCCCTTTCAATTGTCAGTAACTTCAAACTTAACATGTTATGCAATAACAATGAATGTAAAATACACTATTGTTCTTTAAAATACCATTTCCAATTTCTGAACAGCCCAGAAACCTGAATAGCACATGGACTACTTCCTCCACCTCACTTCCAAAATCTGAATGGTCACTAAAGCCTATAAGTTCTATCTCCTGAGTGTTTATTGTGGCTGTCAATTTCTCTTCATCCCTGCTGCCAGTGCTGCTGTCGGCACACACTCTTCTCACCTGGACTGCGCAGCTGTCTCCCGAAGGGCCCTGCTGTCTCTCTTCAGAAAGGAGGAATGAGGGTTTAAGCTGTACACATCTGTTGTTTTTACTACTAATATAATATCCAGTGGCTTCTAATTGTTAACTTATTAATTCAACAACTATTACTGGGCACCGTTGTATGTGTGCTGGTCTGCATTAATGATCAAAGCAGGCAAAGTCACAAGTCCCATTAGTTCTAGTTTCCTGGACACACACACGCGAATCATAAACAAAGGAGTGCATCTTAATATTAGGTGGTGATAAAGCAGGGTAAGGACATAGAGAAAGACACTGTGGGTGTCAGTATTGAGGAGATATTTTACATAAATTAATCTAGGAAGATCTCTTTAAGAAGGTACCTTTGGAGTGGACACCTGACGAAGGTGAGAGTAAGGGAGTCATACAGAGATCTGGGGGAAGTGCAGCCCACGTGGCCGGAGAAGCCTGGGGCAGGAGCTTGTTGGCAGGTTGGAGGACACACAAGGAGGCTGAGGTGGCTGGAGCTGAGAGAATAAGGGAGAACACTGAAGGGGCTGGGGAGAGACAGAAAGTACAAGTTTCAGTTGGGTAAGGCCTTGCTGTCTGCTATAAAGATTTGGGTTTTATTCTGTTTGAGTTGGGAGGATGTAGATGGTTGTGGTCAGAGGAGTGACATGGTAACACCTACAGATAAAGAACCCCCTTGGGCTCCTTTGTGGAGAATACACTGTAAGAGGGCTCCTGAGAGCAAGGCAACCAGAGCAGAGATGATGGGGCTGAGATAAACAGAAAGCCATGAGGTGTCTCAGATGGCCCTCTTCATTACCCTGCTTTAACTAAACACCATGGTGGTAAGTGCCTTGCTGGTCTCTACTGATGAAAGTATAACCAGTGCCTAGCAGAGTCTTTTGCAATGTTGGTGTGCCACAAGTATTTGTGAATGAATGAGTAATTTTAAAACTGCAGTGTGATGGGTTTGTGGTCTTTAATTGAAAAAGAGCCCTTGGCTGGAAGGTAGAATTTGAATCCATCATAATAATACATCCAAGAAGCCACTTTCCTCCAAGATTACTTTGCTACTCCCCTTCAGTCAGATAGGATTAAAAGATAACTTTTATTAAAGTAATATCTGTACCTATGATAGTTTAGAGTACAAGTACTTTCCTTCCCCACCCCACCTGTTCTCAGGTCTTTCCAAAGGCAACTGTGTTCTACTATTGGTATTTTTTTCATTGTATTCCCTCTTATTTCTAAATAAAATGCTTTTGTTACCATTTATTGATGTTTCAATTGTGGAAACCATCTATTGACTTTATAATTATGGAAGATGAGAACTCTCATATCCTCTCCACTCACATTCTCTTTTTTTCAACCTCTGAAAAGAGTTATATCACAATTTTATTGCACCTTTCAGTGTGGGTGATTTATGACTATGGAAATATTGTTGAAGCAGTATTTACTGAGCAAGGGTGTTCAATTACTCTATTTCCTCTCTGATATAACTTATTTATTTTCCTGGCATTAATAATTACCTTGTGTGTTATTTAGTTAGTTTTTTGTGTGTACTTACCACCCAGTCTTACCTAAATTCTCTCAAAAAAATTGTAAACATCCTCTGTGCCTTGTCAAGTGCATTGGGTAATGTATTTTTCCCCTTATGCATTGTACATCCCTATCAGAGCACTGTGGGTCTAGATTTTTCCACCACGCTGTTCTGACAGATCTGGTTCTACTCCACAACTTTCCTTCAGAGACAGTACCATTGCTTCCCTCTAGGTTAGACCCGTTTCCTCAGCCTCTGTGAGTCTCCTAGGACTGCATTCCACGTCAAGTAACAGAAACCTGAGTACAAAGTCTGAAACAATAGTTGGTCCCCCCACCACAGACACATATGCTGAAAGTCGAGAGTCTGCAGTTCCTGCATTGGTTCAGTGACCTAATGGTGCCAGGATTAGTGTTCTTGCAATCCTTTTGGCCTTTATGCTCAGGTTTGCAAGATGGCTGTTGCAACTCCGTCATCATATCTAGTTTTTTAGTTTTCTAGGCTGCTCAAGCAGAGACCACGAAATAGGTTGGCTTGAACATGAGACTATTAGGTTATGGTTTCGAGGCTAAAGGAGTGTCCAAATCAAGTCCTCATTAAGGTGATGCTTTCTCCCTGAAGACTGTGGCATTCTGGGGCAGGATGCCAGCAATCCTTTAAGTCCTTAATCTCTGCAATCCCTCAAGGAATCTGGTATTGCTTTTGATTTTCTATTTTGCTAAGTAGGGGCTGTTCTAATGGCTTCCATTTGGTCTTTTCTGCTGTAATAACTCTCTTCCAAAAAGTCAAGGAACCAGTCTGGGGATGATGCCAGTTGCGAAGCATCTCCTTTCCAATTATGCGTTCTGGAACTGGGGAATCAACCACAGATTAAGTCTGGGGCCATGGATCCACTGAGGAGTGGAGCTGAGTTGCAACTCCATTGATCACTGAGCTCCATAAGCTCCTGCTCCAACTTATAGACCACAGTGACATTTTAGGTCCGTTGGAATTAATTTCACTTCTGAGTCAGTGTCTAATAATCCCAAAAAATGTCTGGTCGTTTCCTTTTCCTCAAGGTCCACTTACCCTGGTAAAAGGCTGTAAGTCTCTTTGGGAAGGCTTGGAGGAAGATTAACAATATAAATTTTTGACAATGTAGTAGTGTCCTTCTCCAAGGTGATCCAGTCTTCCCTCCATTCAAGAGTCTCTGGTTCTGTAAACTGATCAAGTGTGGGAACTGACTAAGAGACCGTGACACTCTGTTTTTGTAGGTTGTTAGACTTCTGTTCACTTGACCTAGTAGTCTTCTGCCTATACAGAACAAGTAATAATTTAGTAGACTGCCCTTGTATTTTACTTCTAGATACCCCATCATTTACTAGCCAACACCATATGTCTGTGGGAGTCAGACTATTTTAATTATTGCTTAGTCATCTTTCCGTTATAGTGGCCATGCCCACCGTGTCTTGGCAATTAAGTCCTGCCTCTAGGCTCCTGCCAACATGAGATAGGATCATTCCCATTGTGTTTAAAGATTCCAGTTCAGTGACAACAGTTCCAACAGTAATTTCTGACCTACAGAGAAGAGCAACCACAGGGTTCTTTAGGGATGATGGAGTTAGTCTCACAGATGTATTCCTTATAGTCCTGTTGAAAGATGTGTCCTCTGGAGATTCCTGGGGCAGGTGAGCAGGTCTTATTTGATAAATCCACTCTAACGTTCCAATCTGTCTAAGCTTTTGGATCCCCTCATCTACATTATACCAAGGCAGCTCTGGCATTTTGACCTCAGGTAATGTTGGCAAACTTCTGGTCCATGTTTCGGCCAACCACCCAAAAAACTGTTAATGCCCTTTCTAACACTTAATGCTATTTTGAAAGTATTGTGTACTTCAGAAAAGCCATGTCCTTTAATTCTGATTCAATATTATAGGGTGGAAAACTTTGATTAGGTTGCTTCCATGGAGATTGACCCACTCAATTGTGGGTGTGATTTTTTGATTAGATGGAGATGTGACTCTCTCCATTCATGGTAGATCTTGGTTAGTTTACTGGAACCCTCTAAAAAGGAAAGACCTTTTGGTGAAAACACAGTTGCTTCAAAGCCAACAGAGATACAGATAGTTAAAAATGCTTGGAGTGCTAACAGAGAGAACCTAGATGTCGATGTTTGGAGATGCACAGCCTGGCAGATATCACCATATGACTTCTTGCTAAGCAAGCCAGAACCCAGAGTTGTGTCCTGGAGGAGCTAAATGAAGACACACAGATGCTTAGAGAGGAAACAACTGGCATCAGATGCTGGGAGTATGGAACTGAGAAGGAGGACCAGCAGAAGCTAGCCACGTGCCTTACCATGTGACAACATCAGCCTTTCTTGAGTCAAGCTGTCTTTCCTTGGATGCCTTAGTTTGGGCATTTTTATGGCCTTAGAACTGTGAACTCATAATTTAATAAATACCCTTTCTAAAAGCTGTTATATTTCTGATATATTGTATTCCTGATAGCATTAACAAACTAAACACTCCTTGAGCTTTAACACTGAATCCAGAATTTCTGCTTGGTTGCCCATATTGATGAATTCAGCCTGGTCCATTATGTTCCTTCCAAACCCTTAATGTCCATTCCCATACATCTTCCCCTGATTCTTGTCGATATAAATTTGAAAAATCCTGATGTTTTTTTGGAGCGTAGTGCACTTACTCATGCCTCACCTTTTGGGGCCTGTTGGGACTTTAGTCTTTGTTTTAGTTTGTAAGCTGCTGGAATGCAACACACCAGAATTGGAATGACTTTTATAAAGGGAATTTAATAAGTTACAAGTTTACAGTTCTAGGCCCACAAAAATGTGCAAACTAAGGCATCCAGGAAAAGATACCTTAATTCAAGGAAGGCTGATTGGTCAGGAACACCTCTGTTAGATGGGTAGTTACATGGCTTGCATATGTTGGTCCCTTGCTCCTGGGCTCCATGGCTTTCAGCCTCTGTTCCTTTAGGGATTCCTCACTTGGCTTTTCCAGGACTGGCTTTCATCTCTTGGGTTCCCTTGGCTCACTCAGGTTCTGGCTTGCTTAGCATCTCATGGTGACATCTGCTTCACTCCAAGCATCTCCAAACATCTATGTCTCTGTTCTCCAAATGTCAGCATCTTTGTCAGCTTTACTCTGAAGTTTCTGTTGGCTCTCTCTCTGTCGACTCTGCTTTCTCTAAAGTGTTTCCTTTTTTAAAGGACTCCAGAAAACTAATCAAGACCTACCTGGAATTGATGGAATCATGTCTTCATCTAATGAAAAGGTCACACCCACAATTGGGCACGCCACTTCTCTGCGGAGATAATTTAATCAAGTGTCCCTACAATATTGAATCATGATTAAAAGAAACGGCTGCCCCTACAAGATTGAATTAGGATTAAAACATGCCTTTTCTGGGGTACATAAAATATTTTCAAATCAACATAGTCTAGTTATAAGTATGGAATATAAGTGTAGTAACGGTGGGTCTTGAGAGGAATTAGAAGCATTTTACTGAGCCATCTACCTCAGGGCATTTCATTGCAGTTACATCTTGTGTATGGGATTACTTTCTTCATATTGAAAGGTGAGGATTGTTTCCTTAAGGCAGGTGGTTACTGGTTTATCGGGCCAGGGTTAATCTCTTTAGGTGGAGGTTGGATGTCTGATTCCTCAGGCAGACAGGGGTGAAGTGGCAGATTCCTAAGGGTAGACCATTACAGGAGGATCCGGCAAAGACTCAATGGAATCTAGTGTTTCAGTTGCCCTCACTTGTATTATTATCCATTCATATGTCCCCATTCCAATTTTCAGGATCCCGTTCTTTTCCAATAATGTATTCATTTTAACAGCAGACACCCTGCAAGCCTGGGGATTCAGTGTACCTTTTAATTCCACTCGTATGATGAGACTCTAGGTTTGGTTTTCAGAAATCTCAAGTCTCTTGCTACACAAATTAATATATATTTGTTGTTGTTGTTGTTGTTTTGCATGGGTAGGCACTGGGAATCGAACCCAGGTCTCTGGCATGGCAGGAGAGAACTCTACTTCCTGAGCCACTGTGGCCTGCCCCAAAATATGATTTTATTTCATGGCACATGTAGAAACTGTCATGTCCTTCATGTGATTCTTAAGTTAGTAATTTGAAGCCTTGAACTCATCTCTTTCTTCTACAACTGTATCCAGCATATTTAGGAGAAACCAGTTAACATCATGCTTTTTAAGTTATAAAACTCTATTAAGGTCAAAAACACTCACTGGGAGCCTTGCCTCTTACAAGCACAGGAAGAGCAGTATCCCATGGTAATATTTTGTATATCTCTATTTCCAACTCAAACCATGGACTTTCAGTGCCATTTAATTGTTGGAAATAGTCATTAGTACCTTTGAATCTAATCAGATTAAAGAGACAATCAAAACTTCATAACCAGCTCAGAAATCTCATCCTTAAGATTCTGTATCTCAAGAATCACTCCTGGCCAAAATCTATATTTGTCAGGGTTCTCTAGGGAAGCAGAATGGACAGGATAATGTGAGTATGATATATTTTAAAAGAATTGGCTCATGTTTTTATCGGGATAGACAATTCCAACTCCTATAAGGTTATAAGCTACAAATTCCAAAGAAGGTTTTCGATGAATTCCCCAGAAGTAGCTGTTTGGCTCAAATAGAGATGTATATTATCCCTTCTAACTGATGAAATCTTCACTTCTTTTAAAGCCTTCAACTGATTGGATGAGACTTCTTTCATTGTTTAAGGTTGTCTCCTTAGTTGATTGGATGTATAATCAACCAATCAATTTATTGACGATATTAACTCCACCGGATTTCCTCACAGTAACAGGCCAGTGTTTGCTTGATCAGACAACTGGACACCATAACCTGGCCTGGTTGACACATGAAGTTAACCACAGCAGCTGCATTCAAGATAGAATGATAATTCCAGATCTGTACACGCCTCTTTATTAGGAAAGCAAAATAATTCTCAGGATTCATTCTTGGTGATTTCAATCTTATTGGCCAGAACTGGTCACACAGCCATCTCATTAGAAGGGAACTTGGGAAAGCAAAGACCTTGGGTGTCATGCTTGAATGGGATCAGTAATTACCTACTACTTGGATTGGGCATATTGCTGCCCTAAGCAAAACTGTTTATTTTTAACCAAACAAGAAGAGGTGTGGATTTTGGATACTCAACCAATAGCGGTTTGTTTTTTGTTGGTGCTCCTCTCTGCAGGCTTAGGCTTAAGCTTATCTTCTCTGAAAGTTCAGTTGTCCTTTTGTTTGCTTTCCATTTCCTAAAATTTACTCTCCACTTCTCATCTGCTGTCATTTCCTTTCTGAAACTTTTGTCTTTATGGGTTTTCAGTTTAAAAAATTCCCTTACTCTCATCCTTGCAGGATTTCAGGAAGTAGTTAGTTTTAACTGCAAGTCCAGAAGTTAATTTTAACTGCAAGTCCAGAATATAACCTTAACTTGCTCTGGATCATCAAAGCATTTATTTTGTCCCTGTTTTAATAATGCATTATCCTGAAGGCAAGAAGTTTTCCTGCTATCTTCCCTTTCTATCCTGAGCTTGCCCAAGGGCCTTGCTCACTGCAGGTGCAGAGAACATATTTGCTGAATTGAGCCGTTCTTTGGAAACATGACCTTATATCTTATTTAGGTCCCCCATGAAACAGCTTCAGGCAGTTTTTTCCCTCATTTCTGACTCCACTGAGCTATATAACAGGAAAAATAAATGAAGCTCCTGGGGGCAGAGTTTTGGGGTCCAAAGTGAGGCCATGGTATATTTTTAGTCCAAGGTTTCTGAGGTGGCAGATTGGAGTTGCAGCTGGAGGGGAAGATCAGGGAGGTATAGTTCTGCAGAGGTGTAAAGGCCCCAGAAAGGTGTGAAGTCACTGTGTGGTAGAGTGAGAATTTCTTGTCATCCTGGACATAGATTGAGAGGCAGCCGGCTGATGGTGCTTCTCTTAACAGTTCAGCTACTGACCGTGTGAAGTGTAGCAAATAGAGATAGGGTGGGTGTTCAGGATTCTGAAGAGGATGGTCTTAACCTGGATTCATCAGTTTTGTGTGTCAGAATCTTGTCTCTAAAAATCAGATAGTGTCTACCCAACCCTAACTTCCATACATGATAGATAGGATGTGAAATGTTTTTTCAACTCAGAGTTTATGTAGAGAGTAGGATTTTGAAATAATGATTATGCCGAAATTCTGTGACGAGCTGCTACAATAGGCTATTTCATAAATGTTAGGAAATATATCATTAAACTCAAGTTGGGATCTGATATCTCTCTACACCCTCCTGATAGCAAACCCTTAACCACTATTGTAGGTAAGGAAGTATTCTTAAGAAAATGGGCCTGAATTTCTGTCTCTCTCTCTCTCTTTTTCTCCCCTACTTCTCTCACCAATATATTTATTGAGTATAACTCACATGCAATAAGCTGTAAACATTTACAGAGTACAATTTGGTAAGTTTATTATATGTCTATACCTGGGAAACCATTACCATACTCAAGATAGTGAACAAGTGTATCATATCTGAGTATCTTCATACCCCCATGTAATCCTTCCCTCACCAGCTCCCCATCGCCAAGCAAACACTGATTTGCTTTATGTCACTATATATTAGTGTGCATTTCCTAGAACTTTTTATAAATGGAATCATATACTTTCCGATCATTTTTGTCTGCCACTTCCCTCCAGCTTGATTATTTTTAGATTCATCCATGTTACTTATTATTAAACTTGATTCTTTTTATTTAGTAGTATTTCATTATGTAAATATTCTGGAATTTGCTTCTTCATCCACCTGCAGATTGGCATTTGGGTTGTTTCTTGTTTTTTGGCTGTTGTGAGTAAAAATGTAATGAACATTTGTGAACAAGTCTTTGTGTGGGCTAGATTCTTTTTTTGACTCTCACATGCCTTTACTCCCAAAGGGATGGGTGACCATGTCCTCCTTCAGGACATTTGTTACTAAGTCCCAGCCTTCTCTTATGCATTTTTTCACATTACAAGCTTTACCCTCTGAATTTGTACTAACAAATTGTTCTGGAAACTTCTGCATCCCTTATGTAGCATCTGAAAAGTGCTGGCTGAGGTTGAGGGACATTGTAGCTCTTTGTCTAGAATAAGTTGGGGTCTGAACAGGTATTTTGTTTCATTTCCATATTCTGGGAAAGGCACTTTATCAGCTGGCTGTAGCATTGGGTGGGGGGGTGGTTCCTGATGGCAGCAAGAGTCGTATCTTGCTCGTAGTTCACACTTAAAAAGACTCCTCTCTGAGGACAGCAACATTGATGCCAACTTATATTCTGTGCACCCTAGTAAGTAGTCCTCCGGGGACAGCTGTTTGGGGATGATATATGGTGACTTCAGGATGGATAATCATGGGTGCTGCCCTGTAATATTATATTAAAACTCCTCATTTATCCTTTTTGCAGTCACAGCATAGGTTCAGGCAAAGCTTTTCAGTAGCATCATAGGCAACTAATAATTAATGGTACAGAACCTCCTGTTATTGTCTTTTCCAATCTTCCAATTCCTATTCTTGCAAGGAACTAAGACTTTTTGCTACCCCACCTCTTCACTGGCATCATGGCTTTGTTTTTGTTTTTATTATTAATTATTAAATTTCTGTTTAAATGTCTGTCTTCTCTGCCAAGCCCATGCAACTTACAGGTCAAGGTCAGGGTCAGGTCTTACTTGTCACTCTAACTCCAGATTTTATTACTGCACTTGGCTCAGTTAATATTTTCTTCAGTGATGAAATAAAGGAGCCTGAGTCCTGAGTACAAGTCTGAGTTATGTAACTTAATGGCGAAATGCCCTGGGATGCCAGCTAACTTCTAGGAATTTTGACTTTCCTGTCTGTGAATATGTGAAAACATTTTTTTGCAAGCTAAAAATACTAATCCCCAAAGTAGATTATAAAATGGTTATTCAAATAATATATTTTTAAAGCATTAAAAGTCAGTGTTTTTGTAGGGCAAGATGGGTCATAGTGAGGTATGGAATTTAATTCATCCTCCAGAGCATCTAGTAAATAGCCAGGAACGGTACAGAATAACTGCTGGGGAATGGGTGGTATGGCTGAGACCCCACACAGAACTGAAAGTCCCCCAAGTCTCGGAGGCCAGGGCACCTCCCCCAAGGGCACGGCAGGCTGGTTCCTCAAGGGAAAGGAAACAGACTTTACTAGTAGCAAGGGCTGAGTTCAATCAAGCTTCAATTACTGATTTGATTAACAAATTCTGACTACTGAAAACAGGCACCAACACACATAAGCCTGGAATAAGCAGTAAAGGAAAGAGGAGTCTTCACTCTGGCAGAGGGGGGTTGGGGCTGATGGAAAAAACAAAACAAAGCGAGGCTTTTTGAATTGGACAGCACAAAATACTGGAGAACGACTGGACCCCAAGAAAAGGGGGCACATAGAGTCTGGAGATACATTCAGCCACATACTAACTCAAGTTCCTGTTTGGAAAAACTAAGGAGGGGACATCCCGCTTTTGAAAAGGCTATTTTCGTTCTTTTTACTTCTTCAACAACTCATTAGTTAGAACTGGAAGCACTCTCTCTCAGGCTCCAGCATTGCCCCAGGCAAGGGCAGAACTAAGATCTGTCTGAGAGGCAAAGTAACTAGTTACTTTGGGGAAAGAGGTTAATTCCCTAAAGAGTATATCTTTCCCAAGAAAAGGGGGGGGGGGGGGGCGGGGCCCAGCTCAAGTGAAATCTCTCCTTCAAGTAATTCAGGCCCCAGGAACGAGAAAACTGAAGCAATTAATGCCAAACCACAACCTCTCCTCTGTCTCAACCATGCCTCTGGCAAGGAGAGTCTGCTGAAATTAAACCACATTACTTTATGCTGGTGGGACCCACAGGCGGACAAGTGCCACATGCTGAGCAGGATAGGAAAAGCACAGAGTCTAGATGCTTCATAGGAAAGTCTTAAAACCTGCTGGGTCTCACCCTCGGGGAAAACTGATGCTTGCTACTCTTTCCTCTTGAGATGTGGGCCTGTCTGGTCCTGGAAAATCTGACTAGGTCTTTCATATCTGAGGAGACCCTCCTAAAAAATGTTCTGTATAGGCAGGACAAGAAACAGAAAAACAGGAATCGAACATTCTGATCAGTTAAGCAGAATCTATGCTAGAAGTCTAGAATAAGTTGAATTGAATGTGAAAAAAGAACAAAGCCATTCAGCAAGAAAATCCTAGGTAAAAGAGTGAAAACAAGCTCAATGATAAACTAATTAAGGAAATCAAATGCCTAGATGCCAGCAAAAAATGAGTCATACTAGGAAAATCAAAGATATGGCTCAGTCAAAGGAACAAAGCAACACTTCAAATGAGATGCAGAAGTTGAAACAACTAATTCAGGATGTCCAAACGGATATGAAAAATCTCATGAAAAATCAAATCAATGAGTTGAGGGAGGATATAAAGAAGGCAATGGGCAAACTAAAAGAGCTTGAAGGTTTGAAAAAATAAATCACAGAACTTATGGGAGTGAAAGGCACAGTAGAAGAGATGAGAAAATGAATGAACACCTTCAACAATAGATTTATAGATTTGAAGAGGCAGAAGAAAGGATTAATGAACTAGAGGATTGGACATCTGAAATCTAACACACAAAAGAAAACATATGTAAAAGAATGGAAAAATATGAGCCACAGTCTGAGGGAATTGAATGACAACATGAAGCACACAAATATTTGTGTAGTGGGTGTCCCAGGAGAAGAGAAGGAAAAAGGAGGATAAAGATTAATGGAAGAAATAATCACTAAAAATTTCCCACCTCTTATGAAAGACATGCAATTACAGATCCAAGAAGTACAGCATACCCCAAACAGAATAGATCCAATTAGACATACTCCAAGCCACTTACTCGTCAAATTTTCAAATGTCAAGTACGATGAGAGAATTTTTTTCAAAAACATTTTTATTGACAAATCTTTATACACATATAGTCCATACATGGTATACAGCCAGTGGCTCACAATATCATCACATAGTTGTATATTCATCACCATGATCATTTTTTAGAACATTTACATCACTCTAGAAAAAGAAATAAAAAGAAAAAAGAAAAAAAACTCATATCAATACCTCTTACCTCTCCCTCTTATCTGACCACTAGTATTTCCATCTTCCCAATTTATTTTTATTTTTTTTCTTCTAAAATTTTCTTTAAAGGAGATCTTTTTAACATTGTGTGTGTTGCTAACATAGTGCAGTGTAGTTTTAGCAAATTTCATTGTTTTAGTTTCCTAGTGACAATAACACGTGGTCAGGAACTGGCAACAAAATCTCTTTTCTAGTCCTTCTACCTGACTACCATTTTAAAAACATATATTCTTCATATATATATATATATATATATATATATATATATTACTATATCAAAAACACATTTTAATAGACTTCACAGCTCATTAAAGCTTCAGTTTACAGTTATTCATCTGAAAGATTTCTAATATGGAATGTTCATTTAGAAAGAATTCCACACTGGGATTCCAGTATTCTGTATCAGAAATGCAGAAGTCCCTCTTCAGTGCAATGTGACATTTTACCTCTGTTCATTCTTGTTTTCCTCTCAGTGGTTTCCTAATTTTACTTTTGGATCATCATTTTTGTATATTTCATTTACTTCCTTTAGTATATCCTCAGGTAAGGCAGGTTGATGTCTGTATAAATAATCATATGGGTGAAGATGATAAATGAGGTATAATAACTCATACATAGTTAGAGGGTCATCATAATGAAAAGAAATTGCAAGATCAGAACAGCATCCGGGACCCTCTACAGGAAGATAATAGTTATAATTCCAGTACCAAAAATTTTTGGGTAGGTAACCCTTTATTAAGTGGTGTTCTGGTACAAAAGGATGAAAAGTTTCTTTTCCAGTGGTATCTTTGGAGTCTCCTGCTTCTATGTTTATAATTTCCATGCATCTGCCCAGTGCTAAGTCTTTGATGGAAGAACTATGTGTAAATTTGTCCATTTTAAATGCATCAACAAATCTCTTCAAGGCTTCCTTGCTCAATACATATCCTGCTCCTCCACTCGTGTAGCCCTTCTTTACATAGGACTTAAATCTTCTCCCAAAGTAAATGGTTTTTTCAGGGTCATATTGTGAAAGAAGCCATTTCAAATTGTCTAGTATGAAGTATGTATCATCATCTGCTTTCATAAACCAGTCAGCATCTTCTAAATAATGGTCATAAACATATTAAAAAAGCTTTAATTGTTTTCCAGTATAGTTGGTCTCTTCCTTCTTTGGTGTTTAATCCCACAGTAGGGAAGTCTTTATTTTCTTCTGAACTCATATACAAAACTTTATTACAATGTTGGGCCCATGTAGCTTTGATGTGTTTGGCCTTTTTCTATAAATTTTGAGGTCCTGTCATAACCCAGCAAAGAATTTTAACCTTCTGATAGAGTTTTTCAGCGATGTCTTTGTTCTCATCTTTATGTTGACTGACATCTGCATTGAAGTTCATCTGTCCTTCTAGATGATTCTGTCCATTATCATCTGAATGTCTAGCATGAGGATCATTATGAAGAATACTAGGCTGGGTATCACTTTGTTCTTCCAATAAAATACTAAATAGCTGAGGACATTAAAAAAATCCTATTGCTGATCCACAGAGAAAGATTAAAAAATTCAGCCAGTATTTAGAGGCCATCTCCCAAAAGTGTTTTTCTGACATCAACAGTGCTCATTCTCATCCTTCCTGAGAGCAGAGAGGGAGACGACTCAGAGCCAGCGTTGTAGAGGTGACTCAGGGCCACTAGCCCGGGCCACCTCCTGCCACCCAGATCATTCCCAGGCAGCAGTAGTGGCCGAGGCGGGCCCTGAGAGCTCTCCTGCCCTCTCCTTCCCAATTTATTTTACCCCTTACTCCTCCCTATTATTCATTTATTCTTTATCCATAATTTTTTACTCACCTGTCCATACCCTGGATAAAAAAGGAGCATCAGACTCAAGATTTTCACACTCCTGCAGTCACATTGTAAAAGTTATATAGTTATACAATTATCTTCAAGAATCAAGGCTACTGAACACAGCTCAACAGTTTCAGGTATTTCCCTCCAGTACACCATAAACTAAAAAGGGATGTCTATATATTGCGCAAAAATAACCTCTGAGATAACCTCTTGACTCTGTTTGAAATCTCTCAGCTACTGAAACTTTATTTTCTCTCTTCCCCTTTTTAGTCAAGAAGGCTTTCTCAATCCCATGTTGCCAAGTCTCAGATCATCCTGGAATTCTGTCCCATGTTGCCAGGGAGAGTTTCACCCCTGGGAGTCATGTCTCATGTAGGGAGGAGGGCAGTGAGCTCACCTGTTAAATTGGATTAGGGAGAGAGGCCACATCTGAGCAACTAAAGAGGTTCTCTGGGGGTGACATTTAGGCCTAATTTTAAGTAGGCTTAGTCTATCCTTTGTAGGAATAAGTTTCATAGGGGCTGTGCTGGTTTAAAAGTATTATGTACCCCAGAAAAGCCATGTTTAATCCTAATCCAGTCTTTGGGAGCAGCTGTTTCTTTCAATCCTGATTCAATACTGTAGGTTGGAAACTTTTGATTAGATTATCTCCGTGGAGATGTTGCGTGCACAATTGTGGGTGTTATCTTTTAATTAGATTTAAGATGTGACTCCACCCATTCCATGAGGGTCTTGATTAGATTACTAGAAAAGGGGCAACATTTTGGGGAAATGACATAAAGGACAGAGCTGACACAGAGAGAGCCAACAGAAACTTCAGAACCTACAGAGAGAATAGAGACATGGATGCTGGTAGAGGCTGGAGTCCAGTAGACATTGCTCTCTGCCTTCCCATGAGATGTTAAGCAAGTCAGAACCTGGAAGAGCCAAGGGAGGCAAGAGATGAAAGCCAGCCCCAGAGAAGCAAAGTCAGGAACTTCCACAGTGACAGAGACTGAAAGCAACAGAGCCCAGGAGCAAGGGACCAGTAGATGCCAGCCACGTGACTTCCCAGATGACAGAGCTGTTCCAGACCCATTAGCCTTTCTTGAGTGAAGATAAGCTCTTGTTGGTGCCTTAATGTGGATACTTTCCCTTCCTTAGAACTGTACACTTGTAACTTACTAAATTCCTTAGTAAGTTCTGTATATCGCATTCTGGCAGCTAAGTAGCTAACATGGGTATGAACTCCAAGATTGAGGGCTTGGCCTTGATTTGGTTGTCCCCACTGCTTAGTGAGAATATGAGAAATTTTCCAAATGGTGACGTTGAATATATCCTCCTTTCTCTTCAGTTCCCCAAAGGAACTTTGTGAAAACTTTTTTATTCACTGCCCAAATTACTCTGGAATATATTGAGGCATCCCACTAACATGGACAAAGCAATAAAATCTCATGCCCTATTCGAGACTCTATGTACTTTTGGAGTTCAACTAAACTAACCATGCAAATTAAATTAGGTAATGTGCTATTCAAAATACACATTTTGCACCAAATAAACTTCTCTCAATATCTCAGAATTTAGAAATAACAATTACAACTCCTGAATATATATGACTTCTGTAAGCGCTTATAATCTCGGGCCCTTTACAATAGGCCCCAGCCTGATAACCTATGCTTTGGACTTCAGTTCACTGAGTTTTTATATTATAGTTAGTCCATATGAGTGAGACATGATAATATTTGTCTTTTTTGTTCCTGACATTTAATTTAACATACAGTTCTTAAGTTTCATTGACCTAGTTGCATGCATCACAACATCATTCTTTCTTGTGGCTGCTCAGTAGACCATTGTATGTATTCCCCATGGTTCTCCCTTCCATTCCTCAGTCGTTGTAGCCATAGGCCACCTCTATCTATTGTGAATCCCAAATACTGCCTCCATAAACACCAGTGTGCAAATGTCCATTCATGTTCCCACTCTCAGTACCTGCAGGTATATCCTGAGCAGGTATATACAGGATCGTAGGGCAGCCTATGGTTATTGGTTTTCCTATTTCTGCAAATTAAGTTGTTGGGATTTTAATTGGTATTACACTGAATCTATAAATCAGTTTGGGTAGAATTGACATATTACCTATGTTTATCTTTCAATCCATGAACATGATATGCCCTTTCATTTATTTAGGTCTTCCATGATGTCTTTTAACAATTTCTTATAGTTTTCTGGGTATAGGTCTTTTGTATCCTTAGTTAAATTTATTCCTCAATATTTGATTCTTTTGGTTGTTATTTTAAGTGGAATTTTTTTCTTGATTTCCTCCTCAGATTGCTCATTGCTAGTGTATATAAACACTATTCATTTTGGGGAACTGATCTTGTACCCTGCCACTTCTGCTGTACTCATTTGTTAGCTCTGGTAACTTTGGTGTAGATTTTTTGGGATTTTCTACATATGGTATCATGTAGTCTGCAAACTATGAGAATTTTATTTCTTCCTTTCCAATTTGGATGCCTTTATTTCTTTATCTTGTCTTATTCCTCTGGCTAGAACTTCCAACACAATGTTGAATAACAATGGTGACAGTGGGCATCCTCGTCTTGTTTCTGATGTTAGAGGGAAACCTTTCAGTCTTTCCCATTGAGGACAATGTAGGCTGTTTTTCATATATTTCCTTATCATGTTGAGGAAGTTCCCTTCTATTCCTATTCTTTGAAGTGTTTTCATTAAGAAAGGATGTGGAATTTTGTCAAATGCCTTTTCTCCATCAGTTGAGATGATCATCTGTTTTTTCTGCTTTGATTTGTTGTTATGGTATGTTACATTAATTGATTGTCTTATGTTGAATCATCTTTGCATACCTGGAATAAGTCATACTTGATAATTCTTTTAATGTGCTGCCAGACTTGATTTATAGGTATTTAGTTGAGGGTTTTTGCATCTATATTCATTAAAGAGATTGGCTGTAATTTTCTTTTCTTGTAGTATCTTTTTCTGGCTTTGGTATTAGGGTGAATACCCTAATTGGCTTCATAGAATGACTTCATAGAATGAGTTAGGTAGCTTTCCATACTCTTCAGTTTTTTGAAGCGTTTGATCAGGATTGATACTAATTCTTTCTTGAATGCTTGGTAGAATTCACTTGTGAAGCAATCTGGTCCAGGACCTTTCTTTTTTGGGTACTTCTTGATGACTGATTTAATTCTTTTACTTGTGGTTGGTTTGTTGAGGTCGTCTGCTTCTTCTCAAGTCAATGTTGGTTGTTTATGCCTTTCTAGGAAATTGTCCATTTCATCTACATTGTCTAGTTTATTAGCATATAGTTGCTCATAGTATCCTCTCCTTGCCTCCTTTATTTCTGTGAGGTCAGTGGTTATTTGTCCTCTTCCTTTTCTGATTTTATTTATTTGCACCCTCTCTTTTCCTCTTCTTCTTTTTTCAATCTTGTTAAGGGTCCATTGATTTTATTGATTTTCTCAAAGAACCAACTTCTAGTTTTGTTGATTTTCTTGTTTGTCTTCATGTTCTAAATTTCATTTATTCCTGCTCTAATATTTGTTATTTCTCTCCTTTTGTTTGCTTTGTGGTTAGATTGCTGTTCATTCTCTAGGTCTTCCAAGAGAAGAGTTAATTCCTTGATTTTTGCTCACTCTTCTTTTTTAATATAAGCATTTAAGGCAATAATTTTCCCCCTTAGCATTGCTTTTGCTGACAACTAAGAATTCTGTACAAACAAAATTGTCCTTTAAAAATGAGGGGGAGATTAAAATATTTTCAAACAAACCATCACTGAGAGAATTTGTGACTAAGAGACCAGCTTTACAAGAAATACTAAAGGGAGAACTACAGGCAGATAAGAAAAGACAGGATAGAGAGATCTGGAGAAGAGTGTAAAAATGAAGACTTTCAGTAAAGGTAAAAAGAAAAAAATAATTAGATATGACGTATAAATCCAAAAGACAATATGGTAAAAGAAAGTACTGCCTTTACAGTAATAACATTAAATGTTAATCAATTAAACTCCCCAATCAAAGGACATAGGATTGGCAGAATGGATTTAAAAACAGGGCCCATCATTATGCTGTCTGTAGGAGAAGAAACCAGAAGGAAAGATAGAGGATAAAGACTGAGACAGTGCAACTTTATTGAGCCTGGATTGGACAATGATGGTGATTAAATGTAGAAATATGAAAATGTTTTTGCATGAGGCAGAATAAATGAATATCAGCATTGCAAGGTGCTGAAAATGGATGGTATGCAGGAAAATGTACAATCAATGCAAGCTTGGGTCTGTAGTCAACAGTAACATTGTAATGTATTTCCACTGAATGGAACAAAGGCATTATGTGAAAACTAAATGTCAACAAGTGGGGGTGGGGGGAGAGGGGAATAAAATTCTTTGTGGGAGAAGAGGAAAATGCAATGTCTTCATATAGATTATGGGGTGAAGGCATGTCTATTTAGTTAGGTTGGAATGTATGATGTGTGAATAAAACCATTTAAAAATGAACAGAGAGAAATAAGTGCTAGAGAAAATGTGGAGAAAGAGATGTACCTATTCACTGTTCACTGTTGGTAGGGAAGCTGAGAGGTGCAACCTCTGTGGCGTGTAGTGTGGTGTTTCCGTAGGAGGCTTGGCATAGGTTTGACATATGATCTTGCTACCCCATTGCTTGGTATATACCTGAAGGAACTGAGTGTGGGAACATGAATGGATATTTGCACACTGGTGTTTATGGTGGCATTGTTCACAATTCACAATGGATGTAGGTGGCTTAAGTGTACGAAGACTGAGGGAAGGAAGGGGAAACTGTGATGTGTACTTATAATGGACTACTGAGCGGCCATGAGAAGGAATGAAGTTGCGATGCATGCAACTAGGCAAATGAACTTTAAGGACTGTATGTTGAATGAAATGACAGAAACACAAAGACAAATATAATGCCAGCTAAACTTACTTTTAGTTTCTTTTATAATATTTTATGCATTATTTTCTTTGCAGTTTCTATGAAGATTGAAATTAACATCTTAGTTTAAAACAATCTAGTTCAGATTAACACCAGCTGAATTTCAATACTGTATAAAAATTGTGTGTCAATGTAACTCCATTCTCTCCTGCATTTGTGCTTTGACCATAAAAATTACATCTTTGTACAATTATAAGTTTATCAACACAGTTTTGTAACTATTGATTTATGCAGTTTTCTTTTAAATTAGATTGGAGAACAAGAGAATTAGAAGCACAAATATATTATGCATTTTATTTTTACCTATGAAGTTACCTTTTTTTTGCTTTTTATTTCTTAGTCTGGATTCTAGCTTTTGTCTAGTGTCCTCTTGGTTCAGCCCGAAGGACTTCCTTTAGTGTTTCTTATCGCTAAGATCTTCTAGTGACAGATTCCATCTTAGTTTGCCAGTGCTACTGTCACAAATACCAAAACTTGTTTTGGCTCAACAGCAGAATTTATTGTCTCACAGGTTTGAGACTAGAAAAAATAAAAAGTCAAGCCATTGTCAAGTCTTGCTTTCTTCTCCAGTGTATAACATTGTGGTGATGGCTTGCTGTAGTTCTTTGGGTTCCTTGATTTGCATCTCTTCCTCCTGTCACATGGGGGTCTCTGTCTCCTTGTGTCTGCTCTTCCAGTTTCCACTGACTTTAGCTTCAGGGTCCTCCCTGCTGCTTTCTCCCTATAATGCTTCAGCAATACGAGTTAAGGCTCATTCTGATTCAGTTGGCTCATACCTAAACACGATCTCAGAAGACCCTATTCACAAGGAAGTCTACACCCTGACTCACCTTAACATATTTCAAGATACTATTTACAAATAATTTCTCATCCACTAGAATGTAGATTAAAGATTAAGAATACATTCTTGCTGGGGTACATAATTCAGTCTACCACACCTGGGAATGTTTTAATTTCTTCTTCATTTTAGAAGAATGGTTTACAGTAGGCCACTGGCTTTGAAACTGGGAACCTCCCATCTAGCGATTCCATATCTCTGCTTCCCCTCCATCCTGCCCCCTTGACAGAGCCATTCATAGATTGACTGAGGAATCCTTGAATTTGGTGGAGCCCAGTTTGAAAACCTTTGTAGAAAGGGATGGAATGTCATTGCGAAGTTTGAAGCAGTGGAGTGCCATGAGGAGATCTGTGCTTCCATAAGATTGTAGTGGTGTCAGTGGATTTTAGGAAGGAAAAACTGGATCCAGGAGAATTTATAGGAAGAGAATTCCTTCATATTAACTACAACTGATTATAGAACCAAGAATGATACATGTACTTTGCTAATAGTTGTAATTATGAACCCCAGAAAACGTGTTCTTAAAGTTTAATCCATTTCCTGTGAGCATAAACCCATTATAAGTAAGACCTTTTAATGAGTCTGCTTCAGTTTAGGTGAGACCCACCTCATTCAGGTTGGGTCTTAATTGAATGGGTCTTAATTACATTACTGGAGTCCTTTCTACATGGAAGCAAGCAGGGCAGAATGCCACAGAAGTAAGAAGCTAAAATCAGTGAAACCCAGAAGAGAAGGGAGAGACAAGCAGATACTGCCATATGCCTTGCCAGGTGGTAGAGGAGCCAAGGATTACTGGCCACTCATCTTTGGGAAGAAACTATTGCCTTGATGATGCCTTAAATATTTTCTTGGCCTGAGAACTGTTAACTAATAAAGCTCCATTGTTTAATCCAACTCATTTCATGGTGTCTGTCTTGAGCATCCTAGGAAATTAAAACAATAGTTTTAATTTTTGGGCTGAAAAAGTCCATGCCATTTTAAAAATAGATGGAATGCCTATTATGTATCTTACTTAAAGAATAAAAGAGCTCTGTGCTGTTTTGAATCTGTTATGTAACCCCAGAAAAGCCTATGTTCTTTTAATCTAACCCATTGTGGGTTGGACCTTTTGGTTAGATTTTTTTCCATGGAAATGTGACCCAACCCATTCAAGGAGGGTCTTGATCCCCTTCCTGGAGTCCTTTATGAGGGAATAAAAGACAGGTGAGATAGCAGCTGAAAAAAAAGAACACCTGCAGAAGCTCAGAAGACATTTTGGAGAGAAGGACCAGCAGATATCATGCACCTTCCCATGTGACAGAGGAACCCTGAATGCCAGCAGCCTTTCCTCTGAGAGGGTATCTTCTTCTTTGCCTTAATTTGGACATTTTCATGGCATTAGAACTGTAAATTTGTAACCTAATACATTTCCATTGAAAAAGTCAACCCATTTCTGGTATATTGCATTCCAGAAGCTTTAGCAAACCTAAACAACCTGCATGACTTTTTCTTAATCAAAGATCAAGATGAAAATTCAAAAGTGTGTCTTGCTGTCCTCTTTTGGAAGTAAGTGCATTTGGTTGAAAGGAAGCAAGCTTGCCTCTCTTGGGTGGTCCTGGTGGGTGAAAAAATCTGAGCTGACTGACTCCTGGCCATAAAAGGCCAAATACGAGGAAAAGCCATGATTTTTACAGTCCAGCTAAGTTCTAGGAATGCTAAGCCCAAAGCTGAAGAAACCAGGAGTTAAATACCTTCCATGGCTGTCTTTGCAAAAGCTGTTAAATATAATGACCTCATAGTTGGTAAGACATACCACTTTTAAAATCATACAGCCAGAGACTTAAGTGTCAGGAAAGTAAAAATAAAAAAGAAATGAAGACAATTATTATTATTATTGTTATTATTATCAGTTGTTATTTATTTAACTCTCTCTTTGGGTTTAGTGTTTTGCTTATGTTACCTTTAATCCTTGCAAGCTCCCTGCTTTGCAGTTGGTTCAGTCTCCAGCTATCATTCAAGGTTTAGTTCATCCATTTCCTCCATGAAGCCATACCTGACCACTTCAATCCCTAGTAGTAGCAACTCTCTAGTCTTGGCTACTAGTTTAGGTTTCTCTTAGCACCTTTTACCACATATAGCACTATATTTAGGATTTCTGATAATTTTGTGCTATCATTACTTCCCTTGCTAGACTTTTTATTGGTGGTAGAATCTGTACTTGATTCATCCCTTCTTCATTTAATCTTACATTATTCAGGAAACAGCTATTTGGTGCAGGAGGTACAAAGTAAGTAAATAAGGCCTGGTATGGTAGGTTGAATTATATACCCCAAAGGAAAACATGTCCTTAATCCTAATCCATTCCTGTTGGTATGAACCCGTTTTAAATAAGAGCTTTTACAGATGTTATTTTTATTTAAGTGTGGCCCAACTGAATGAGGTTGAGACTTGTAAGACTGGAGACTTTGAAGAGAAGAAGCTAGAAGGTAGTGGAATCCAGAAGAGAGAGAAGACACTGCTATGTGACAGAAAAGCCAAGAACACAAGGGCTGCCAGCAGCCAACCCCAGAATACCAGTCTTTCTTCTTTTCTAAGAAGAAAGCATTACCTTGCTGACATAAACTTATCTGGGTTTCAAAACTATGAGCCAATAAATTCCCTTTGTTTATGCCAACCCATTGTATTGTATTTATTTTAGTAGCTGGGAAACTATGACATCTGTTGTCCACCTTTATGAAGTTAGTTCCCATTATAATGAGGAAGCAGACACTTAAATATAATTTCAGGGTGTCTGGTTGACTTCTGGCTGTAAAGGATGAGAAGGGGAAAAAGTTTGGAGATATGAGGGTCAATATCATATTTTCATTTGAGCTGCAAATTTCATTTTGCATTGTTGGAATATAGGGCAGATGTTAGAAGTATTAAATGTTAGTCTAGAAAGGTATTTTTCAAAGTCATGTATTCTACCACTGTCCAGTGTGGTGCCTACAACACAATAGATACACAAATGTATGTTGACTGTCTTGCTTTTGTTAATAATATGGCATTCCTTATAAAGCCCTTTGATATCTCTTGTGATATTTCAACTCATATCTTTGTAGAGTATGGGAATAGAATAAGAAAGCAATGTTTTGAAGACCTGGGTTTGGGATTTGATATCCCAACCCTCTCTTGGCCTTTTCTGTTTTTATTCTAACCAAGAGACCCTCCTTGAAGTCAGCAGAAAGCTTGGGTTCTTGGTGAGACATAAGTTCAGGCCCTTAGACATTCTATTTTTAATAGATAGGCATGGTTGAGTCTTTGTAAATGAAAAAAAAAATCAATGAGGCTTAGATATGAAGACTTTGCTTTTCATTTTCTCTCTCTTGCTCTCTCTTTTTGGTTCTTTTTTTTTTGCTGGGAGTGAAAGTCACTCTGTACTAAAGAAAAATTATGTTCACAGATGAAATATGTTTTCACTGATGTTTTCTGATCAGTTCAATGCATACCAAGTGCTTTCAGGGAGTTGGGGTCCTGCTGGAGCTGGGAAGGCATGTGAAAACTGAATTTGCACATCTGTTGATGTTTTTGTGAACTCTGTGCTTATTTTAAGGTGCCTGTTGGAAGCCAAAGTTTACGTGATTTATTAGGTTTAGAAATAGAGAGACCCCACCAGATAAATGGAGACTCTCTTCTTAAGGGCAGGAACTCTTCTTCTAGCCCTGGTCCTTGCCGATTATCACTCTTGGTGTCAAACCCTGAGGCATGATTCATCGTGTCACTACTTGCCAACCTTTCAAAGGTCCCCACTATCTGCAGGAAGAAGCCCTTCATGGTACAGTACAATTTGGACTCAACCAAAACCCTTAGTTAGGAGTTGAAAGATCCAGGTTTAAGGTGCAGATTGCCTGCTGCCTGTTCATGTTAATCTGGATAGGTCTCTGTGTCTCCCGGGGTTTCATGGCTCCCTTAGAGCAATTTGGTTGGGAAAGATGACTTCTAAGATCTATCAATTTTTGGTTTTTGTTTGAATATTGTTTCCCTGTGCCTGAAATTTTCAATCCCATCTTTCACCAATATTTACTGGACGTCTGCTGTGAGCAAGAAATTGCAATACATTCTTTCTTTTGTTCACATAATTATAAGACATATTTGCATGTTAGAAGAAAGGAAGCAGAGATACAAAATCACACTATGAGATGAGGCAGAGTATGACTAGGATTTCAGGTGATGTCTGAAGAAATGGTACCCTCTTACGCTGTGCCCAATGGTATGAGTTTTACTAAGCTGAGGCCACTTAAGCAAATGAAGACCAAATGATCTCAACACCATAATAAGGTGAGAATTGATTCTAGTCTTCATTAAAGAAGTCCCAGGATATTTTGTTTTATTTTTAATTTTTTTTTGCAGAGACATAAAAATAAATACGTAAAGTGCTCATGCACTTCTTAAACAAACAAGCAAACAAACAAACAAAAACCAAACAAACAAAAATTCAGCAAATGATGCTGCAATAAGGGTATACTCACATGGAAAAAGGATGAAATGTGACCCACCATACAGCATACAAAAAATAAAAAGAAAAAGTATGTAAAGAAATTTCGTCTAGTGGAAAGCTTGTAATAGTTACTAGCACAGAGATTTTGTCTGTTTGCTCAGTGCATGTTGAATGAATGATTGGACTTAACTAATGAACAAGTGAATGAATCTTAAACTGGGACTCAGATACCTTGTAAATTATATTTATCTTTATTACTAATTTATTATTACTAAATTATTATGATATTTGTTATCATCTTGTTTAAGTGGAATAGAATTCCAGGATCACAGTTATCTCAATAAAATGGGTGGTTGGATGTCTTTCTAATTCTCAGGCTCTATGAAACAATGAAGAATAGTGTATTAATAAAAGCTATAAATATTGGTCCTGAAATTCTCAGAAATCATACCTGATTATCTAGAATAGCCTATTTATGTGAATAAGTTAGGGCTAAAAGAAAGTATCAGTTAGTTCCAAAGCAAAGATCATCCAACTCCCAGCTACAGGGAAAGAGGGCTTAAATTCCTCCCCACTCAGGAGTGTTTTTTCCACCTGTAATTAAGCTCTAGTCTTGATTTTCAGATGATCTTTTCACTGACTTTCCGCTGCTAAACCTATTAATATGTTTGTCTCTTTATCTTTAAAATGGAATCATTTCTTTGAGCCCATGTTTCCTCAAGTTACCTCTCTTTTACTTGATTGTATCAGGCATTTTTTTCTCTTCATCACCTACCATTAACTCTAAAACCTGAGGGTTAGGCTTAAGTCCTCACCACTCCACTGAAATTGTATTTCCAAGTGTCTCCAAAATTGTCTTTGTTGGTGATTCCAAAGGACCTTTTGTGTACTTCTTCCTGACATTCATCAGTTGTACCTCTTCTTTGAAATGTTCTGTCGTGTAGGCTTCTATGCTTCCATTCCTGCTATTTCTGATGTTTCTTATTCCACTTTTCAGGTCTTTTTAATGGTCTTCACTTTATCTGTCCATTTATAAATAGTGTACTTCAGGGTTCTGCCTTCAGTCTTTACACGCGATGCAGGCTATACTTGAGTGATCACATCCCCGAAATTCTAGCTGATAGCTCCAACATCTGTTTATCTGAATTTCAGGTTTCTATCCAGCTGCCTTCTGCATTTCAGTATCTCAGACATCATTGAACATTGTCCCTCTATCTCAGTCCTCTTCCTTTGCTCCTCATCTTAGTGAACGGACCACCATTCACCCATATGCTTCAGCCAAATTTGAGACGATAATAGCAATTGCTAACTTTATGTCATTGTTTATCACATCTGGCACTATGCTAAGCTCTTTGTATGAAGTATTCTCTTTAAAAGTCAACAAAATCTTAAGAAATTTTTTATTATATTCATTTTATAGATAAGGCAGTGAAATTTGGAGAGATCCAGCAACCTTCCCAAGATTTACATGCTGATAGGATGTGGAAACAGGGCTTAAACCCAAGTTGATTTGACACTGAAGTCCTTGCTCTTGCTACCATTTGCTGTGGGTTGGGTGATGGATATGTTTATCCTCTTTACATGATTAAATTACAATAAGTTAAATAAAAGAAGGCATGGGCTATTGATGATGGTGCTTCATAAACTAAGAATTATAATTAATCCATTTTGTGTGCTTTCTGTCTACAAAATAAAAAGCATAAAAATAAAATTATGATTTACATCTTCCTGTAACTCAAAGGACACCGTATATTTTACCTCCTGATTCACACCAGGATAATGCTGGGATTGAGAAGGGGAGGTAAGATATCAAAATGATCTGAAGACTATTTCATAAAGATAAGTTTTCTTTTCTTTTTTCCTCTTTTTATTTTTTGAACTATTAATCTATTTACTATACATCCATCCATCTGTCTGTCCATCCATCCATCCAGTCATACATTCATGAAGGAAGTGCCTTTTATTCTCAGGTGACTTACGGAGTTACACCTTGTTTGTAAGCTATCTGAAGTCTAGGACCACATCTTATACCCTTGTACTTTCCACAGGGTCTTGCCTCTGTAGTAAATACAAAAGTGTTTGCTATATAGAGTAGAAAATATATAGGTGAATTCTTTAAATGCTTAAAAAAACCCCACATACTTATCAAGTAATGGAATTTTAATAATTTTCTCTCTTTTACTTATGAGGAAACTTAGAACCAGACAGTTTATTGAGCCTACACGTGTTCATATAGTGAATGAGGGGCAGATCTTGTAAGCAGGATTAATTTCTCTAGACCAGTAGTTCTCCAACTTGGCTGCAAACTGTTCTCACCAGAGGAGATCTTTAAACACTTATGCCTGGACTCCATGCCAGATTTGGGGTGGGGCCTAGAAATGCAAGTCTTCAAAGAGCTCCTCAAGTGATACAAACTAACTAACTAAATCTCAAGCCCTCATTTTCTCCATTAGGCCTCCTGTGAGATATATTATCTGCAGATTTAGCTAACATTCAAATGATGATTAACTCAGGTTTCCATGTAAGTTTCCTATTTGGAGTCTCCACAGCCCTGTGAGACACAGTAGAAACCTTAAGAGGACAGTAGTGAAACTACAGTAGGAGGAACAAAGTGAATTTGACAGATCCTAGAAGAGAATCTGGGTCTCCCTTGCATATCATGGCATTTTGAAGATTGTAACTTACTCTTGACCTTTATTCTGTGTTCTTGTTAATTTAAAGAGAGGGATTCTTCATAAATCTTCCAAGCTGTAGTCAAATGAACTTCCTGCAATGAGAAACTCTAAAAAATTTGGTGCTCCCTCCCTTCTTTCCTCTCTCCTCCCCGTTTTCTTCCAATTAGCTATTAATTAACCATCGGTTGCCTCTTGTATCCTAGGATGTTGTCCAGCTAAAGGTGGAGGTGACTAGAGAGGGCAATGAGTGCAGGGAGCTGGAAAAGACACAGCCCCTACTTTAAGAAGTTCTAAAACTTGAACTTAAATGGATTGGGAACAATTCTGTGGGTGTCTTGCTGGAAAATACCAGAGATGATCAAGCAGCTTGTGTATGATTTCAAAGCAGCTCTCTCTCAATGTTTCACATATTCATATGTTTTTGTAAAATTCACAAAAGATCATTTTGTATGATTTTTATTAGAATAGCCTCCCTAATTTTAGAAGTTTTGGTTCTGCAAAGGCTAGACTGTTCCTGCTTCTTCCTTGCCTTCTTCTGTCATTCTTTTTCTTCAGCACTTACTGAACATATATTTGTGACATTTTCTGTGCTGTGTACTTTGACACTAGTAATAAAAAGGCATGGTCTAGAACAAAGGGCAAGTAGCTCCAGGGTGTGGAGGAACCAGAAGAATAAGCAGGGACATTTTACTTACTCTGTCTGCTTTTGGAGAGCCACCACTCAGTTTAGGATTTTAAGTGCTGTGAGGAGTAAAGAAACAGGGACAGTTTTGTTAAAGCCTGCATTTCCGGGTTTAATTAAGATCCAGAAAATACTTTGTTTTTTCTTTTGTCATAAATGCTATTAACATTCCTTGGGGCTAGTGTTTTATAGAACACACTTTGAGAAGCACTGAATTAGAAAATGTGTCTGGTCTAGTTCAATACTACAACCAGATGTTGGTGGTAACAGAGTAGTGTTTGTATTAATTATGCAGTGTTTTTGTTGAGTCAATTATGAGCCAGACCTGAACTACATGCCAGAGAATCGGTGGTTCTTGCTTTTGAGGAGTTTATGGAAAAGATAGACTTCTGTCAAATAAATGTGTGATTATAAACTCTGATAAATATTATACAATAAAAGTACAGCATGCCAGGAAGACCTTTTAAAGGGAGTAAGACTTTAGTTAGTTTTGACAGTCTTGAAAAACATCCTTGGAAAAGTGACAAATAATTTGAGATCTGTAGAATAATAGGAGTTTAGTAGATAAAAATTGAACTGGGGGCAGCAAAACAACTCCAGACAGTGGGGATATCATGTACCTTGGTCCCGTATTGGAGAAAACATGACAGTTAAATTGGTAAAGCAGCAGATTGAGAACTCTTCATATTCCTCCCTCTTCTTAGTTCTAGATCTTTCTGGATATTTTCTTCTTCCAGCACCATACGGCTATGCATTGACTTTAAATCACCTCTACACAGTGCTGGATGATGCCCTCATCTTACTGACCTGAAGACCTTTCAGGACTTCAGAGAAATGTTGTTTCCATGCCAACAACATTGGTTTCACAAAGGCCAGTATGATGTGCACCTTTTGAAGTGCATGCTCTGCTCTTTTACACCTTATCGAAGGAGATCCTTTTAGCTTATTACCTGCATTTCATTGAAGAGTGTCAAGTGTTCTTTTCACTTTTTTTTTTTATTGTTATGTTGCATTGAAAGAGGACAGTAGTGGGAACTGTTACATAGAAGGTAGTGTACATATATGACAGAAAGTAGCTACACAGTTTTTGGCACATAGAAGACACTCATTAAATAATTTGTGGAATAAGATGTATTTGTGCTGTCAGTAACTCGCCCTCTCTTCATCTCCATGAATACTGATGCTTTGGTTACAAGTGTGCTCCTCAGTTTGATTTGGCATTTCTGTAATCATTTCTTCCATACTTCCACACTCGGTACCTAAAGGCAAGAGAATCCTTCCTGTGCCTGACACAGGTCTGCAGGATAATACTGCTGACCAAGTGCTCAGAGGTCTGGTCTCCTGCTCAACAGGAAGAGAAATCTTGGCTGGACAGAAGCTCTGCAGTGAGGCAGTCATCCCACATCAGGGCAGCAGTCTGTCTTTGGCTTTCCAAGGAGCAGGTTCTGGAGACCAGAATTTGAATGTCAGTGATTTACTTAAAAGGTAATTCCAGGAACCTCAGAAGGAGAAGGGTGAAGTGAAGCTGGGAAGGGAAGGAAGCTAACAAAATGTATGTTGTCAAGTGAGTTCCTGCTGTGGGCAACAGGCGCTCAGGTGTGAGGGTGCTGGAGTGTTTGCCTTCACCTCTGCGTATTTCATTGGCAGAGATCTACTTTCAGCTACCTCCAGCTTACCTATGTGCAGGTAGAATCACAGATATCCAGGAAAAGCCTTCCCTGTAAAGGGGTGGAGGCCAAGGAGATGGGATGGGTCATTAATAGTGTCTACCTCACAGTTGCTTTCACATAGCCTGGGCTTTTCATTGCTCCTGGGAAAACCAAAACGTAGCCTTAAAATGGCAGAAGAGTGTCATGTATCTTGGGCCAAAATCCCTTTGGGAAGGGAAGGCTCTTCTCCTAATGAAGGTAAGAGAATGCAATGAAGGGCAAGTCTACACATTTAATACACAGGGCTCCTTTGTCAGAATGGCGTGTGCCAGGATCTTTATTATTTTCTACAGTGATGCTACATCATTGTCCTTTCATAAAAATACACGTACTAGAAAGCTGCCAGTTAATTTTCCTGTTTTTTGTTTTTTTTTTTAATCATGCCGACATTCTTTGACTTACCCTTACCATTCAATGGGAGTTCTGTGGGCTGGAGTTTGAAAATTCAGTCAGGTAGGGCACATGGGAAGAGCCTTGGAGAGGAGAGGTATTTTTCAGTTTGTTTACATAGGGGAATGCCCACTTATTTTCATTGCAGACAAAAAGCATTGGATAACTGAAAGCAGCACAGCCAAGCTGCACTGGAAATAGAGAATTAGGTCGTCCAAGTGTGGTTCTTTAAAACCAGAAGCAATTTGTTCCCTTGGGGCTCACTGCAAATAGAGTTTGGTAACTAGCTTTTATCACACTGACCTTAACCTGGACAGATACACTTGTGTCTTTTTTTAAGAAACTTGCCAGTTGACTGCTTGAGATCATTTAAGACTATTGAGTTAGGAAAAACAAAAACAAAAATAAAAACAAAAGAGCAGTAAAAAACTGTGAGCAGGCCAACATTGTTTTTCACTTTATAATATGATAATGTCTAATATTACTTTTCTGACAACTGTTCACTGCCACCACTAAAATGAGGTTATTTCTGGACAGGAGAGAACAGGGACCAGAGGTTAGATCGCCCATTTTCAATTGAGCTAATATTTTCAGGTGCTTCTCTAAGCCGAGGAACAAAGCTGATACTGAGAAGCAGACATCCCCAGTCTTGCCTCTAGTATGTAGCCTGGTGGGGCAGATGAGAGTAGTGGGCACACTGGGAAAGCCAGGCCTTCTGCAGTGTGTTATGGGTGGGAGAGGAGCAGGAGTCAAGATGGACGCGCTGAAGGTGTGACCCTGCGCGAGTGCCACCAGTAGGAGACAATCAAGCTAGCGTCAGTAGAATTTGATAATGGCTCACAGGACCTAAATGATTATTATGATTTATGGTTGGGTGGCTGGAAGGATACATAGGATGGGGGTTTGAGGGGAGGAGAGGATGAGTTCCATTATGTGTTACAAACTGGATACTGCTAGGACATCCAAGGGTGGGAATTTATAGGCTGGAGGTGAAAGTCTAAGTGTCAGCAGCATGGATTTCCTAATCTGTGGCAACTAGGTGGAAAACAATTCCTTTAATTAAAATAGGGAAAGCAATATGGGGAGTGGGATGGCAGTGGGGTAAGGAAAAGGATTGGGAAGAACCTATAGGGCCAGATTTATTAGTGATTTTTCTAAGGTGAAGTGGGAGAAGGAAATGACATTCTGTTTGGTGCCAAGTGCTTTTCATGTGCTGTTTCATTTATTCCTCACAACTTTGTGAGATTCTGCACATCTTTGATGACAGACAGTTCTATTCCAATTTTAAAGACAGGGAATGGTTTTATGGGTGACTCTTGGTTTCCTAGAGCTACCTTAACAAAATAACACAAATTGGGTGGCTTAAAACAAGAGAACTAAAACAAACAAACAAACAAAACAACAACAGAACTTTGTTTCTGGAAGCCCCAAATCAAGGTGCAGACAGTGTCATGTTTCCTGTGAAACTCGGAAGGGAAACTTTTTCCTTGCCTTTCCTAGCACCTGGTGGTTTGTACTGGTCCTTGGTGCTCTTGGGTTTCTAGAGCGCCACTCCGATCTCTGCTCCGTGGCTCCTGGGCTTGCTGAGTGCCACTCCGATCTCTGCTCCGTGGCTGCGTGACCTTCACCTGCTGCCTGTGCTGGACCAAAATTTCCTTTTCTTTTTTTTGCATGCTGTATGGCAGGGTCACATTTCACTCTTTTTCCATGGGAGTATCCTGTTACTGCAGTGCCATTTTAAAAAAATTTTCTGTTTATTTGTTTTGTTACTTTTTGGGGAAGTTCATGGGCTGGGAATCAAACCCAGGTCTCCTGCATGGGAGGTTAGAATTCTACCACTGAACTACCCTTATACCCCCCAAAAGTTTCCTTTTCATATAAGGAAATGGGTCATATTGGAAAAGGGGCACACCCTATTCCAGTATGTCCTCATTTTAACTAATCACATCTTCACATTTCCAAATGAAGTCACATTCATGGGACTAGGGGTCAGAACTTGATCATAGCTTTTGGGGCATAGAATTCAGCTCATAACAGTGACTGATGTTATACGTGTGTTGGGAAGGAGGGAAGTGATATGTAACTTTTCCTTTCTAGTGTTCAAAATCATTGACTAATAAGAAATAGGAGATAAGAAGATGGCATTGAAAATGCCAATTTTTTTTACACGTAACCCCCCCATTGGAGACTGTAGTTTAGATGTGGTCCTAAAACGTCACTCCAGATCTGAACTTACCAGCTCATTCATGGTCATTGAGCAGACCTACAGGGGATCTACCCACGCTTATGTCTCAGCAGAGACATTATGTCATAATTACTTGGACTAATCCTTGTATGCCAAGAATCCTCTTTATAAACTCACCAAACAGATAAGTCATTCACCTCTTCTGAAGAGCTGAGTGAGGGGCAGAGAAAAGGTGGAACCATTCCTCTTATTATTTCCCTCTTGGGAGTGGAAACTCTTTCCCCTTGTTGAAAACATAAGGACATGGAACCTTGAATAGGGCATAAGGTTTTGTAGGTTTGTCCAGAGTGATGTCCTGATAACTCCCAGTGATTTGAACAGTGAATACAAGTATTACAAAAAAAAAAAAAAAAATAGAAACTATAAGGAGAGCTTAAACTAGAAACCTCCAATTTAAAGGTCTGACTCTTGGATCCATTTTTATCCTTTTGTAATAGGGGCTACTAGTTAAGAGTATGGGCTTTGGACCAAATTTAGATATTTCCAGGTACTCACTTAGTTCTTATGCCTAACATCCCACTCAAATGGTTCCTTCTAGGAAAGCCATCTTTCTCTTGTAAGCCTGGTCTCGGTTTTCCATCCTGGCACCATATCAGTTCTCCTTGGTGAGTTCTCAGTATTATTCTGGTGATTCTGACACTCTCCTGGGACAAAGCCAAGACCAGTGAATAGCTTGAGTATGAACTGTCCTTCATCCTTAAGTAGTCTTTGGAGTTTGTGTTTCTTTTGCTTGTTATCAAGAAAAGGGTTAGCATTCTTTACTGTGACTCTGTGGTGTAGCAGCTGTGTTCCTTGTATGAAAGTTCTGGATGTCTTCTGTCTTCTACCTTATGTTACCATTCAGAATATGTCAGATGAAGTGGAAATCCCTGTCTCTGCTTGCTCTATAACTTAGACAGCTGGCTGAAGGCATTCCTGTTTCTCTTTGTCTTGAATTCATTCCAGCACCATCTCAACACCACTCAGTTTAACCCAACTCAACATGACTCACATCATAAACAAATGAGAGCTTACAAAAACCAAGAGAGAGTCATATTAATTAATCATTCAAACATTCATTGGCTCCTACTTTGTGCCAGATAAGAAAAGTATTGAAACTAATGCACAATATTATAGAGATACTGGGGAAGAGCACTGGATCCAATTCTTGAATCTAGAGGAATTGATATTTGAGCATTTGTTTAGATGGTAATTCAGCTATACAGGCAAGAAGGGAAGATAAAGACATTCTCAACAGAGGTACTGACATAAAGACTCAGAGGTGATAAAAAGTATGGGCATTCTAGAAACTCCAAGCAGTCCAATGTGACTGAACCATAGGACGCAGTGAGGTGAGGGGATGGGACTGGTTTGAAAGGGATGCAGTGAGGAGATTGGGGAGGTGGGCCACCCTCAGATTAAAGCATTCTGTGTTAGGTTGGCAATCTGGGACTACCAGGAAAGAGCTGACTTTCTGAACTGTCCTTTGTCTCACTCTCATTAATAAGCATTTCCTGGTGTGGCACTAGGTCTAGGATATAAACCTTAGACCCATTGTCTGTATTTTGGCTAGGATTTCCAGCTCTTACTTACCATCTGCCTCGTATTTAGCAGCTTCATAATTCTCATCTTTCAAAATTGAATGTTTCTTTCCAGACTGTCAAGCAGGTGATAATCCATAACTCTTTTCTTGAGGCAAAGAGTTACCCTGGATCATTGATGTTTTCTGTTTGATGGTGAAACATATGACCTTACTTTTTAATCTCTTTATGTACCTATTAAATACAGGATAATGATTTTTTTTTTTAACAAAACAGAACTTTGCCCCCCTCCCTCATCTTTTTGGTTTTCTAAAGCATTCTAAGTTATAAAAGAGATCTGATAGGGATCTGCCATTTGCAAAGAAGAAATGAGTACAACACAAATACGAATTCTTAATGGTACATTTAAAGCAACCTAGTTTGACTCACTCTGCTATTACAGAGAAGTAAATCCATTTGCAGAGAGGGTCAGAACTAGGATCTGAAAACAAGTCTCTTGTTACCCAAACTTCAGCTCTTTCGTAGTGCCACCACCTGGGGCTATGCGGCTGTGACATCTGGGGGACAATATCGCCCTGTTGATAAGAGAATCCTTGCATCTTTAAATGTACTGTGCCAAAGAGACTCCCTGCAACCTGGGTCGTTCTACTCTGAATGATGTCTAATTATATATTTCCATGGTTACTTTCAGAGATAATGACAAGTCCCCCAGCCCCCTAAAACATCACAAGGACTTTAGGAGGCATGTTGAAGAGAGAAAAAAACAAAACCACACAATTAACATATTCAAGCAAATAATCAGAGGCAAAATTGGCTACTGAGGCATATTATCTCTCACTAATTATCATTTTAAATGATGAAAATCTCAAAATGAATGGTACTTTCTCCACCCTTGTGCTGCACAGAGAGCTCCTTTTCCCAACTCCAGGAACTAAGGGCCTAATTATTTGCACTTAATAATTCAACCCCATCTCGTTGGCCTGAATTCCATTTGTTGTTGTAAATGGAGGCCGCACTTCTCACAGAAAGTGCAGTTGTTAAAAATAAAACCTTCATTCTTCCTGCCTCCCCTTCCTACTCCCTAGCAGGAAGAATAACTATAATTAAGAACAGCCCAATTAGCAGCCGTAGTTCAGATTCCTTTGACCCCCAAACTTGGTAAGGGTTTGTGCTCTTTGCCTTGATTGGAATGTCATTTCCAGAGAAGTCTGATTCAGACATGTGCTCCAAATCACTTTGGGCTTAATAAAACTCTATTTGTCATATTCCCTGTCATGTATTTCCAAAGGGGGTTAAATTTAGGTGATATGGTGGTTTTCTTAAAGGTCGCCAAGTTGTCATCATTTAGATGGAAATGAAAAGTGGCTTGTTTAAATCAATTTACTGATTTGGTGCCCCAGTTAGAGCATGGGGTATGTCCCTGTTATGTGCTAGGCATTGTGCTAGAGCTAGGGTTTACAGAGATGCAGTCCACACGTCTGTGTTCGGGGGCTCGCATCAAGCAGTAGAAGGTGGATTCATAATTGGTTGAGGTGCAGAGTACTAACTGTAGTAAGAGATGGGGGACTGCTGCAGTGGGGCAGTAGTGGCTACAGAGGTAGGTATTTAACCTTTGTAAACACTGTAAAGTAAATGCCTTTCCTGAGACCCATTTCTGGAAAATAAGTCTGGCATTCCACAGAGGCAAGATTGAATTGCTGTTGTTGAGTACCTGAAAGGCGAGTGAAACCATGAGGCTGAACATTGTGCAAAGCATTCTCAAGGGGTTTCATACTTGGCCTCAAGCTGCCTGGTCAGCTGCATTTTCCATGTAAGTCTCCACAGATGCTCTGCTTGGGGCCTGCTGGACACCTTGGGTTTCCCTAATGTAATGTGCCTTCATGTCTCAGCCCTTGCTCTTTTTGCTGTTGACATCCCCTTCCTCCTATATGGCTTTTGTGGAACCCTGAATTACCTTTGGAGGCCTGGTTTGAGGCATTGTGTTCTTGTGGCAGGATCATTGGACTTTGGAGAAAAAAACCTGTTTTGAACATGGTATTTGTGTTGATGAGCTACGGGTATGTTGAACTGTCTGAACACAGATTCCTCCCTATTAAGTGAGCAAATGCAGGACAATCATGAGATAAGGCTGGGTGCTGTGTAGATGCTACAGTCTCCTTGTGGAATTGAATTGGGGTAAATTAGAAACATACAGGGAGCTCAAATTCTGCCAAGAAGTTGTAAACTATGCGCTATTTCCAAATCCCAAACCAGAAGCTATGGGAAAGCAGGAGTGTGCGACCCAGACTTTTCATTAAGGGGCTGATGGTCCAGGAGTGAAGAAAGACTCATCAAACACATGGGGCAAACTAGTTCAAAATTGTGTTGTAGTGTCTACTTATGAGTCTTGCTCTTTGCATGCCCAATGACTCACATGGTGCCTTTTATCAAATAAATGTACAGATGACTGGATTGAATGAGTATGTAATACTTAAGCATCATCCATAGCAACTCATCTAAAGTACATGCTTAATATATGGTTATTGGCTATTTGAATTAGTAAGGAATGGTTTACATTATTTATCAAAGGCAATTTATGAGTTAGAAAGATGTGCAGGAAATTTGGGAACAAAGAGAATTGGTTTTCATCTTGGATCTGTCTACCACTTACTGTCTGTATGACCTTGAGCAAGTCAATTTTTACAGCTATGCTAAGACTTGGAATAGCAGAGGTCATGAAAGGACAGCTCAGTATATATATGTATAGATGGTTCAGAATGGGTTTCTTTTGTACCACAGTCCTCTTAACTCCCTAATGTCATTCTCCCCATGCACTTCTCTCATTTTCCTTACTGAGCTTGTTTTCCTTGACTTCTTTACATCTTAGACACTTGGAAAGACCACACAAGGCCTTCATGGAGGTCACCATGCTGGAATTGGGTTTTACAGGATGAATAGGCATTGAGAGGGGTCAGTGGTTCAGAGATCCTGCTTCATTTAGGGCATAGAGAGAAGTGTGCTGAAAAAATGAAGAAGGAAGTGCTGGGGCTGGGAGGGTGGAAAGTAGGCACAGGGGCAGTTGGAGATGAGGGCAGAAATGCAGGTGAAGCAGGAGCCTGAAGGGTCCTGCAAGACACTCTAATTGTCTTGGTTCAGATCAGGTCAAAGAGTATGGATTAATGAGGCACTGCCATATGCCAGGCACTATCTTAATGACTGGGCAATGATGGAAGAGGAAGATGTGTCTCACCCTGTGTGCCCACAGCTGCATGGATAAGAAACAGGCAATTTCAACATAATGTGGTGAAGGCTGTAAGGGGGGTGAGTTCAGGTAGCTGAAGAGTACAGTATAATGCTCACCATACTCAGATGTGGCCATGATTATAGTCACCACATTACAGATGAAGAAACCAAGCTTTGTCTGCCTCCCCAGATACAGCACACAAAATGCCAGCCACAGTGGCTGTGTTTCAAGCTGTGCTTTGGTGTGGAATCTCTGTTACCAGTTTCAAGGCCACAGAAATTTAGATGCAATCCTTGGGTCATCCCAGCTGTCAGGGGAAAGGGGAGGGAGATCTGAGCAGTTCTCTGCATGTCCTGGTGCCCAGACCTTGGTGCCTTTTTACCTTCCATCTCCCTTTGCCCCCCCCATCATGCCTCAAGGCAGTTGCTTAGCAACCTCTCTAGCAAGACTGTGCATCCTGGCATAAATTGCTGTTATGCACGGGAAGAGATTTCTCCCTCCCCTCTATCCTGCGTTTTAAGCAAAGAGACATCCTAAAATAGGGCACTTTTTTCTATTCCTTTTTTTTCTCTTTTTTTTGACAGACAACTTCTGTGTAAATGTTGGAATCTGTGTTGTCTGTCAGGAACAGTCAATCTGAAAACTTTGCTGGAGAGAATGCATATTTAGTAACAGGTGACAAAGAGAGAGAAACATTGAGATGTCAATTATTCTGGCATGTTAATGCAAAAGCCCGGCATTTAAATCAAGTGGTTCAGGGAGATGAAAAGCAAAAGAGAGATGGGCTCTGTACAAATTCTTATATTCTAGACAGTGCAGGGCTCTGTTTTGTTTAACTACATCTGTCACTAAGGATGTCCCCAATGTACACTTAAACCCATACATATCTATGGAAACACTTGTGGTGCTAAAGTGATCCCCATTCCAGATTCTTGCAGAAAAAATGGGCCCAAATTGTAATAAAAACGCTGGATAGATTTGAGTCCCAATTCTGGGATTTTCATGTTTGGACTTTAACATGGCCATGCCCTTTGTTAAAATACCAAAGATTTCTGAATAAATTGGTAAACAGCCTGTCACCCTTCAATTCCGCAGGATCCCCAGGACCTTTCCTCTGCACCCCTTGTCCAAAACAGCTTGGGACCTACAGGACCCTATCCCAGTGATCATCTGCGCGGTCAGTCCCTGAGCTGTCCTGCTCGTGACATATGTCGAGTGTCATCCCTATAATCCCACAGCAGTTGTTCTCATCCCGGGTGGTTTTGCCCCCAGTGGATATTTGACAATGATTGAGATATTTTTGGTCCTCATAATGGGGGGATGGGATGGGTGCCCCTGGCATCTATGGGTAAAGGCCAGAGATGCTGGTAAACATCCTGCGAGGCATAGTACATCCCCTACAGCAGAGAGTGTTCAACCCCGATTGTCAGTGGTGCCGAGGGAGAGAGGCTAGCTTGCCCATGATCACCTAGGAGAGAGCCTAGCTGAGCCACTGTTGCATCTTCCAGCCTTCCTTGCTGCCCGGCACTGAGCAATGGCTGAATGAATGACAAATGTACCTAATGATTGATTCAATATTTTCCTTTCTACTCTCCCAAAATTGAACACTCTTCCAGCAGCCTGGTTTGCAAGTCATTTCATGTGAGATTTATTCTGGATATAAATTGGGATTCAAAAGTAGTTGTGGTTTCACTACGAAGAGTGCATTTATTATTGAGTAAGTAATGATTGGAGATTAAGCATCTTGGGGCATGAATTTGAGGGGTGGTCTGCATTTTGCTGATGCCCATAGGATTTTGCCTGCATCTCTTGATTTTGTCTGCATCCCTTTCTAGTTTTTAGCATCCTCCTTGTTTCAGTCTCAGCTTACCCTGGTCTTGAATGGTCTCAAGACAGATATCTCTTCACCCCAACCCTTTGAGATGTGGCAGCCTCCTCACCATGCTTGGCCCCTGGTCCTGCTCCTGCTCCCTGCTCTCAAGATTGTAGTGACCTGGACAGGCCCTCCCTGGTGTCTGGCCTCAGCTCAGTTTCCTCTTTGCAGCTTCTTGATTCCTACTTCAGGGCCTGAGTTTCCCATTTTTCTGTCAATGAACCTTCCTTCATCTGTCCTTCCCTCCACAACAACGTCTCCAAGTCAAGAAAGAACATCTCTCCTGAGGCCCATTTTCTCTTCTGATTGCTGCACAACAGGCCTTTGAGAGTCAGCATTTCCATATCTCCTGCTCACTTCCTCCTGTCCTGGGTCCCTATTTCCTTGGATGAAATCATCCATCTTCTAGTTTTCCCTGTCTGAATCATGTATCTCCTTCTTCATTCTCATTGGGTCTCTGGCATCCAGTCAATAAGTTCTAATTCCATGCCCTTAATCCCTCTTTACTCTCTCCTCTCTGTTCCTGCTCCCCATGGCAACTGTTCAGTTTAAAGTCTTAGTAATTACCCCCTAGTATAGCAGTTTGCCCCCTACCCAATAAGTCTCCCTAGGCCTGACCAGTCTTCCCTCCACCCTCCTGCTCTGAACTACAAAGCTGACCAGATCCTGCTTAAACCCTTCATTGGGTCCCCTTTACAATCATGAACATTCCGGCTCTTTAGCATGACATACATTCCTTTCCTGCTCATTCATTTATTAATTTTATTTTCCTTTTAATTTTTTTATTAATTAAAAAAATTAACAAACAAAACATTAAGATATCATTCCATTCTACATATATAATCAGTAATTCTTAATATCATCACATAGTTGCATATTCATCATTTCTAGAACATTTGCATCAATTTAGAGAAAAATAAAAAAGACAACAGAAAAAGAAATAAAACGATAACAGAAAAAAAAAAGATTATACATGCCATACCCCTTACCCTTTGCTTTCATTTACCACTAGGACTTCAAACTAAATTTATTTTTAACATTTGTTCCCCCTATTATTTATTTATTTATTTATTAATTGAAAAAAAATTAACAGAACATTTAGAAATCATTCCATTCTACATATGCAATCAGTAATTCTTAATATCATCACATAGATGTATGATCATCATTTCTTAGTACATTTGCATCGATTTAGGAAAAGAACTAGCAAAACAACAGAAAAAGATATAGAATGATAATATAGAGAAAAATAATAATAATAATAAAAAATAAAAAAATACACATATATATAAAAACAAACAAACAAAAAAACTATAGCTCAGATGCAGCTTCATTCAGTATTTTAACAAAATTACATTACAATTAGGTAGTATTGTGCTGTCCATTTCTGAGTTTTTGTATCTAGTCCTGTTGCACAGTCTGTATCCCTTCAGCTCCAATTGCCCATTATCTTACCCTGTTTCTAACTCCTGATGGTCTCTGCTACCAATGACATGTTCCAAGTTTATTCTCTAATGTCGGTTCATTTCAGTGGGACCATACAGTATTTGTCCTTTAGTTTTTGGCTAGTCTCACTCAGCATAATGTTCTCTAGGTCCATCCATGTTATTACATGATTCATAAGTTTATTCTGTCTTAAAGCTGCATAATATTCCATCGTATGTATATACCACAGTTTGCTTAGCCAGTCGTCTGTGGATGGATATTTTGGCTGTTTCCATCTCTTTGCAATTGTAAATAATGCTGCTATAAACATTGGTGTGCAAATGGCCGTTTGTGTCTTTGCCTTTAAGTCCTTTGAGTAGATACCTAGCAATGGTATTGCTGGGTCGTATGGCAATTCTATATTCAACTTTTTGAGGAACCGCCAAACTGCCTTCCACAGTGGTTGCACCATTTGACATTCCCACCAACAGTGGATAAGTGTGCCTCTTTCCCCGCATCCTCTCCAGCACTTGTCATTTTCTGTTTTGTTGATAATGGCCATTCTGGTGGGTGTGAGATGATATCTCATTGTGGTTTTGATTTGCATTTCTCTAATGGCCAAGGACATTGAGCATCTCTTCATGTGCCTTTTGGCCATTTGTATTTCCTCTTCTGAGAGGTGTCTGTTCAAGTCTTTTTCCCATTTTGTAATTGGGTTGGCTGTCTTTTTGTTGTTGAGTTGGACAATCTCTTTATAAATTCTGGAAACTAGACCTTTATCTGATATGTCATTTCCAAATATTGTCTCCCATTGTGTAGGCTGTCTTTCTACTTTCTTGATGAAGTTCTTTGATGCACAAAAGTGTTTAATTTTGAGGAGCTCCCATTTCTTTCTTTCTTTCTTCAGTGCTCTTGCTTTAGGTTTAGGTCCATAAAACCACCTCCAATTGTAAGTTTCATCAGATATCTCCCTACATTTTCCTCTAACTGTTTTATGGTCTTAGACCTAATGTTTAGATCTTTCATCCACTTTGAGTTAACTTTTGTATAGGGTGTGAGATACGGGTCCTCTTTCATTCTTTTGCATATGGATATCCAGTTCTCTAGGCACCATTTATTGAAGAGACTGTTCTGTCCCAGGTGAGTTGGCTTGACTGCCTTATCAAAGATCAAATGTCCATAGATGAGAGGGTCTATATCTGAGCACTCTATTCGATTCCATTGGTTGATATATCTATCTTTATGCCAATACCATGCTGTTTTGACCACTGTGGCTTCATAATCTGCCTTAAAGTCCGGGAGCGTGAGACCTCCAGCTTCGTTTTTTTTCCTCAAGATACTTTTAGCAATTCGGGGCACCCGGCCCTTCCAGATAAATTTGCTTATTGGTTTTTCTATTTCTGAAAAATAAGTTGTTGGGATTTTGATTGGTATTGCGTTGAATCTGTAAATCAATTTAGGTAAGATTGACATCTTAACTATATTTAGTCTTCCAATCCATGAACACGGTATGCCCTTCCATCTATTTAGGTCTTCTGTGATTTCTTTTAACAGTTTTTTGTAGTTTTATTTGTATAGGTTTTTTGTCTCTTTAGTTAAATTTATTCCTAGGTATTTTATTCTTTTAGTTGCAATTGTAAATGGAATTTGTTTCTTGATTTCCCCCTCAGCTTGTTCATTGCTGGTGTATAGAATCACTACAGATTTTTGAATGTTGATCTTGTAACCTGCTACTTTGCTGTACTCATTTATTAGCTCTAGTAGTTTTGTTGTGGATTTTTCCGGGTTTTCGATGTATAGTATCATATCGTCTGCAAACAGTGATAGTTTTACTTCTTCCTTTCCAATTTTGATGCCTTGTATTTCTTTTTCTTGTCTAATTGCTCTGGCTAGAACCTCCAACACGATGTTGAATAATAGTGGTGATAATGGACATTCTTGTCTTGTTCCTGATCTTAGGGGGAAAGTTTTCAATTTTTCCCCATTGAGGATGATATTAGCTGTGGGTTTTTCATATATTCCCTCTATCATTTTAAGGAAGTTCCCTTGTATTCCTATCTTTTGAAGTGTTTTCAACAGGAAAGGATGTTGAATCTTGTCAAATGCCTTCTCTGCATCAATTGAGATGATCATGTGATTTTTCTGCTTTGATTTGTTGATATGGTGTGCTACATTAATTGATTTTCTTATGTTGAACCATCCTTGCATACCTGGGATGAATCCTACTTGGTCATGATGTATAATTCTTTTAATGTGTTGCTGGATTTGATTTGCTAGAATTTTGTTGAGGATTTTTGCCTCTATATTCATTAGAGAGATTGGTCTGTCATTTTCTTTTTTTGTAATATCTTTGCCTGGTTTTGGTATGAGGGTGATGTTGGCTTCATAGAATGAATTAGGTAGCTTTCCCTCCACTTCAATTTTTTTGAAGAGTTTGAGGAGAGTTGGTACTAATTCTTTCTGGAATGTTTGTTAGAATTCACATGTGAAGCCATCTGGTCCTGGACTTTTCTTTTTAGGAAGCTTTTGAATGACTAATTCAATTTCTTTACTTATGATTGGTTTGTTGAGGTCATCTATTTCTTCTTGAGTCAAAGCTGGTTGTTCATGCCTTTCCAGGAACCCGTCCATTTCATCTAAATTGTTGTATTTATTAGTGTAAAGTTGTTCATAGTATCCTGTTATTACCTCCTTTATTTCTGTGAGGTCAGTGATTATGTCTCCTCTTCCATTTCTGATCTTATTAATTTGCATCCTCTCTCTTCTTCTTTTTGTCAATCTTGCTAAGGGCCCATCAATCTTATTGATTTTCTCATAGAACCAACTTCTGGTCTTATTGATTTTCTCTATTGTTTTCATGTTCTCAATTTCATTTATTTCTGCTCTAATCTTTGTTATTCTTTCCTTTTGTTTGCTTTGGGGTTAGTTTGCTGTTCTTTCTCCAGTTCTTCCAAGTGGACAGTTAATTCCTGAATATTTGCCTTTTCTTCTTTTCTGATATAGGCATTTAGGGCAATAAATTTCCCTCTTAGCACTGCCTTTGCTGCGTCCCATAGGTTTTGATATGTTGTGTTTTCGTTTTCATTTGCCTCGAGATAGTTACTAATTTCTCTTGCAATTTCTTCCTTGACCCACTCGTTGTTTAAGAGTATGTTGTTTAGCCTCCACGTGTTTGTGAATTTTCTGGCACTCCACCTATTATTGATTTCCAACTTCATTCCTTTATGTTCCGAGAAAGTGTTGTGTAAGATTTCAATGTTTTTAAATTTGTTGAGACTTGCTTTTTGACCCAGCATATGGTGTATCTTTGAGAATGATCCATGAGCACTTGAGAAAAAGGTGTATCCTGCTGTTGTGGGATGTAATGTCCTATAAATGTCTGTTAAGTCTAGCTCATTTATAGTAATATTCAGATTTTTTATTTCTTTATTGATCCTCTGTCTAGATGTTCTGTCCATTGATGAGAGTGGTGAATTGAAGTCTCCAACTATTATGGTATATGTGTGTATTTCCCTCTTCAGTGTTTGCAGTGTGCCGCTGATAGCTTCAGCCGGGTCGCGCGACTGGAGCACTGGGTGAATTAGGGGGCGAGCTCGCGGGAAACAAACCTGGGTAAGCGAAACCTAGCCGTCTCAGCTAGGGGACTGAAGGGCTTGAGCCAAAGGCCAATTAATCAGCACAAAGCTTTTTTATTGTTACATCGTAAGAGCTTAGGTACCGAAGCGGCTCAAGTGCTCTAAAGACCCCGAGGCTACAGGGAGCTGAGGTTATATACAGTTGCACAAGGGGAGGAGTAGGGGAGAGGGTAGGGGGTTCGAAGAGCCAATTACACAAGCTAAAAGGTAGTTGCTAGGCAAGGGCGGCAGAAGATAGCTAGAGGCAAGGACAGAATAACAAGAAGGCTTGTAGTTTTGAGATAAGCTACTGAGACGGGAGGTTTCTGACGAGGGGGGGAAGGGAGAACAGTGAGTTAGGCTACAGACATGAGAGACAGGGAGAGAAGGTAGAAATGATTGACAATTTTTAAGTATGACTAGGCTCCAATCCCTGAGAAATATGCCACAATTCCTCTCCTTTTTCTTTTAAAGGCTCACCTGCATGACAGGTGGTGGGCATTAACCTTTGCTGGGAGGGGTAGGGATGAGATTCCCCTTGTGCGTGGGGCTCAGAGTTTCAGGGGAAGGGTATGTACTGAGCCGACCCTTATGCAAATCTCATATGCCCCAGAAGAGCCAGAGGAGGCCTGTTTGAGCGGCCCGTCTTCTGCAGTGCTTCGCCTTGCACCCAGCGGTACCCATCTGGTAGCCAGCTGGCTCCAGATGCACGTACTCTGACTACGTGCAGCCCCCGTAGGGGAATGGAGGGAGTATGGAAGTGGCAGAGGCACACGGTAGGCATGGCCAGAGTGGCAGCAGCGTGGCGCAGGCTCCACGAGAGGACCAGTCTCGGGAACTGCACTGAGACCTCAGGGTGGTCAGTCCTTAGGGTGAGTTGACTTAGCCAGCCAAACCTGCGCTACCGACGGTTATTTGCATCGGCGAATGGGCTTTGGAGCTTAAGAGTAGCTAGGATTAGGAGTTGAGTTTGTCGTTTATGGTGAGGTATTTTTGAGAAAAGGCACTAGAATAGGAAGAAGATGCAGATGAGGATTATTAGCATAATGCTGTAGAAGATGAGATTAGAGAGTTGACAGAAGGAAGAAACTTGTGGAGGAGGTCTGTAAGGATAGAGCTAGAGAGTTTGGGTACAGATAAGCTTTTTATGCTTAGAAGTTGAGTTAGTAGGCTGTGCGCCTAGTTCCAGAGAGATATATTATAGGCAGAGAATGTCCACTCACGCAGGGTGAGACGGGGCCGGGAGGTATTGACAAGGACAGGTGTGATACAGAGGCGGGAGAAGGGGTAACGTCCATCACAAGTAGAGGCGGCTGCTTTATACAGTGCTTCGACATATAAAGCTAGTAAGTCTATTTATTGCCGCAGGGCAGATATGGCTTGGGGAGTAAGGGTGTTGAGTCCGGTTTGCACGGCACTTCAGCGGTGGTAGATGTTTGGGTGAGGGCGACGGTTGCGGTGACAGCTGCTGTTACAGAGGCGATGATGGCTGCAGAGCTGGCGGCGGTGATTCCAAAGTCTCGCTTCGCGTGTGGGCTGAGCTGAGTGACGGAGCTGTCCATGGTCAGTGCAGGAGCAACCCACCTGGTTGCGTTGAGCGGGATCTACAGGAGTCTAGGTTGAAGTACTATGAAAAACTACTGAGAAAGAGGCATTAAGGTAGTTAAGTAGGTGACATGTGTCCGGGCGACTATAGTTTGAGCAGGTAAAGAAATAGAATGGAGGACTTAAAAAGACCGTGGAAGTGAGGTTTTTGCCACCTAAAACATTAAATGCATAGTAGTCCGGACCAGTAACCCTGTTACCCTCAGTTGGGGGCTGCTGGGTGCTGTTGAAGGTGACCAGGCGTCATTGGGATTCGGTTGCTCCGAGGAAGGGGCGTAGGTCTAGGCAGCTGAGGTTTCCACAGAGAGAGAGGTGGGTGAAACTGCTGGTACTATTAAGAAAGGGGGGGTTATAGGGAACGAAGAAGTTATAGTTGGAGGAGTTGTGAGTTCGAGGGGGAGAATGACACGGAAGCCACAGGATTTTTGTAAAGGAAGTCGAGGGTGTAAAGCTGCCAGGTGAGCAGAGGGGAACTGGGGGCCGCACCGGCGGGTGCGGGCGAGTTCGGTTATATTTGGGTGCAGTTCCTCTAGCTGGCCAAGGTTCTGTGAAAAGGAGGGCTTTTGACTTGTTCTCGCGGAGTATACCGGCGCTTATGGTTCAGGAGTAGATAAGGTGGATGCAATTAGGCTATTGAGGAGAACACGGGAGCCCGTTTTCTGCTTGCCCTGAAAGATTAGCTAATATGAGGTTTAGTAGTTTGTTGTTTGGCTGGGAGACTTCGGGGATGGCTTGCATTGACGAATTCTGCAAAAAGGTAAGGTTAATCGCTAGGGTTTCAGGAGGGGGGGGGAGAAATTGGGGAATGATGATAGGTTGAGAGACGCACTAGCGGGGAGGACATTGGGATCGCACGGGAGATCTAGTAAGCAATCATTAACAAAAGGTTGTGGAAATGTGGGGGAATCGGGGGTGAGGAACAGTAATCCTGGGGGATATTGGATTGCGGCCCACACTTCGCTTTCAGGAGGTTTTGCAGAAGTGGCTGTGGAGAAAATTAGAAGTGTTACAGGGAGGAGTCGCCAGGTGAAAATTCCGGAGGGGTGTGCTAGAAAAAACATTTTTACTGAAAATAATAAGCAGGTTAGCACCTAGAGGAAGAAAATGAGCAGGTTAAAACGCGATGATGCACAGGAAAATTATGGCAAGTAGGATTCTTTTGAAGAGGCTCCAATCCTTTGGAGCAATTGTTGCTGGGTAGCGTAGGGACCGGTAAGCCCATCCTCTTTGCCTGCTTTGAGCAGTCGCTTTATATCTTCCTTACTGTGGGGAACTCACGGGAATGGGCGTTGCGGGGATGGGGTGAGATTAATGGGGAAGAGCACTGCCTGTGTCGGCGGCAGCGGCCGGACTGAGGGCTAGAGCTGCCCTGGACCCGAGGGGGGGTTGCCGCCTGTGGGATTGTAACAGGGCGGCCGGGGTGAACGAGATGGCGATAGTTTTGTGCACGGCCCTGCGTAAGGTGGTGGCGGGGGTGCGTAAAACTGCGGCTGCGCTTTCGGGAAGAAGGGGTTGGTGTTGCTAAGGGGAGGATGATAGGCAGCCGGGGGAGGGCCGGAGGGTAGGGAGGAGGGGACAGGACGTCCCGCCTCCACTTCCTCCGGGAGGGCGGGATAAAGGCTACGGCCCTTTTCCGGTTTGGATGATGGGGAAGAAGGCGGAAGGGTGGAGTTAGTTTTTCCACCCTGAGGCTCTCCGCCATAGTCCTGTAGGGGCGGGTGCCTTTCGAGGCGTTCCTCAAGCTGTTCGAGGAGGGACTTAGCGTCGGAGTCGGGCTCCGACTTAGAGCCGGACTGCGTCTCTGCAGCGGCTGCTGTAGTGACGCTTTTAGTTGGTTTCGGCCGGCCATCAGTGGGGGGCAAGGAGCCTTGAAGGCAAGAGCGGATGGTGATTAGCGTGGGGAGAAGCCCCGGAGGAAAACGCTTGCCTTCATGCTCCATTTTATCTGTGACCCTGGCAATGAGTTGATTGTAGGTAGCTGGAGTCCAAAGCGGGCTCGTTAGCAGCCAGGGGTTAAACGGCAGCAGGAGGTCCCAATAAATTTGCAGCTGCCGGGCTGAAACCTTACACCTATGGGTATTTAGCAGAGCGGCCAGCGCTCTCACTTGGGGGACCTGGGTTTTAGAAAGAGATGAACCCATTTTGAATTTAGGAGGACTACTCTGCGTGAATAAGAATGAATCCTAGGACGGCGTTTATTTCGCGAGAGAGTCTAGATGCTTACCTTGGTTCCGTGGTCCTAGGATCTCCAGTGTCCAGGCGGGAACGGAGGGGTCCCTGTTCGGGCGCCAATTGCCGCTGATAGCTTCAGCCGGGTCGCGCGACTGGAGCACTGGGTGAATTAGGGGGCGAGCTCGCGGGAAACAAACCTGGGTAAGCGAAACCTAGCCGTCTCAGCTAGGGGACTGAAGGGCTTGAGCCAAAGGCCAATTAATCAGCACAAAGCTTTTTTATTGTTACATCGTAAGAGCTTAGGTACCGAAGCGGCTCAAGTGCTCTAAAGACCCCGAGGCTACAGGGAGCTGAGGTTATATACAGTTGCACAAGGGGAGGAGTAGGGGAGAGGGTAGGGGGTTCGAAGAGCCAATTACACAAGCTAAAAGGTAGTTGCTAGGCAAGGGCGGCAGAAGATAGCTAGAGGCAAGGACAGAATAACAAGAAGGCTTGTAGTTTTGAGATAAGCTACTGAGACGGGAGGTTTCTGACGAGGGGGGGAAGGGAGAACAGTGAGTTAGGCTACAGACATGAGAGACAGGGAGAGAAGGTAGAAATGATTGACAATTTTTAAGTATGACTAGGCTCCAATCCCTGAGAAATATGCCACAGCAGTGTATTCCTCACGTATTTTGGGGCATTCTGGTTCGGTGCATAAATATTTATGATTGTTATGTCTTCTTGTTTAATTGTTCCTTTTATTAGTATATAGTGTCCTTCTTTGTCTCTTTTAACTGTTTTACATTTGAAGTCTAATTTGTTGAATATTAGTATAGCTACTCCTGCTCTTTTCTGATTGTTATTTGCATGAAATATCTTTTTTCAACCTTTCACTTTCAACCTATGTTTCTCTTTGGGTCTAAGATGTGTTTCCTGTAGACAGCATATTGAAGGATCCTGTTTTTTAATCCATTCTGCCAGTCTATGTCTTTTGATTGGGGAATTCAGTCCATTAACATTTAGTGTTATTACTGTTTGGATAATATTTTCTTCTACCATTTTGCCTTTTGTATTATATATATCATATCTGATTTTCCTTGTTTCTACACACTTCTCCATACCTCTCTCTTCTGTCTTTTCGTATCTGACTCTAGTGCTCCCTTTAGTATTTCTTGCAGAGCTGGTCTCTTGGTCACAAATGCTCTCAGTGACTTTTTTGTCTGAAAATGCTTTAATTTCTCCTTCATTTTTGAAAGACAGTTTTACTCGGTACAGAATTCTTGGTTTTTTACTAAAATATTTCATCCCACTGTCTTCTCACCTCCATGGTTTCTGCTGAGAAATCTACTCATAGTCTTATTGGGTTTCCCTTATATGTGATGGATTGGTTTTCTCTTGCTGCTCTCAAGATCCTCTCTTTCTCTTTGACCTCTGACATTCTGATTAGTAAGGTTCTTGGAGTACATCTATTTGAATCTATTCCCTTTGGGGTACGCTGTACTTCTTAGATCTGTAATTTTAAGTCTTTCATAAGAGTTGGGAAATTTTCAGTGATAATTTCCTCCATTAGTTTTTCTCCTCCTTTTCCCTTCTCTTCTCCTTCTGGGACACCCACAACATGTATATTTGTGCGCTTCATATTATCATTCAATTCCCTGAGCCCCTGCTCAAATTTTTCCATTCTTTTCCCTATAGTTTCTGTTCCTTGTCGGATTTCGGATGATCTGTCCTTCAGTTCACTAATCCTCTCCTCTGTCTCTCGAAATCCACCATTGTAGGTTTCCATTGTGTTTTTTATCTCTTCTACTGTGCCTTTCATTCCCATAAGTTCTGTGATTTGTTTTTTCAGACTTTCCATTTCTTCTTTTTGTTCATTCTTTGCCTTCTTCATATCCTCCCTCAATTCATTGATTTGGTTTTTGATGAGGTTTTCCATGTCTGTTCGTATATTCTGAATTAATTGTTTCAGCTCTTGTATCTCATTTGAACTGTTGGTTTGTTCCTTTGATTGGGCCATATCTTCACTTTTCTTGGTGTGATGTGCCATTTTTTGCTGGCATCTAAACATTTAATTATCTTAGTTTATTCTGGAGATTGCTTTCACTTCTCTTACCTAGGGTTTTCTTGCTGGATGAATTTGTTGTCTATCTGTTCTTTGACATTCAGTTCAACTTTTTCTGGACCTCGAACTTAGGTTTTGTTTAACAGATGACAATTTTTTGGTTCTTGTTTTCTTGTTTCTTGCCCTGCTTGCATGGTACCTTCCCCCCCCCCCCCCTCAGGAGGGTCTATGTAGGTATTATAGACTCCAGCCGGGTTTTCCCGGACTAAACTGGCCTCCTATCAGGGGGAAGGAGTCACCTGCATCAGTTTTCCCTGAGAGTGAGACCCAGCAGGCTAAAAGACTTTCCTGTGACGTCTCTGGACTCTGTTTTTCTTATCCTGTCCAGTATGTGGTGCTTGTCTGCCTGCAGGTCCCACCAGCATAGGATGATGCAGTACCTTTAACTTTGGCTGGGGGTGTGGTGGAGACAGAGCAGAGGTTGTAGGCTGGTTTTAATGGCTTCAAATTACCAAGCCCTGGGGGCTGAATTCCTTGAGGGAGGGATTCCACCTGAGTTGGGCTTCACCCCTCCCCTGTAGAAGGCACAGGCTCGAGACAAGCCCTGAAAGGATCTGCCTATGCCTGGGGCAGTTGCAGCTTGAGAAGTCCTGTCACTGAATCCAGAGGCAGTCAATCCTTTGTAGAAACACAGCCACAAAATCCTCTGTTTCTTTTCTTTTTTTTTCTTTTTCCATTAGCCCAATGAGCCACTTCCGCTTTGACCAGGTTCACCTGAGCTGGGGGCCTATTTTTAGTAGTCAGAGTTTGTTAATTAATGCCACAACTGGTGTTTGGTTAAAGACTGCTGCTGTTAAAGACTCTTTCCTTTCCCCTCTGGGAAGCAGCCTGTGGGGGAGGGGCACCAGCCGTGGCAGCTTGGGGAACTCACGGTTCTGGGGAGGCTTGCAGCCGGTCCAGCTGGTCTAGGCTGAGGTGCACTGTGTGTCCGGTCACTGACATGACTCCAGGAGCTGTTCTGTACTGTTTCTGGTTATTAAGTAGTTGTTCTGGAGGATGAACTAAAACGCACACATTGCTAAGCCACTGTCTTGGCCACACCTTCTTCCCAGAACATTTTGAGTCTCTACTTCCTCCTCAGCTTACTTTCTTGTATGAAAGCTTCCCTGACCTCTTTTTTTCACTCCTAAGATGAGTTATTTGTTCTCATTGTGAAGTAATTTCTCAAGGGATGAGTTTACCCTATGCAAAGAAGCAGACGTAGGGGACAGTTTCCCACATTCACACAATGGCATGTCCATGCCTTGATCAGTCCCTCCTGGATCCAGCTATGCTTAAGTTTAAGGTAATAATACAGTTCTACCTGCCAATACTTGCTCACTGTGAGGGTCCATCAGTGTAAAAATGGATGTGAAAATACTTTGTAAACTCAAGGCATTAATGATTTGTGACGTGTGGCATGAAACAAAATAGCTTCCTAAGGAAAGACTGTTCTTCCTGCAGAGCGGAATTCATTTATGAAAACTTCAAAGAGACCTCATCTTATTGTTTAAAGGTATTTTCTGAATACTTCTTCTAAATGAGGAAAACCACAAATAGAAACGTGGTGAAACTCTAGTGAACATATTTTTTAGAGCAAAGGTCACCAAATACCAGACAGTGGATCAAGATTAACCTGTAATGGAGTTTTTACCTTTTCACAGTAAAACTGTCAGTGTAACATTGCCAAGGTTCCTATTTTGGGAAACTATCCTTTTTCTTTTAAATTTGTATTAGGTAGGTGCTTTTTTTAATGATTTGTACTGTCCAAAATAAGTTAGTTGCCTTATCTTGATCATTCAGTTATTATTGTTTTTAAGAAAAGATCTGCAATATGCAAATATATGATCCATTGTTTTTTGGATACTTTTCATTTTGAAGATTTTTTTTAACCTGTTAAATTTTGTGTAAGATCTGAAGCATCCCCAAGGGAAATAAATCAATGTGAAAGTGTTGATCTAGTTGTTTTGGAGCTCTTTGTGAGACTAGGAATAGAGTACGAAACTATGATTTATTGAGCTCCAACTGAAATGGACCTTAATACCATACTCTCCCAAGGAGATGCTTCCATACCCTCAATAGTATCCCATAAAAGCTGTGAGCCACCGCTAGTGACCAAATATTCACTAGCCCTTGAGAAGACTGTGCCATCTTTGAATGGTTATAACTTTTCCATAAATTGAGCCCAAATTCATCTTCACCTTACTTTCATGTATCGATCCAAAGTGCCCTAATGGAAAAAGCAGCTCATTTGCTTCTTTTTTACCCCCTAGCGTAATCAACCCAGATTCCCAGGAAATACATTTGGAGGAATCTGAGCTGATTACCTTCACCATTTGGTTGTTCTTTCCATCACAGACAGTTATTAGGCCTTATGTATCCATTTCCTACCATAGAGTCCTAGTGGGCCAGTACAGATTCAATGCAATGATTCATTAGCGTCCACGTTTTAAACTCTTGGTTGCAAATCCCATATACTTTGCCTGGTGCCTTTATTTCTGTTTGGCATACCTTGACTGATTTCTGCCTCTCTGCCTATATATTTCTGTGTGAGGCTTATGGTACATTACCTGTTTCCTTAATTGAGGCATGGCCCTTGGATGCTGACTTTGTTCAGGTCTTCTAGGTTCTCTGAGGTGAAGATTTGTGACTGAGTGATTTATAAAGGAAGGACTTCTAGGAGAATCTGCATAGAAGTGGGTAAGCAGGAAGGAAAGGGAAGAACCCAAACTAAGGTACAGCTTCAGGTGAATTCCTGACCTGAGTCTGATGTTGCAGGGAGCTCCAGAGTGGAAATTACATCACAGCTTGCCCCACTTCGCGGTAAAGGAGTTTCATATCCTTTCCAGTCAGTTACTGCCCAGGCAATGGTCCACATCATAAACTTTGGGCTCTCCATTTGTCCAGGTGACTCCAGCAACATAAGGACAGCCTTCTAAATTCATGGTGTGTGCCCTCCAGAGAGAAGCATGCAAGCTTGGGGGTGAGGGTGAGGGGAACTGGGAAGCACCCTGGCAGCCTCTGCTATAACTCTCTGATGTGGACTGTACCCAGTTTTCTATATGACTGTCTTGCCCAGTCCCATTCTACCCACTACTGAACTTGAAAGTCCAATCTGAGGATGGAGCTCTGGTCCCTACTTGTCTAGCAGAGTGGTGTGTGACAGTGTTCTGAGCCTGTTCTAGCTTTCCCTACCTGAGTGGACTTTAAGTGCATGTATTAGATTCCTATGGCTGCTGTAACAAAATACGACAAATTGGGTGGTGTATTAGGGTTCTCTAGAGAAACAGAACCAACAGGAGAGATCTGTAAAAGTGAGATTTATAAAGGTGACTCATGAAACCACGGGGATGCAAGAGTCAAAAATCTGTAGGGTAGGCTGCAAGGCTGACAACTCTGATGAAAAGTCTAGACGAACTCCACAGGAGAGGCTTGCTGGCTGAAGAAACAGTGAAAATTCTTGCTTCTCCTTTAAAAGTCTTCAACTGAATGGATTCTCTTGTTTGTGGAAGATACACCCTTAGTTGGTCATACATGTAATCAGTCATAGATGCCATCAACCGACTGATAATTTAATAAACCAACCACAGAATATCCTTGCAGTAATGGTTAGGCCAGTGCTTGCCTGACCAGATAGTTGGGTACCATCACCTGGCAAAGGTGACATCTGAACCTAACTATCACAGTCCACCCCCTGTCAACTTGGCAGCTATATGCATCACCTTAAATCATACTTAGTTTCTAAATAGAACACAATAACAGACATATGTTTCACTTAACAATACTCAACTATCCTGCGTACAACCAGAAATTCACTAAATCTCTCCAAAATAGGGTGCTAGTCCTTAGGTGGCATTCACTCTTAAACTTGATATCTACACTATAGATATGCTATATCATGAACAGTACAACTTATGTCCTTTGATAGGAGGACAACAAGATATTTGTTTTATGTATAAATACAAATATACTCATAACAAAACAGGGAGGAACTATTTACACCATCACAGTCCTTGTTTCTGTAAATGACCACATGGTGGTGGTTCATATTTATCTCTACCTTCTTCTACTACCCATTCTGTGTTCCCTTTACCCTCGGAAAGTACTTCAGCTGACCATGGTTCTTTGTCTGGTGGGGTGGCCCAGACCTTCATTCCTGAGTTTCTGGGCCATTGTTAGTCCTGTCTGGGTTTTTGTAGTTTTCCACTGACTTTTTATCACTGGGCATAGTAGTACTAAGAGATACCCTAGGGGATTCTCCTGTAGTCCAGGAAAACTCTTCTTTCCCTCCATTGTGTAGCTGCAGTCCTATTTCCCCTAGGGCATCTCTACCTTAGTCTTCACCTGGCTATATTCCCTCTGTTTATGTCCAGATTCTCTCTTCTTATAATTATTATTATGAACTTGTCATGTTGGATTAGGGCCCATTTTAATCTAGTTTGGTCTCATCTTCACTAATCACCTTTTCATAGACCCTCTTTCTGAGGTAATGGGGGGTTAGGACTTAAATAAATCTTTTGTGGAAGACAAGTCAACCCATGACTGTGTGCTTTGATCAGATATAGTACAGAGCAGAATAATCACACCTGTAATTCTCCATCTATCAGTGCAGCTGAGTAAATGGGATTGTTGGTTTTTATTGGAAGGGGACAGCCTCATTCGGAGCTTCCTATTGATTAGACATCTGAAAATTTTGCCACGTTTGCTTTGGTTGAGGTATCCCAGCCTCCCCTGTGGTTGGGTGGACATTCAGGCAGCCATCCTTTCAGTTGCTGTCCCATTGCAGATACTTGGTTAAAAGCCCTGCAAAGCATGAGTGAATGCCTGACTCCAGCATGTGGGCTCAGGGGAAGGGACAGTCAGAGAGAATAGAGTCGAAGGAGGTGGCTGGGCTCCAGAAGAATTCCCACTGGAATGATAGTAGCATCGGCTTCTCTTGCTATCATGGTCATCAGGGAAGCCCATCGTTGGCCTTTTCCAGGACTCAGGGAAAACCAGAGGCTCGCTATGTACCACTGCTCCGTCATTTGGGTACGAAACTCCATTTATATCAATAAAACAGTTCTGTAAGCACAATGCAGATTTCATTATCGGTATACTAGGCTGGCTGAAATGCTTGGGTGAGTCCTTAAGGATAACACTGTTATTATGTCTGATTTGTGATTTCACAGCAATAGAGGAGAGGGCAGGGAGTCAGATTGGTTTTCTCAACATTACTCTGATGAGGAAAAAGGAAAACTCACAAAACACATCATTGTCCTGTGTTTCCTTGAAATGATAAATATAATATGTAAAGAAAGCCTTGATCTGCAAGAGATATGAAATTACAGTGAAATAAATTATGCTGCATGCCAGGACTTCTCATCCCCTTCCATGTTTAATGAGCTCTGCTTTGCACACATCAGGGAAAGGTGCATTAGGAAACACAAATGGGAAACACAGAATGCAAGTAGTTTACTCCATTTTTCTTTCCTGATTCTGTTCTCCTAGGTTTGTTTAATTCCAAGTCTTTCTTTTAGTTCTCTGAGAAGATTCAATGCGTAATGAGAGAGAAACTTGGTTTCTAAGAACAGAAGCGCCTGGTTTGTGTTGTTCAGGGCAGTGACCTGGCCTGCAGATGAAGAATAAATTTAACTTCAGGAATGACAAACTTTAGTTTGGGGTCATAGAGAGTCTTTTGTAGTGGGAAGAGCAGCATTTTCATCCCACTGTCTGGGCTGAGGCCTGGCTCTTCTTCCTACTAAACTGGTGGCGTTCGACAGTTGGTTAACTTCTCTGATCCTCAGTTTTCCTCATTCACACAGTGGGGATAATGAGAGCAGTGCTGCCACACAGAAGGTGTGAGGAATGAATCAGAAAATGTGTGGGAACGTGCAAATATTAAAGCCCTCTATAAAGGGTATTAGTAACATCTTTCGGCTTTGGCTGCCTCACTTGTCAAATGAGGCGATGGCTGGACAATTTCTGAGATTGCTTCCAGTTCTCAGGTTGCCAGCTTAATGAAAGGGGCAACATGGTCTACTTATTTTATACAGTGTGCATGTAATGACCTCTGTAGGCTGCAGTGCCTTAAGTTGGGAAGAGTGAAGAACAAAGATGAAGAGGATAAAGTGTTTGGCCTTAAAGTAGTTCACAGCATCAAGGGGAAAATGTTCATAGCAATAAATTAACCTAGTAGGAATCCTAGTAGGAATAAATAAAGAACTGCCTCATCTCAAGGTTCCATATTGGAACCAGAACTAAAGTTTTTGACTTTGGTATCTCCGATTGGCATATGGGGGTGTTTGGAGTCCAGTCTTGATTTTGAAATCCCCTCTTGATGGCATGTAAGATGTTGGGGTTTCACAGCAGAAAAGAAGAATATGGGCCTTCTTGATGCTGGGTATTCAGCTCAGCCATGCTTTTCAAAGTCGAAGAATCAGTATTTTAGATTTGCGTGTTGGATTCTTAGAGAACATCTAGTCCATTGTTGGAGGGGTGAGCACTCTCTGGGGATGAGAGCTGTTTTATTATTGTGAGTCTGTCTGCTCTGAATCTTTTCCCTCTTCTGCACCATCAAGTGCACATCCTTGACTTTGTCTGTACCTAGGATCATGGGGAGATTTAAAAAATCCTGGTGCCTAGGCCACTCCCCAGACCAGTTAATTAAAAGTCTAGGGGTGGGACCAGGCATCAGTACTTTTAAAGCTCTCCAGTGACTGTAATGAACAGCCATGGTTGAGAATCTGTAGCCTAACATAACTTGCCAGCTCCTGGTTTCCTCCATTCTTTTCAGATTAGGCAGCTCATATCTACGCTGAAGGCTCACCGTGTCCAATCCCCGGGTCGGTGCTGACTACAGCAGGCTCCTCCAGAAATTGGGGTCTAGAAAAGGTCTCATTGCCCTAATCAGAGACCAGGGGCGATCTGAGCCTACCACTGTGACGTCTCCTGTGATTGTCTCCCTCCTCACTTGTCTCCATTTCAGCTGGCTTCCTTTTTATTCCTCCAGCACACCAACTCCATTCCTGCTTCAGAGCCTTCACGGCACTGTCCCCTTTGGCTGAGATGCTCTTCCGCAGTTGGATGGAGGTTCCTTCTCACTGATCAGGCCTCAGCTCAAGATGAACGCTGCTGACCTTCTCCCCACTATTCCCTCACTCCCAGGTGCTCTCAGTCAGAAACGTTGAATTATTCCTTCTACAGCACTGATTACTCAGTGAAATGCTTTCCTTGCTAATGGCCCTCTCATTCCAGTAGGATGTCTGCTTTGTGAAAACAGGGGCCTTGCCATCTGGGTCACAGTTAGCTCCCGGGTGGTACTGAGCCCTCAGATGTCCATCCGTGTTTACTGACAGGTCGACTCTGCCAGCAACCCAGCGCTTACCTTGAGTCCTCTCTGTCCTTGCCTGCATCTCCCATCGTCTCCTGACTCCTATGACATTTTCCATGCTGCTGAGTATTCACTAGCTCAGTGGGAACTACAGGGTTTTCAGACACCAGAGGATGGGTTCAGGTTGTGTTAAGTATATAGAATTCTCCGCTCACAGAAGCAACCTCATTCTTGAAACCATTTTCTTTTCTTCCTGCTGCAGTATCACCAGGTTGGGAAAAAGAACAAATCTAGACCAAAATGTTTCAGTCATGAGCTACTTGTATACTCCACTAGTTCCTTCTTGGAGGAGGTTTATTAACTTAAAATGGAAACTATCCCTTGTGAACAGTATTTAAATATTTTCAAAACAGGTTGGGCCGCAGCGTGCAGACCAATGCAGGCAGGCCTCCTGCCCCCTCCTCTGTCCTGACCCCCAAGGACTCAGGGTTCCTGGGTGGTACTGAGCCCTCAGAACAAATGAGGTGTTCTCAGGAGCCCCAGCCCGAGCCTAAGGCTTGTGCCAAATTGGTCACAAAATAAAAAGGGATAAAGGAAAAAGGATCAGAAAGAATTTTTCAAGCTTAAACCTGGGCAGGGTATAAGGTGAAGAGGCAGAGCCGTGTGCCCTGGACCAACGCACACAGAAGGAGCTGCAGTAGACGGTGGACCCCTCTTCCTGGTCCACTCCATTCTGCAGGGGCAGCCCAGCTCCCAGCATCTGTTTCTCATCTGCTTAGTTGTCTGGATAACTCCCTCTCACAACTATTCTCACTTGACCCTCAACAAGTCTGAGTTGCTAGTTCCAGTATGATGAATCTTTCACCTTGGAGTAAGGAAACTGAGGCTCAGGGCCTGTGTGTGACCTGCCTCAGCCCCTTGGGCTGGTGGTGCTGAGAGTAACATCCGCAGCCCTGTGCACATGGTCCACGGGAGCAAAGGAAGGCAAAGCCTGGGCTTGAGTCAGAACGATGAGCTTCAGCTCCCCTGCCTGCAGCTTACCAGCCGAATGGCCTTGAGCAACTTCCTTCCCCTCTCTCGGAAGCAGGTCTTTTAAATGAGGGACTTGGGATTGCAGGCATGTAAGGTTCTTCCCTGTTCTTCCACCTTCTGCCTCCTCGGACACTCTCTGCCATTCCCCCAGCCATTGCAAGGTATTATGGTTAGTGCTGCTTTTAGGGGTGAAAAGCAAGTTAATATAAATGTAGCTGCATTTATCTTAAATCTTGACCAGGTGTTGGCAAGATTTTCCCTGGGTAAGGGATTACTCTTTGCTGGATCTCATGCATAACATAATGAAAAATAACAGAAAGTAGAATCAGATGCCATAAGTAAAACTCCTAATTCTGTCCCCGCTGGTAGGCTAACCTCCCAGGGCTTTGGCTTCCTCCTCTGTGAGTTGTGAATGCTCTTAGCATCTTCCTCCCAGGGTTGTAAAAAGAGTAAATGAAATAATGAGCACGACAGTGTTGAACATAAGCACATTGATTTTAGTCTCTGTAAAGTGAGCAAAAAGCCTCCCGTGTCAGGGAAGTATTCCCCTGATGTCACCCATGGTGCAGTTGATGACCTGGTAGTCCCTTGCAGGTAGGGTAGCTCACCGGACATAATCCTCTGCACTTCTTTTCTCACTCTGCCCCTGGGCAAAGCAGAGGAACCCCGCTGATTGGGGATGTGACAAGATTAAACTGGGCATGGTCAGCTCAGCTCGGACTTTATGTTCCTTTCTGAAAGTGCTTTGCTTGCGGAGAGCATGAGGGTGTGGCCCTGCTGGGCTGTCTTTGTGTGCAGGAAAGCTGGTCCAGTCCACGGGTAACTGGGAGGAGGGGGACACGCCAGTGCCTCCTTCTGCAGGCCACCGAACGGTCACAGTGGGCCTTACTCTAAGCTATGGCCACCAATTTAGTTTTTTATGTAAAAAAAAGGTGACTTGAACTTCATCTGCTTTGCTATTCATCCGGTTTCTGTTTGTTCAGAACTGGGTACAAAAGGGAGTATAATTAATTGTTCCCTTCTCCCCCACGAGATGCCAGTCCCAACTCCCACTTGACTAGGCCTGGACTTGTTCCTGAACATGTGACTTTGAGAAAGACTTTCCACTTCCTTCCCAGTGATCTTCAGAGGGAGCAGGTGACACAGCCTCATCAGTCACTTACTCTGCTGTTCCATAACCCTCACTGGCACGTCCTCCTTCTGGAGCTAACCTACATTCCACCGCCCCCATTTATTAAGCCCACTCCCGCTGGGCTCATGGCAACTGGCCTTATTCAAGGAAAGATGAATATCTTGCTCACAGTCTCTCTCCTTTCTTACAAAGTCACCTCTCTGCCTTGTATTATTTGTTATCGAGAGTGATCTCCAGTAATGTGCTTTTTGTAGGGTCATCTTTCCCTGCATGATCCACTGCCAGAATTCAAAAAATAGACCAGGACCCTCTCTTCAGGTGGCCTTTGTCTTCCCGTGGGCACGAGGTGTTGTAACGTGTCCAGTCTAGGTCAGTTTATCTATTCCTGTGCCTGCCGAGAGCACATATGGCTGTCCAGCCTATTGGAGACACTCACTATTTAGATACTCCACTGGCTCTGCCCTTGCTCATAAATCAAGCCTTCCTAGATCTAACCACATATGAATTGCGTTTTAGACCATTCCAGGCCTAGAAGTTTCTGGGTAATAGGATCTTATTCTGGGAAATAAGGGTATTCTAAAGGTATTCCAAGGGCCTCTGGTGACCTGTCCTGAGATGTGGGCCTTGCATTCAATTCACTGGAAGTTTTAGCTCCTGCTTTTGTTTTCTCCCCTGACCAGAATCCTCTGTCCTGGAATTGGATATCCTTCTCTCCCTGTTCTAGCCCACTGTATCAGTTAGGAGAGGCTGGACTGTGCTGCAGTAGCCACGACCTCACAGGCTCAGGTCCCAGGGAGGTGCTGCTTCCTGTGGTCATTTGAGGCATCCTGACAAGCAGCCGCTGTCTCAGACAGTGACAGCTGTCATGTCAGAGGGCAAGAGAGAGAGAGTGAAGAATCGTGCCCTCCTCCTTAAACCTTTTGACTGGAAGTGACACATGTACTTCTGACTACATTTCAGTGGCCAAAGCAAGGCACATGGACACATAACTTTTCCGGGATGGGGAATAGCCATCCTATCATGTGCCTGCTGGGAAGGAGCCAGACACATTTGGTTGGCAGAGAACACTTGTGATTATCACCTTACCAGCTTTTACTCCTTCTATTTTGAAAACAAAACAGAACAAAACTATATACATCCATTAAAAGAAGAAACTATCTAGGCATATATTCTTAATTTACTTATTTTTTAAAGGGAGAAACTTTGACCCAAGAAAGAATTTTATTTTCTCAGGATCATGCAGTACCATGACACATTTTTACTAGAAATCAGGTCTCTTGGTTTTTTGTTTCTCCTTGTGGATGACAATGTCATATAGACATGTTGCTTTGTTGATTTATTCATGTATCTATTGGGTTTCAGAATCAGGCTGATTCTTGCTAATTTTAGTACGAATGGCTGTAGGCAAGGAGTGCTATTATGGTCGATTAACAGCACAGAACCGGTTAATTCAATGCCCTCCCAGGCTGATAAAGTGAAACATTGAATGGTTTTCTTCTTGGGAGCAGGCATCTGCAACTAAGACAATGCAAAGCTGCCTGCGTACCCTGAAGGCACCAGCTTGAGAGCTCCAAGGAAGCACCCGCTAGTAGTCCAGCACAATACAAGGCTCTTCCATTGGAAGACCTAGGAACCAGATAGCAGTGGCAGTGAGGGTTTTCTCCATGCCGTGTGCTGCCCCACTTGTTACATTTTCATTATCTCAAGTCTCTCACCAGTTTGGCAGGTAGGGATTGGTAACCACAATCTCTATTTGAAAATACTGACAATTACAAAGACCAGATAACAAGTATAGGTAGTAAAACTGGTGAATGGAGAGAATGGCCTTTGTTATTATTCACCACATTTATTTCCTGGTTTCCAGGGTCCTGGTTTGAATTATTGCAGTCATTTATCTGTTTATTGTTTTTGGTCATTCTTCCACACTGGTATGCTTGTGCTGTGTGAGCACAGGGACCTTGTCTCTCCTGTCACCACTATACCTGTAGCTCCTGGTACTGTACCTGCCATATTAGCGGTCTTCCATGAATAGGAAGGCTTTATTAATACAGGTTGGGGCTGGGTCCCAGGCAGGGATATGAGTTAAGCCTCCCTGGTTTCATCACTTTTCTTTGGAAGCTAGGTTTGCCCCTCTGCCATCTCCTTTCTTATGCTCCATCTGTTTCATTACAGTATGTCTGACTTTGTGTACTAAAATCATAATTTTAATATTTTAACATCTCTCATACTTTCTCTTCACCTCATTGTTGCCCTATCTTGCTTTCTCTTCTTTTCTATTCTCCTTTATTCCTGCTTTTGTTCTTTCTCTGTTTTGATGATCAAGATACAGAGGTCCCAACTCCAATACTCACATCTTTAGAGTAGCTCATGGCTGGGTGGTTTAATTCTGAAACAAGAATACATACTTCACATTCTACCAGAACCCAGGCTTTGATGTGATATCATGCAATCTCATTTAGTCTTTCTGCTCATTAGTGCGCTGAGATTTCCTTTAATTATTTCATTCATCCAACTTTAGTTTTGCAGTTTAACTGTGAACTGGAATGATCGGGTGTACCATAGCCAGGCCTTACTAAAAACTGATGGCCTCTAATATGTTTCTACTCTGGGTTGTTGTCCAGTGTCTTGTCAATTTAGGCTGCAATGCCATTCATTAGTGAATTCATCAAACGCATACTGAGTGTCTGCTGTGTGTGCCAGTCATCTTGTTAATTGTGGTGTTATAATGATTAAGACACGATGCCTTCCAGCAAAGGGCTCACAAATTAGTGAAGGAAAACACATATAAGTAGAAAACAGTTGTGATTAAACGATAAGATGAAGATCGGGTATGCCTGGGGGCAATGAGAGCACAGAGGAGGATGCTTCATTCAGTATTGTTGACTGTGGCAGATGAACTCTTCCATGGTCCCCACTTATCAGCACTTCTGGTAATCACACCCATGAAAAATCCCCTCCCTGTCAGGACTGTGACTTCCTTCTAACCAACAAGATACAGCAAGGTAACAGGTTGTCTCTTCCATGACTATGCTATATAAGCGTACAACACCCATCCTGCTTGTAGACTTTCTTGCTAGCTTTGGTGAAGCAAATGGCCATCTTGTCAACTGCCCTAAGGAGAAGCCACATGATAAAAAAATAAGGGCAGCCTCAGACCTGCAGCCAGCAAGAAATTAAAACCTTCCGACTAAACAGCCTGCACGGAATGGATTCTGCCAGCAATCACGTGAGCTGGGAAGTGGCTCCTTCCCTAGTTAATCTTGCGATGAGAACTCAACTCCAGCCGCCACCTTGACTGCAGCTTTGCAGAGAACCCAAGTAAGCCATGCCCTCATTCCTGCCCATAGAAACTGTGCTGGTAAATATGCATTGGTTTGAGCTGTGAAGTTTGCAGTAATATCATTACTCAGCAGTAGATAACTCATACAGGGTCAAGGAAATTGTCCTGGAAAAAAATACCTGGACTCTGCTTTAAGGGGTAGGAGTTAGCAAGGTGCTATGCGGAAGGGTGAGGATACTTCAGGGATAACTCTCAAGACAGGGCAGAGCAAGAGTTAAGACATGAGGCATGAAAAAGCTTGGCTTGTGAGGGGAACTGTCAGGATGAACCATATGAAGCTGCTGCTATTCCATGTGCTTTGATCTACAAAAATGCCAATTTCATAACGTTCAATCTATTATAAGCAGCCCAGTGCTGCCTGAGCTTACATTTTGAGCTGAAGGATGCCCTGTTAACACTCACTTTGATTCATCTGATCTGTTTTTTGCCTTAAAAAAAATAAGATGGACTGTCTTCATGGAATCCTCTTTATTTCCTTGGATTAATTTAAGATGTTAGAATTCTCTAGGCATGTTTGAGCTTCACAGGTTTGCATTTCGCATGGTCACGGGGAGGCAGAGCTAAGGATTATACAGTGTTTTCACATCCCTGAGCTCATTTGAAGCTGAAAGACATACTCTGCATTTGGCAAATGAGACACCCGTGGCTTAGGGAGGTTAATAGCTAGGGCTTGAGGTGGGATTTATCTCAATTCCTTTCACATTGCCTAGAAACCTACCTATTTCCGTGTCTCCCTGCGCACTTTCCCCACTGAGCCTGGATCATTTCCCTCCCTTACAAGGCCATCCCTGACCTGGGTGCCTGACTCCAGCACCTTCGCACCTCCTGACGTCACTCACGAATCACTACCCCTTCAGAAACGTTGACCCTTTTCTCTCTCCCGACTCTTTCCTTTTAGCCTATAAAGATGTTTAAGCATCTCCAATTCTAAAATAACATTCTCTCTTGTTCCTATGCTTTTCAGGTTCTGTGTTTAGTTTTTCTCTCTCCCTCTTATTCTTGAATAAGTGGTGAATTCTCCTGGGTTCTGGTTTTTGGCACTTCGATTTCTATTCTGACCTGCCTCTGCAATTCTCACTAGCTGCTTTGGCCCAAGTCGGCCATCTCCACAGCAGGTGCAAAGCTTAACTTCGTCTACTTCTTCCTGCAACTTTCTTTCCTTTGGCTTCCATGGTAGCACCCGCCCCTGTCTCCTTTCCTCTGATTGGTACTTCTCTCTTTCCTTTACCCATCCGTCCTCTTCCTGTCCCCATTCTGCCCCTTAAATGCTGTTGCCCCTCAGCCTCAGTCCTGTGCCATGTAGACTCTGTGGGTGATCTCCTCTGCTCTGCTGGCTTTAGCCTCCATCCCTCAGCAGTGACCCTCAGCTCTGTATCTCCACATCTGACCTCTGTTGACCCTCTTTTCCAGCTTCACCCTACACTTCTGGCTATACACATTGAACTTCGCATGCAAGTGCCTGTAGCTCCCCCCAAACCTCAGGGTCCTTAGTCACCTTCTGCTTTTAATTCATGCCGCTGCTGAGGCTGCCTTAACCTCCTGTCATGCCCCACTCCTTCCTCCTCATCCTTCAGGCTCAGCTCAGGGTTGTGTTCTTGCTGGAAGCCTTCTGGAGCCTCTCCCCTGGACTCCACCTCCCCTGCCCCAACTCTGGTGACAGGACCTATTTGCGACTCCTGCCTGTTTTGTCTGTAAATCTATTGAAGGCATAGACTGTGTTTCACCCTTATATACCCAGAGACGATTACTGCACCATTCATTCATTAATTAAAAAAATAATGATATGGCCCCTACCCTTTGCTAAGTCCCCTACGAGGTACTGGGGCACATGGTAAGCAGGGCATGAGAGGTCCTGTCCTCACAGAGCTCACAGCGTGGTGGCACATCAGCAGAAAGTTAAGCATCCTGGGAGTTGAGCTTTGTTATGGCATGTTATGGGACATTGGAGAAGTGTCACCTAAGAAGGGATTCAGGGAAGGTTTCCCAAAACTGAGACCCAAGGGAGAGAATGGAGTGAACTCAGGGAAGCACGTCGCAGAGGGAGCTGAGTGAGTAGAAATGTTCCAGGTAGAGGAACAACCATGCCAAGCCCAACAGGTGAGGAGAAGCCTGGCTTGCTGGAAGGACGGAAAGGAACTCCTGAGGCTTCAGCTACCATTTGAAGGAGGATCTGCTGAGAGAGGAGGTAGGGGAGGATATTACTGCCCTAATGGCAGCCTGAGAACAGAGGGAGGAGGTCAGAATGCACTGAGGGGCCCACTTAGGAGGCTTTTGCATCATTGCAGGTGATGCAGATTAAGAGTTTGTTGATTTGAACAAATGTATTTGTCAATGGTATTATCGAAGGCAAGTAACAAAGGTAGATCTTGATCTCAGGCCTCTAACACTACTGTCCTTTTGCTCCACGAGCCTGGGATGCAGAGTCAGTCACACTTCTCCTTATATACACCTGTCACCAAGACTGCTTCTGACTTAATTTCCTTCCTTACAGAGGATGGAACACAACCTTAATTCATAGATTTGCCACTGGGGCACTCAGTGGTTGGAATTTAATTTGTGATGGTTTTGAGTGACCACATTGACTGTAGTTTTTGTTGGCTTTAAGTGACAGAAAGAGAACAGATGTCCCTGCTTTGCTTTCTCGGTTTGCCTTGATCAGAAGCAATCAAGGCAATGGGGCTGCTGCTGGGACCTATGGGGAAATCAGGCTTTCAACTGGCCTTCGTGTGTCTGAGTTGGGAAGCGTGAGCATTACTGAAGGCAGCCAGCGTCCCAGCTGGCCCAGATATGGCCTTTCTGAGGCTGGTCATAAAGGCAGGCTCAGCAGGACAATTTAGAAGTAAATTTGTCTGTTTCTGGAAGCACAGAAAAGAACCAAGAGAAATGATATTTGTGTTCACTGTTACCTTTCACCATGTTTTCTTGTAAAAGTTGTGATGATTTTCTTTTTGGGTGGCTGCTAGTGATGTGTTTCTAGCCCATTTCCTTCAGCAGAAGATTGCTTTGTGGGGTTGGATACTTGACGGTGGGGGGAAGGGCCAAGGATGCAGGAAGCATTTTCTTTCCCTCTCCAGAAATAGTCCTTACATTTGTTCTGTCTCCTGCTCCAGTCTTTGACCCCCCTCAACTATATATCCTTTCCCTTCCTCAGGGCCTTTGCACTTCCTCTGCTTCCTCTGTTTGGAGTGCTGCTTCCTCTGTTTGGAGTGCTTTTCCTCTAGGTCTCTATCGGTGGCTCTTGCTCGTGCTCCCGTGACAACCAGGAGATCTTCTCTGCCAGCATCCTGCCTTGAGTCTCACTTCTCCTTCCACCATCACAGTTACCTGCTCTCATGATCCTGCTTCCATTTCAGAGGACTTGCTACTGTCTGTCATCACCATATTTATTTGCTTCCTCATTGATCACCTGTCTCCTCCACGAGAATGTAAGCTCCCAAAGGGCAAGGACCGTACCCCGTCAGGTCTACAGGGTCTGACTGGGAGCCCAGGGGCTCATGCGATTTCTGGTAGTCGAAGGGTGCTGAGTACATCATTTGGTGAACAGAATGAGGCCTTTACAAAGCACTTTGATATCCCAACCCCCAGTTAGTCCTGAAAACCACCATGCGAATGGACGCAGCAGCTGTTACTGAGCAGATATTTTCCTAGCATCCTCCAGCTGGCTCATGGCAGGGTTAGGACTGATAGCTGTCTCCTTGGCCACAATGGAGTTTGAATCCATCTACATAGGTCCACTCCCTTTAGGATGCCTCACATTCAGTGTCCATCACTCTTGCTTGGGCTGTTTTTGTTGTCCCCTCCTTGGGAGGTCTCCTGGCCTGCACCCCATCTCCTTCCTCCCCCACTGTGTTCTTTTTTTCTTAAGAGACCATGAGCCTTCTCCTGTTTCATTCTTCCTAAAACTCCTTGATTGGATCCCAGCGCTTCAGCCTAAGCAGTAATGTCTTCCTCCTTCCAACCACAGTGGCCACCGTACCCACTGCCCTTCCTCCCTCCCCGCCCACTCCCTTGAAATGTGTGTTCCAGTTACAAGAAGCTATTTCCTGTTCCACAAATTGTTTTCTACTGTTGCATTTTTAGAACTATTCTCAAGGCAGCCCTCTCTCTGGAATTCTCTTCTTCTTCCTGCCTTACCTAGTAGGAGTCTTCAGCTCAGATATCACTTCTTGTGATGGGTCATCTTATTCACCTGTACCCCAGAACCAATCTTTTTGTTTCCTTTATATCCAACTCTTTCTAGTTGTATGTCAGCACAAGCCCCTCTTGTCGTGCCTTTAGAGCTATGTGCTGGTGGTACTGGGGGGACAAATGAAAACCCTCTCTGGACAGCCAGGGCTCTCATTCAATAGTGAATATGATAGGGCAGTTGGAGACCAAAATGTCTTCTTTATTATTTGCAGCTAATAGTAGAGAGAGTGCCTTATACTTATAGCTAGGGGCCAGGGGCCTTCTTCCTCTTCTTCTTCAACTGTTTTTATTGTGTAATATAACATATGTGCAAAGCAAGGAAAGAAAAAAGCAGCAGTTTTCAGAGCACTCTTCAACAAGTAGTTACAGGACAGATCCCAGAGTTTGTCATGGGCTACCATACAAGCCTCTCAGATTTCTCCTTCTAGCTGCTCCAAAATATAGGAGACTAGAAGGAATAAATATTTTTTTATCATCACAATAGACTTTTCTTGTCTTTTTTGTGAAAATTAACATGTATACAAAAAGAAATAAATTTCAAAGCACGGCATAAAAATTAGTTGTAGAACAGATTTCAGAGTTTGGTATGGGTTACAATTCTACAATTTTAGGTTTTTACTTCTAGCTGCTCAAAACTACTGGAGACTAAGAGAAATATCAATCTGATGAATCAGCATTCATATTCATTTGTTAAATTCTACCTTCTCTGTGTAACTCCACCATCACATTTGCTCTTTCCATCCCTTTCTTTAAGGGTGTTTCAGCTATGCCTGTTCTAACTTTTTCATGTTGGAAGGGGCTATCAATAATATGAGATAGGGAGATGGAACTAGCTATGCTTTGGAGAGGTTGGGCCCTCTAGGTTTCAGGACTTATCTGGTCCAGGAACCCATCTGGAAGTTTTAGGTTTTGGTAAGTTTCACTAGTACATGGAATGTTTGTAGAATCTTATATATTGCCCTAGGTGTTCTTTAGGATTGGCTGGAATGGTTTTGGTTGGGATTCAGCAAATTATGATAGGTAATAATATCTAACTGAAGCTTGTATAAGAGTGACCTCCAATTTCTCTCGACTCTATTTGAACTCTCCTAGCCACTGATATTTTATTAGTTACACTTCTTTTCCCCCTTTTGGTCAGGATGGAATTGTTGATCCCACATTGCTAGGTCTGGATTAATCCCTGGGAGTCATCTTCCACGTCGCCAGGGAGACTTTCACCCCTGGATGTCACGTCCCATGTAAGGGGGAGGGCAATGATTTCACTTGCAGACTTGGGCTCAGACAGAGTGAGGCCACACCTGAGTAGCAAAAGAGGTCCCCCGGAAGTAACTCTTAGACATAACTACAGGTAGGTTAAGCTTCTCTGCTAACCATATAAGCTTCTCAAGGTCCAGGGTGTGGCCTATTGATTTGGGTGTCCCTAATGTTTGACACACAGGGGATTCCCTGATGGTAAACTTTAATAGTTCCGTATTTTTTCTCCCCTCCCTCATGGGACTTTGCCAATACTTTTTTTTTTTTTTTTTTTTTGCATGGGCAGGCACTGGGAATCAAACCCTGGTCTCTGGCATGGTAGGCGAGAACTCTGCCACAGAGCCACCATTGCCCACCCGCCAATACTTTTGGATTATCTGCTTAATATATTCTAGGATGTATTCAGGTATTACATTAAGCTATACAGGATTAAAGGCCGTTATTCTTATTCTGGCCTCCCTGTGTCTCAGTTGTTCAATGAACTACCCAGACAGGTTGAGTTAGATAATGTGCTTCAGAAAATTTAGGTTCCAGACAAAATAAAACATTCTTCCTTTGGTCTCAAAAAGTAGGTATAGTTCTAAAATATAGCTAATGTCTTCCTTACCCCTGCATTCTTAATTTAAGCCTGAACTGATTGGTTTTGTTCTTATCTCTAAATACAAGGTTATAGATATATAAAACAGCTTCTCAAAATCCAGAAATAATAATTACCCCCTTGGACTAAATGTGTCTGCTCTAAGAGCTTACAGTATAGGACGCTGTTTTCTTATAAGTATTTTCTAAAGGAGACCATACAATAACTGTTCTTTCATTTCTGGCTTATTTTGCCTCGCCAAATGTCCCACAGGTTCATTCATATTGTTGCATGCCTCACGACTTCGTTCCTTTTTGTAGCAGCACAATATTCGATCATATGTATACACCATCATTTGCCAGTCTACTTCTCATTTAGTGCATTGTTCAGCCACCTGCATTCATTAGGCATCATGTATAATGCCTGAAGTCCACAGTCCATCAACACTCTCAATTTTAGATAATTTCATTGTTCCCAAGAGAAAGATAACCAATACACACACGCTTACCAAATAGGAAATCTAAGCCTCCCCTTAACTGTTGTCCCTCCCTCCATTATTTACACCTGCTGTTGCTGTGGTAGTGCTGATGTTTTCCTTTTAAACACAGCCATAGCATGCAATAGCAGTTTCCCCCTGTAGCCTGGACTTAAACACCCTTTGTACGCGAATCATACCTTTGAAGTAGTCCTTGCAAGAACTAATTCATATTTCTAATATTAATCAGTGGGACACATGGGTCTGTATAACTCCTTTCAATCTTCTTCATCTTCAACATGGTAATATTATTTATAGACCTACTACAGAACCACCTTCACTTCTATCTATTCCCTTGCATTTGAGTTCAACCTCATTAGCTAACTGTTCACCCATCTCTAGCTTCCATGTATCTCTAAGACCCCTATATTCGGTAATATAAGCCTCTGATTTTACCTTTACCATGGTCATCAAAGTGGAACTCTACAGTATCTGTTCTTTTGTGTCTGGCTTATTTCACTCAGCATTATGTCCTTAAGGCTCATCCATCTTGTCATGTGCAACAGGGCATTGTTTTATCTTACTGCTGCATAATATTCCTTCTTATGTATAGATCACATTTTTTTAATCCACTCATCTGTTGATGGACATTTGGATTGTTTCCATCTTTTGGCAATTGTGAATAACACTGCTATGAACATCTGTGTGCAAATGTCTGTTTGTGTCACTGCTTTCAGCTCTTCTGGGTACATACCAAGTAATGTTATTGCTGGGTCATAGGGCACCTTGGTATTTAGTTTCCTAAGGAACCGGCAAGGGAGCTTCTTAATTCTGAACCCCACAATAAGACAGGGAGTTCTAGTACTCTGGGGAAAGCCCAAGCAGTGTATGTGGGGGGAGTAGAACAGAAAGAATGCAGCCAGCTCTTTGTAGAAGGGATGTGGCGAAGGCGGACTTCTCAGATTGGAACACTCAGCTGAGCACACCAGTGACTTCAGCTCCGTGTAGCAGAGTCAGCGGATGGAAGGAAGGAGGAGTGAGCCCTTGTCCCGTGATGACCATGCCACGCAGCTGGTAGAAGCATCATCCTGTGGACACATGCCACCCGTTTGTGTCTGTGGCCAGTGCTGGTGGCAGTGCAATGAGCATTAGAGTCACATAGACTGTTTTTAGCTTTTAGTAGGAGAGCTGTGAGAAACAAGCTTGCACAGACATCTATGCACTTGTATGAGTCTTTCACTGGGACACATTCAAAAGTGGAATTGTTGGGCTAAAGACTGTGCCAATTTTCAGTTTTATTAGTTCTAATGTATTTTACTGATTGCCCTGCAAAATTTCAGTCCCACCTGCTGTGTATGAGAGTCAAATGGGAAATAACAGCAATCCAATAATAGGGGGATGATTGTATGTCTTTGCTAAAAGCAGAGATAGGGCCATGTGTAAAGACTGAAAAAGATCTGCCAGACGTAATACTTTAAAGTGATAAAAGGAAAATAAAGGGTTATTCATACTGATACAATAAATGTATCAGTATTCTAGGGCTAGAAGTGCCTAGGCATTCTTTTAATGGTCGGGGCACCAAAGCCCAGAAAAGCTAAAAAGGTCTTGGGTCAGGGTCTCACAGTAAGCTAGAGAAAATCCAGGAAAAATAAAACCCAAGAGTAACCATCGGTAACAGTTTATGTGAATCCTTGCAGGCCTATTCTTAGGTACATGAAAAAAAGTACATACATTTGCATGTGTGCAAATGAGATCCTGAAGTCATTATGCATTCTTCATATCTATCTATCTATCTATCTACTTTTCTATTTATCTGTCTGCCTGTCTATCTATCTATCTATCATCTATATATCTTCATCATCATCATCACCTATCGTCTGTCATTTCTTTCTGTGCACCATATTTGAAATGTTTTCAGCTTTCCACTCAAAAGCCCACCATGGGCAGATGATCAGCCATACCAGCACATCAGGTTTTCTTTATTAGTCAGCCATTGCTGAGTAACAACCACAAAATCTCAACAGACATACAATATAAACATTTACTTCTCCCTCATGAGTCTGTGGGTTGACTGGAGAAGCTCTGCTCCACCTATCTTTTGTTCTTCTAGGTCAGTTTGGCCAGTGAGTACTTACTCTTCACCTGGAGAAGCTGAAAGTTCCCAGAGAGTTAATTAGAAACGTGCAAAGCCTTTAGCAGTCTAGGCCTGGAGATGGCAGAATCGCTGTTGTGACATTCCATTGATCGAAGTAATCACATGGTTAAGTCCACCATCCATGAGGCAGGAAATCAGGCGGGGGTGGGGCATGGTGAGGGAGTATTTGCTGAATGGTAATCTTCACATCTACTGCACACTTTTATGGTTACATATCATTTATTAAACCTGTGCCCTGCTGGTGAACATTGAAGAGGTTGCTCATTTATCTCTACTAGAAAAAATATATTGAATATCTTAGTAGATATATCCATACCTACTTATCCAAACAATTCTGCAGGATACATTCTTACAAATAGAATTGCTGGGTCAAAGGATATGCATATTTTACTAATGTTTTTATTCTTGAGAAATAATTCACATATCATAAACGTCAGTATTTTAAGGTGTACTGGTTTTTAGTATATTCACAATGTTGTATAATCATCACCACTATCTAATTTCAGAATATTCTCAACACTCCAAAAAGAGACTTTGAACCTGTGGGTAGTCACTCCCAGTTCCTCCCTTCCCCCATCTCCTAGCAACCTCTAATCCACTTTTCGCCTCTATGGGTGTGCCTATTTTGGGCATTTTGTATCAATGGAATTATGCAATATGTGGCTTTTTGTGTTTGGCTTCTATCACTTAACATGTTTTAAAGGTTTTTCCTTGTTGTAGCATGTATCAGTATTTCATTTCTTTGTGTGGCTGAATACTATCCCATTGTATTGATACACCCTTTTGTTTATCCATTTGTCCGTTGTTAGATATTTAGGATATCTCTACTGCTTGGCTATTATAGATAACGCTGCTATGAACATTTGCGTACAAGTTTTTGGTGGACGTGTGTTTTCAGTTCTCTTGGGTATGTACCTAGGAGTGGAATTGCTGGGACAACCCTGTCTTTGAATTTTGGGGGAATTGCCAGACTCTACCATAGCAGCTTTGTCATCTTACATTCCTATAAGCAATGCGTGAGGGTTTCAGCCTCTCTACATCCTTGCTAACAACTTATTATTTTCCATTTTTATAAAAATTGTTATTAATATAGCCATCGTAGTGGATATGCAATGGTGTCTCAGTGTGGTATTGATTTGCATTTTCCTAATGAATAATGGCTCGAGTGCCTTCTCTTCATGCACTTACTGGCCGTTTGTTGGTCTTCTTTGGATGACTGGCTGTTCAGATTTTTGCAAGTTTTAAAATTGATTGTCTTTTATTGTTGAGTTGTAGGGGTGCTTTGTATATTCTCAATACTAGACCCTTACCAGATAGTTGAAAATATTTTTCCAATTCTGTGGGTTGTCTTTTCACTTTCTTGATAGTATCTTTTGAAGCACAAAAGTTTTTAATTTTGATGACATCCAGTTTATCTATTTTTCCTTTGGTTGTTTGGGCTTTTAGTGTCATCTTGAAGAAATCATTGTCTAATCCAAAGTTTTGAAGCATTAAACATATATTTTCTTCTAAGAGTTTTATAGTTTTAGCTCTTATGCTTAAGATTCTGATCTACTTTAAGTTAATTTTGTATATGCTGTGAGGTAAGTGTGCACATTCTTTCTTTTCATGTGGTTATCCAAATGTTCCAGCACCATTTGTTGAAAAGATTATTCTTTATTGAATTGTCTTGGCACAATCCTTGTCAATCAAAGAATATACATATTTTCAATTGAGGTAAGTACTGAAAAATGGACTGGGCTCTCTTTATTCTCATCTTTATCAAAGCCACCTCCGTCACAAGCATAGCAGTGTCCTTATTTTAAAGTTGAAGAAAATGCAGTTAAAAGTGGTTATGAAAGTAGCCCCAGAGCTGCATGGCTAGTTAATGCCAGAACTGAGGTAAAAACCCAGAACTCTTGATTCCTCCTTTGGTGCTCCCCTTCTGTGACTCGTACACATCTTTAACCATTCGATTTTGTTGTAAACCATCCTGCATTATTTAAAATGCACAGAAATTACTTTAAATGGATGCAGAAAAACCCATCAAATGTTCTACAGCCCTTGATAATTGATACAACATTCAATTTCATAATAATATAATAAAGTTAATGATGGTTGTAAGGAAGTTTCTTTTATTGGTTCATCTTGTCCACATAGCAACCCAATAAAGGAAATACCATCATTACCCCATTTGAAACATCAGAACAAGGACACACAGTGAAGTTAAGTAACATAACCAAGATCACACAGCTTGAGAGATTCAAACCTGGCAGTCAGGCCTTGGAGACAGGCCCCCACACCACTGTGCAACTGTTGGGGTTTCCTTGCTTGAAAATGGAAATGTTTGCTTCTCTTTCTTTCAGCCTAAAGCCCAATACGGGCCTTAGCAGCTAGTTCCTTGTTTCCTTTGCTCTGGGCCACCCCTCAACTAACCTTCCTGCTGCCTCTACCAAAGAAAAGGTAAGTACAGCTGAAACCAGTTAAAAAGAAAATAAAACGAAACAAAAACAAAATAAGGAATGAGCCAATGATGGTCAATTTCATGTATGAACTTGGCTAGGTTATGGTGTCCAGAATTTGGCCACATGAGCACTGGCCTGATTGGTGCTATGAAGGTGTTTCACAGATGGATTAGCATGTATAGTCAGCTCATTGCATCGACGGCTGGCATTGCATAGACGGCTGGTTACATCTCCAGTCAACAAAGGACCTTGCCCTTGGCAGTTGGGGCGGGGAGTCTCCTCATCCAATCAGTTGGAGGTCTTAAAGGTAGAACTGAGGATTTCAAAAGTCAGAAAGAAGATTTTCTGTCTCTTCAGCCAATCAGCTTCTCCTGGGGAATGCATGCACTGTCAGTTCTGTCTGGAGAATACTGACTAATGCAGGGCCTCTCCGAACCCACACATCCAGAAAACCTCAAGGCTTACCATCAAGAGGAATTAATTTGACCACTGAGCTCTTTTATTAGACAGTGGGCTAGGCACTAGGCTTGTGGGGACAGAGGATGTGTTCCCTGGAGCTGAATCGAGTGGAAGGAGAGGGCATGTATAGGATTAGGTTCCAGGAGCACTCAGCCTCCAGGAAGTATGTGTCTCCAGGATGGGCACTGTGATGGACTATAAAGCAGAGCGCATGCCCTCTATTTGGGTCACAGGACACTTTAAGAAAGGCAACAATGCTGAAGGACATGTGCCCCCAACCATTGGTGCAGGGGATGGGAGAATGGGTTGTGCTGAGAATATGGGTTCTGCAGACAGAAATCCTGGGTCCATATCCATCTTCTCCACCTCCTAGCTCTGTGACCTGAACCAAGTTACTTGACTTCCTTTTTTTTTCATTTCAAGATACTTTATTTTTAAACAGGTCATCACATGGAGCTTTTGGCCCATTCTGCCTTTACATAAGCTACAAATGCTTGTTCAGCAGCTGACTGACACCCTTTAGTAGCATGTTTGAAAGTGAATAAAAGTCCGTATAAAAGAAATAATCAAGTACTTTCCATAGGAATGCAAATAACTGTGACCCCTTCTTCCAGTCTTCCAAATCACTGGATCTGTGCTCACCCTACATGTACAAAGACATTTCAGAACTAGAAGTCATCAAGTTAAATGGTCCCCCCAAACCCCTTAATTCAAGCTAAATTCACAGTTAACAGCTATAAAAAATGGTATTTACACGTTAATACTAGCTGAAGCACAAGTTGCCAGATGACATTTCTTTCTATTTTTCCAAGCGCAAGATGCAGGTAGGGTGCTGACATCCTGTTCCTCTACTTTGCAGGGATAATTGTGATTCTTGATTTCTGCATCAGTTGTCCTGTTGGCTCGGATGTCACCTGGTGGACCATCGGCCTCTGGAACCCATGGAAAGTAGAAGCAGCAGCCACGGTGTAAGTGGCTGTGTTTTCAAACAGCACCCAGTCACCTGCGTGCATTTCCGGCAGATCACAGCCTCCACGCCCCAGTCAGGGCCATCTCGAGTAGGTCTCCACGTGCTAAATGGATAGTATTTCTCACCTGGTTGGGATCTCTTTTGCAGAAGGGGCTTGATGTGTGCCTGGTCATGGAGGATGCAATCAAAGGATCCGTATGCTCCATCATTCACGCAATTCATAAATGTTTGTTCTCTGAATTCATCTTCATCATCTGAGCCTGTCTGTTCCTTTAGTACAAGATTTTGGCAAAGATACTCACTGCAGCAGTGAAAGCTGTTGCAACATAGTATCTGCCTGGCTCAGCTATGATTTTCACTCTGGAGTCTGACAGAAAGTACCTGTCTAATGCTGGATTGTTACACAGGTGATCTCATCACAGTTAAGCTTCACATGGCCAGGTGCAGGAAAGCCTCTTCCAACCTCAGGCGGATACTTGCCGAAACCACCTCAGCGCCCAGCCACAGACACGGCGGGCACCCAAGACTGCCCGCACGAAGGTTTCCGATCAGTACAGCCGCTGCCCACATGGAAGCTGACTGCCATGATGTCAGTATTTAGCTCTTAAGCCGTTCCAGAGGAAGCCTGCTGGTTTTGTGCGGGGCTCCAAATTCAGCATGGAGGCGACAGTCTGCTTTGGCGTCACCGCTGGCAGTAGGCACAACCCACCTCACCTTCAGGTGCGCCCTGGCCTCTTTCATCACCTCGACCTCGCTGTCACACGTCATCATCTCAACTCCATTACTGGTGGCATGTTTAATTCGGGACACTGGTTGAAAGGGTTTGCATAGGTTATCCTCTCGGGGGGCCGCTGGCTGTATTTCAGCCTTGCTGGCACAGTCAGGTCTGTCCCGTGGCAGCCAGGGTCTTCACTACAGCCTTGCTGTTGTTCCCTCTGACCGCACAGAGGAGGACACGAGGAAGAGCCTTTAACCATCCTAGATGTTTCCTTAGAATGTCTCCAAGGTCCACAATATAGAAGGCATCTTCATCGTCAGGAGATACTTCTTTAATGTTTTGATCCAGAGTGTCCTTAGCAGTAAAACCTTCGTTAAGGAAATGCACTCACACTCCCCATTACTGAAGCTGTTCTTATGGAAAACTAAGATGCGGAATGAAAAGAAATGATCGCCAGCATTTCAAAGGCAATTCTCCAGGAATTCCAGGTCCTGCTGAATACGAAGACTCGTGCCCTGGGTGCAGCAGGGGGAATGCTGTGCCAGCGCATGGGCCCGCGGGCCGGCCCAGGAACTGTTGCAGCTCCTGCCACCTCCACGGCACCTGCCCACCTCCCACCTCCCGCCTGCGGACCACCGGCCCAGGTTGGCACCAGAGCTGCTGGCAGAGGGGCAGCTGGAGGTGGAGGCTGGAGGGGCCTGCTGTTATTTGACTTTGGAAGCCTCTCTTTTCTTGAATGTAAAATGGGTTTAATTTACCCTGCTGGGTGACTGTCAGGATTTAACAAGGTGATTCCTATACAGATGCAGTGCAGACTGGCAACCACTCTTTACATGTTTACTTGGATCTTTGTGACTTCAAAGAGAGGGGGCTGTGTGTAGATAGCGTGGGAGTCTCAGGGGGTGACACGTGGAGGGAGTCAGGAGAGTGAAGGAGGGGCCTCAAGTCTGGCCATGAAGTGGACCCCGAGTGGAGTGCTGGGGAGCTAATGGAGGGCTTTGCAGTGGGTGGTAAAGGGGGCATTCTCTAGGAGGGGTCCATCACCCTGGCTTATGGGGTAGCTGTACCAGAGGGGAGGGAGCAGGTCATCAAGACAGTGGGCATTGGGGAAGGCCAGCCTCATGGCATGACCAGTGCACCCAGCACAGGTGCTGAGGTTGTGGGAGCAGTGGCTCTGGCTGGCCCCTGGTGGCAACTGAGGGAAGGGGTGCCTACCCGTGGGTGAGTAACCCCAGGTGTCCAGCCCTTTGGTCCAAGTAGTCAGCTATGATTCCACAGAAATGTGATGGTGGTAAGCTGAGAATTGGGTGGTCTCACTTGGCGGTGCCCATGAAAGTCCCAGATGGAGGCATGGGAGGTCAAGCTAAGAGTTGGTTCAGGGCTTCCTCTTCCAAGCTGTCCTCTCAACCCGGGTGACCCTGTGCCGCCCTTGTCCATGTCTCAGCCCCACTGGATGTGCTCTGACTGGGGTGACACCAGGCCTTTCACCTCCCCCTTCCCAGGCCCTAACATTTACTCTGTCATCAGCAGATGGTGCTGAATCACTGACGGACAGTCTCTGCATGGGGCTTAGGACCACAGAGTACTAGAATAGGAGATATTTCCCTATCCTCAGCCCCGAACTTGCTAGGGGAGGCTGTGATCAGAGCTCTGTGGCTGATTCCTTGGATTCAGAGCCTAGCTCCAGCTCTTCTTGAACATGTGATGTTGGGCAAGTTACGAAACATCCTGTGCAGTATCTTCCTTGTCTGCAAAAAAAGGCACAATAGTTGCACCTATGACACAGATTTGTGTGAAGATTTAAATGAGATAATGTGACTCCTACTCAGCCCTAAAGAGAAATGAAGCAAGCACTGATGCATGATGCTGCAATGTCTTTGGACCTCAAAAACCAAATGTTAAGTGAAAGAAGCCTGACCTAAAAGGCCACATGTTGTATTGTTCCACCTCTATGAAATGTCCAGAGCAGGTGGATCCACAAACACAGAAGGGAGATTGGTGGTTGCCAGGAGATGGGGTAGGAGGCGGTGGGGTTGACCCCCAGTGGGTTCAGGGTTTCCTTTTAGGGTGATGAAAATGTCTTGGTGTACAACATTGTGAATGTATTAAATACCACTGAATCGTTCATTGTAAAATGGTTAATTTTATTTTATGTCAATTTCACCTCAATTAACGAAAAAGAGAGAATGTATATAAGCCCCTTCAGTGTCTGGCACAAATCACATGTAATGGCGCCTTTTCAGTCTCCTTCTCAAATAAACTTGTGCATGGTCGCCCATAGACTCTTCATGAAAACTTTCTTGAATGAGGAAATTTCATTTAGTTCCTCCACTGTGCAGCCCAGGAAGCTGAGGCTCATGAGGCTAGGAGAACGCAGTGCATCCTTCTGTTTGGCTATAGGGTAGCTATAGGGTAGCTATAGGGTAGCCTCTGTTTTTTTTTTTTTTCTTCTATTAGAGAAATCGTGGGTTTACAGAATAGTTGCACAGACTTTTTAAAAAGTTTATTCTATTACCATATATACAGCCTAATGTTTCCCCCTTTCAGCCCCCTTGAGATACATATTTCAGTGCTGTTAGTTATACTTAAAATGTGCTACCATCCCCACGATCTATCTCCAAAACATCTCCATCGTGGATAGGTGGCCCCTTGAAGGGGCTTCCTTACGTGACTGCCATTTCCCCCACTTGCTCCTAGGCCTGCTTCTGGCCTCAGGGTTTCCAACTGAACTGCAGAGGGAGAAAGACATACATGGCCAGCCCTTCTGGACGCAGAAGGTGGCAGTGACTGGAAGCCCGTGTCCGTAACTCAGGGCAGAGCAATGTTGGCAGCTGGCCTGTCTGGCCATGTGCTAGCAGGTCAGCGGTGGGCTGTACCCTTTGTGTCCTGGAGGAGGCCTGAGCTGTCTGCCTCAGGTCAGTGAACCTGCTGGTTTGACCTAGAAGGAAAGGCCAGATGGAAAACACCAATGTCTATCTTGAGCCAGAGTGGTCCCAACCACCTGCAGCTCCTGTGTTGACACAGAGGGAGATGGTCAGTCCGGCTTGCGGGCAGGGTTGACAGGTAGGCTCAGGGACTTTGGAGCAGGCTGTCAGGGTTTGAATCTCAGCACTACCTCTTACTACCCGTGTAGCCTTGATTGAATTACTTAACCTCTGTGTGCCTCAATGGCCTCATCTGTGAAATGGACATAATTATAGCATCTATTTCATAAGGTTGTTATGAAGAGTAAAACACATGGGTTAGAACAGCACCAATACATAGAAAGTACTCAATAAACATTCATTGTTGTTGTCATTATTGTTAAAGCTATTTTCCAGGGTGGAAATAAATGGTTAAGGAAGGCATCTTGTGCTATGATGTAAGCCCTGCGCTGTGAGCTGAGCCACCTGGTTCCAATTCTAGAACTGCTGCCAAAAAAACAGTGCGACCTTGGGTTTTCTGTATTTCCAGGGACTGAGTGAGCTCCCTCAGGACTCAAGCTTGCCATCCAGGCCTGTTTTGGGCTGATCCAGCTGTGTCCCCATGTTTTCTCCTCTTGCATCCAGTGTTGTAGCCCTTTCATAGCTTGTGCTACCTGAGACCAATGCTTAGCACCCCACCTCCCCCCTTCCCCTGCACAAATGTCTGCTCTATTCCAATAGCTGTAGCCTCACACAGTTAATCCTTCTTGCACACCCAGGGCTGGGTGCTTAGTAGGAACTCCCTACATATCTGTTCACTGATGGCTACTGGGACCACAGCTTTTCTGGGAGGTCTGCCAGGCTGGATGAGGGTCCCCCTTTGACCTCTGAGCCTCCCACTCAAGCTCCATTTCCCAAGGAAGCCCTCTCCCTGTAGTAGGGACTGCCCCCAGCTACCAGGCAGAGTCCTTTCTTGCACAGTGTGGCCACAGTCACAGCTTCACTGCATGTTCCTGCAATTTCTTGGTTAATGTCTGTCTTCCCTGCTGGGCCGGAGTCTCCCTGAGTGCTGGGTCATATCTACCTTCCTCACTGCCATCCCTGAGCTCAGATGGGTACCTAACAGGGCAGCGATAAATATTTACAGAAGAAATAGTGGGGCCACAATAGCACTAGATGAATATGTGTTATTCACTTACCATTGTGTTGTGATTATCTGCTAATTTGCTTACTTGTCCTTCTGGACCCTGAGGTTTAAAGTTTGTGATTGATTTCAGGAGGTACAGTCATAGTTCTAACTTCAGGGAAACACCTTGGAAAGGCTCAGGGGCTTGGGGAAGCAAGATGGTGCTTGGGGACAGGACTCGGTTGTCCTGGCTCCTGGCCTGGTGCACCGTAAGCCCCCAATCACTCTCCCCTTGCGTTCCACCTCAGTAGAGGACATCAGCGAACACCCATTCGCTCCGGCTCCACACCCAGCACTTCACCCTAGTACTTGGTTGAGCGCTGCTCCCGTGAGTCCTGCCTCCCAAGCTCTCTTCGTGTCCAGCCCGCCGCCTGCTTAGATGTGTCCTGATGCACAGCTGCCTGACCTTACAGCTCTGGGTCTGGGTCCAACAGAGCTGAATACCAGTCCTGGGCACCCCTTCTGAGCTGTGTGCCCATGGGCAATGTGTGTAACCTCCTGAGCCTTAGTTTTCATGTTGAATGTGCAGAGCTTAAGTCCTGTGAGGATGAAAACAGATAACGCGCACCAAGGGCTTAGCACGGGACCCAGCCAACCCCCCTGGTGGGTCTGATTGTTGCTCAGTGATTGCACAAGCGGATCTTGGAGGGTTTGTAACTTGGAGGTTGTATGGACGTTGGGAAGGATTAAGGCTGGGGAGGAGATGTCAGCTTAGCTCAGGAAGCCCAGAGTCTGCATGAAGCCAGAAAGATCAGAGGACAGAAAGGTCCCATGAGAATGGAGCCCGGGCTGGAGTAAGGGGCAAGCATTAACATTCTAGCTGCCAGGCTGCTTCCCAGACCGGCTGCGAGTCTCTGGAACAGTGAGTTCCCCAAGCGGCGGCGGCCAGCGACCGGTACCCTCCCCCACAGGCGGCTTCCCGGAGGGAAAGGAAAGAGTCTCCAACAGTAGCAGGGACTGAGTCCAACCAAACACCAATAGTGGCATTAATAAACAAATTCTGACTACTAAAAATAGGCCCCCAGCTCAGGCGAAACTGATCAAGGTGGAAGTCGCCTATTGGGCTAACTGAAAAAGAGGAAAGGGGACAAAATGGAGTCTTCTGCAGCTGTTTCTACAGAGGCTTGGTTGCCTCTGGACTCAGTGGTGGGATTACACAGGCTGCAACTGCCCCAAACACAGAAACAGGCTGCTTTCAGGGCTGTCTATCACCTGAACCTTTCCCATGGGAGGGGTGAAACGCAACTCAGGTGGAATCGTTCTCTCAAGGAATTCAGATTCCAGGGCTTCACAATTTGAAGCCATTAAAACCAGACTACAACCTTTCCTCTGTCTCCACCACGCCCCTGGCAGGGAGAGCCTTCCAAAGTTAAAGGAGCCACAACATATTTTGCTGGTGGGACCCGCAGACAGACAAGCACCACATACTGGGCAGGATAAGAAAAACAGAGCCCAGAGACTTCACAGGAAATTCTTTCAACCTGCTGGGTCTCACACTCAGGGAAAACTGATGCAGTGATTACTTCCCCCCGAAAGGAGGGAAGCTTAGTCCAGGAAAACCTGGCTGGAGTCTGTAATACCTATGTAGACCCTCCTAAAGGTAGGGAGGGAAAAGGCACCTTACAAGCAGGACAAGAAACAAGAAAATAAGAACTGAAAATTTACCCTCTGTTAAACAAAACTTAAGCTAGAGGCCCAGAAAAAGCTGAACTGAAGGTCAATGAACAGATAGACAACAAACTCATCTAGCAAGAAAACCCTAGGTAGGATAAGTGAAAGCAATCTCCAGAATAAACTAATTAAGGTAATTAAATGTCCAGATGCCAGCAAAAAATAACAAATCACACCAGGAAAATTGAAGATATGGCCCAATCAAAGGAACAAACCAATCGTTCAAATGAGATACAGGAGCTGAGACAACTAATTCTGAATATACGAACAGAAATGGAAAACCTCTTCAAAAACCAAATCAATAAATTAAGGGAGGACATGAAGAAGGCAAGGAATGAACAAAAAGAAGAAATGGAAAGTCTGAAAAAACAAATCACAGAACTTATGGGAATGAAAGATACAGTAGAAGAGATGAAAAAAACAATGGAAACCTACAATGGTAAATTTCAAGAGACAGAGGTTAGAATTAGTGAACTGGAGGATGGAACATCTGAAATCTAAAAAGAAACAGAAACTGTAGGGGAAAGAATGGAAAAATTTGAGCAGGGGCTCAGGGAATTGAATGATGACATAAAGCGCACAAATATACATGTTGTGGGTGTCCCACAAGGAGAAGAGAAGGGAAAAGGAGGAGAAAAACTAATGGAAGAAATTATCACTGAAAATTTCCCAACTCTTATGAAAGACCTAAAATTACAGATCCAAGAAGTACAGGGCACCCCAAAGAGAATAGATCCAAATAGGCGTTCTCCAAGACACTTACTAGTTAGAATGTCAGAGGTCAAAGAGAAAGAGAGGATCTTGAGAGCAGCAAGAGAAAACCAATCCATCACATACAAGAGAAACCCAATAAGACTATGTGTAGATTTCTCAGCAGAAGCCATGGAGGCAAGAAGACAGTGGGATGATATATTTAAATTACTAAAAGAGAAAAACTGCCAACCAAGACTTTTATACCCAGCAAAATTGTCCTTCAAAAATGAGGGAGAAATTAAAACATTTTCAGGCAAAAGTCACTGCGAGAATTTGTGACCAAGAGACCAGCTCTGCAAGAAATACTAAAGGGAGCACTAGAGTCAGATATGAAAAGACAGAAGAGAGAAGTGTGGAGAAGAGTGTAGAAAGAAGGAAAATTAGATATGATATATATAATACAAAAGGCAAAATGGTAGAGGAAAGTATTACCCAAACAGTAATAACACTAAATGTTAATGGACTGAATTCCCCAATTAAAAGACATAGACTGGCAGAATGGATTAAAAAAACAGGATCCTTCTATATGCTGTCTACAGGAAACACATCTTAGACCCAAAGAGAAACATAGGTTGAAAGTGAAAGGTTGGGAAAAGATATTTCATGCAAATAACAACCAGAAAAGAGCAGAAGTAGCTATACTAATATCCAACAAAGTAGACTTCAAATGTAAAACAGTTAAAAGAGACAAAGAAGGACACTATCTACTAATAAAAGGAACAATTCAACAAGAAGACATAACAATCATAAATATTTATGCACCAAACCAGAATGCCCCCAAAATATGTGAGAAATACCCTGCAAATACTGAAAAGGGAAATAGACACATCTACCATAATAGTTGGAGACTTCAATTCCCCACTCTCATCAATGGACAGAACATCTAGACAGAGGATCAATAAAGAAACAGAGAATTTGAATATTAGAATAAATGAGCTAGACTTAACAGACATTTATAGGACATTAAACCTCACAACAGCAAGATACACCTTTTTCTCAAGTGCTCATGGATCATTCTCAAAGATAGACCATATGCTAGGTCACAAAGCAAGTCTCAACAAATTTAAAAAGATTGAAATCATACACAACACTTTCTTAGATCATAAAGGAATGAAGTTGGAAATCAATAATAGGCAGAGTGCCAGAATTCACAAATACTTGGAGGCTCAACAACATATTCTTAAACAACGAGTGGGTCAAGGAAGAAATTGCAAGAGAAAATAGTTAAATATCTTGAGGCGAATGAAAATGAAAGCACAACATATCAAAACCTATGGAACACAGCAAAGGCAGTGCTAAGAGGGAAATTTATTGCCCTAAATGCCTATATCAAAAAAGAAGAAAGGGCAAAAATTCGGGAATTAACTGTCCACTTGGAAGAACTGGAGAAAGAACGGCAAACTAACCCCAAAGCAAGCAAAAGGAAAGAAATAACAAAGACTAGAGCAGAAATAAATGAAATTGAGAACATGAAAACAATAGAGAAAATCAATAAGACCAGAAGTTGGTTCTATGAGAAAATCAATAAGATTGATGGGCCCTTAGCAAGATTGACAAAAAGAAGAAGAGAGAGGACGCAAATAAATAAGATCAGAAATGGAAGAGGAGACATAATCACTGACCTCACAGAAATAAAGGAGGTAATAACAGGATACTATGAACAACTTTATGCTAATAAATACAACAATGTGGATGAAATGGACAAGTTCCTAGAAAGGCATGAACAACCAACTTTGACTCAAGAAGAAATAGATGACCTCAACAAACCAATCACAAGTAAAGAAATTGAATCAGTCATTCAAAAGCTTCCCAAAAAGAAAAGTCCAGGACCAGACGGCTTCACATGTGAATTCTACCAAACATTCCAGAAAGAATTAGTACCAACTCTGCTCAAATTCTTCAAAAAAATCGAAGTGGAGGGAAAGCTACCTAATTCATTCTATGAAGCCAACATCACCCTCATACCAAAACCAGGCAAAGATATTACAAAAAGAGAAAATTAAAGACCAGTCTCTCTAATGAATATAGATGCAAAAATCCTCAACAAAATTCTAGCAAATCAAATCCAGCAACACATTAAAAGAATTATACATCATGACCAAGTAGGATTCATCCCAGGTATGCAAGGATGGTTCAACATAAGAAAATCAATTAATGTAATACACCATATCAACAAATCAAAGCAGAAAAATCACATGATCATCTCAATTGATGCAGAGAAGGCATTTGACAAGATTCAACATCCTTTCCTGTTGAAAAAATTTCAAAGGATAAGAACACAAGGGAACTTCCTTAAAATGATAAAGGGAATATATGAAAAACCCACAGCTAATATCATCCTCAATGGGGAAAAATTGAAAACTTTTCCCCTAAGATCAGGAACAAGACAAGGATGTCCATTATCACCACTATTATTCAACATCGTGTTGGAGGTTCTAGCCAGAGCAATTAGACAAGAAAAAGAAATACAAGGCATCAAAATTGGAAAGGAAGAATAAAACTATCACTGTTTGCAGATGATATGATACTATACGTCGAAAACCCTGAAAAATCCACAGCAAAACTACTAGAGCTAATAAACGAGTACAGCAAAGTGGTAGGTTACAAGATCAATATTCAAAAATCTGTAGTGATTCTATACACTAGCAATGAACAAGCTGAGGGGGAAATCAAGAAACAAATTCCATTTACAATTGCAACTAAAAGAATAAAATACTTAGGAATAAATTTAACTAAAGAGACAAAAGACCTATACAAAGAAAACTACAAAAAACTGTTAAAAAAAATCACAGAAGACCTAAATAGATGGAAGGGCATACCATGTTGATGGATTGGAAGACTAAATATAGTTAAGATGTCAATTCTACCTAAATTGATTCACAGATTCAACGCAATACCAATCAAAATCCCAACAACTTATTTTTCAGAAATAGAAAAACCAATAAGCAAATTTATCTGGAAGGGCAGGGTGCCCCGAATTGCTAAAAGTATCTTGAGGAAAAAAAACGAAGCTGGAGGTCTCGCACTGCCAGACTTTAAGGCATATTATGAAGCCACAGTGGTCAAAACAGCATGGTACAGGCATAAAGACAGATATATCGACCAATGGAATCGAATAAAGTGCTCAGGTATAGATCCTTTCATGTATGGACATTTGATCTTTGATAAGGCAGTCAAGCCAACTCACCTGGGACAGAATAGTCTCTTCAATAAATGGTGCCTAGAGAACTGGATATCCATATGCAAAAGAATGAAAGAGGACCCGTATCTCACACCCTATACAAAAGTTAACTCAAAATAGATCAAAGATCTAAACATTAGGTCTAAGACCATAAAACAGTTACAGGAAAATGTAGGGAGATATCTTATGAATCTTATTACTAGAGGCGGTTTTATGGACCTTACACCTAAAGCAAGAGCACTGAAGAAAGAAAGAAAGAAATAAATGGGAGCTCCTCAAAATTAAACACTTTTGTGCATCAAAGAACTTCATCAAGAAAGTAAAAAGACAGCCTACATAATGGGAGTCAATATTTGGAAACGACTTATCAGATAAAGGTCTAGTATCCAGAATTTATAAAGAGATTGTTCAACTCAACAACAAAAAGACAGCCAACCCAATTACAAAATGGGAAAAAGACTTGAGCAGACACTTCTCAGAAGAGGAAATACAAATGGCCAAAAGGCACATGAAGAGATGCTCAATGTCCCTGGCCATTAGAGAAATGCAAATCAAAACCACAATGAGATATCATCTCACACCCACCAGAATGACCATTATCAACAAAAAAAATGACAAGTGCTGGAGGGAATGTGGAGAAAGAGGCACACTTATCCACTTTTGGTGGGAATGTCGTATGGTGCAACCACTGTGGAAGGCAGTTTGGCGGTTCCTCAAAAAACTGAATATAGAATTGCCATACGACCCAGCAATAGCATTGCTGGGAATCTACTCAGAGGACTTAAGGGCAAAGACACAAACGGCCATTTGCACACCAATGTTTATAGCAGCATTATTTACAATTGCAAAGAGATGGAAACAGCCAAAATGTCCATCAACAGACGACTGGCTAAACAGACTGTGGTATATACATACGATGGAATATTATACAGCTCTAAGACAGAATAAACTTATGAAGTATGTAATAACATGGATGGACCTAAAGAACATTATGCTGAGTGAGACTAGCCAAAAACTAAAGGACAAATACTGTATGGTCTCACTGATATGAACTGACATTAGTGAATAAAGTTGGAATATGTAATTGGTAACAGAGACCATCAGGAGATAGAAATAGGGTAAGATAGTGGGTAATTGGAGCTGAAGGGATACGGACTGTGCAACAGGACTGGATACAAAAACTCGGAAATGGACAGTACAATACTACCTAATTGTAATGTAAATATGTTAAAACATTGAATGAAGCTGCATGTGAGAATGATAGAGGGAGGAGGGCTGGGGACATAAATGTAATCAGAAAGAAAGATAGATGTTAAAGATTGAGATGGTATAATCTAGGAATGCCTAGAGTGTGTAATAATAGTGAAATGTACAATGTACAAATTTTAAAAATGTTTTTGCATGAGGAAGAACAAAGGATTGTCATTAATGCAGGGTGCTGAAAATAGATGATATCTCATACTTTAAAATGTCACATTATGTGTGAGACTAAAGCAAAAAATGTTTATTTTTTACAAAATTTAGATTTTGACTAGAGCATTTCCTAATATAACTAATGTCAATAGTTTGATTGAATGTCATAAGTACTTGGAATCTCAGGTAGCACATGAGATTTTGTTGGTTTGTCCAGAGTGATCCCCTGATGAATCCCAGAATGATTTGATCAGTGACTGAAAAAGTATTTGCAAGCCCCCTTCAGGGAATGGTGAGAGTGGGGAGAAATTCAACCTCCCCAAGATGAATTCTTGATGTTCTCACAAGCAGTGTGGACAACCGAAGCTGTAGGCTGAGCGCCCAGTCTTGGGGTTTGTTCACATGAAACTTAAACCCACAAAAGATAGGTCAAGTCTACTTAAAATTTAGGCCTAAGAGTCACCCCCAAGAGAGCCTCTTTTGTTGCTCAGATGTGGCCTCTCTCTCCAGCCAATATGATGAGCAGTCTCACCACCCTCCCCCTCTCTGTGTGGGACATGACTCCCAGGGGTGTGGACCTTCCTGGCAACGTGGGACAAAGATCCTGGAGTGAGCTGAGACTCAACATCAAAGGAATGAGAAAAACCCTAGAATGAGCTGAGAATTAACATCAAGAAACTGAGAGAAACAGCCAAAATGTTTGGCTGAAAGACCAAAAGGGGGAAGAGTAAAATGAGGCAAAGTATCAATGGCTGAGAGATTCCAGACAGAGTCGAGAGTTTATCCTGGAGGTTATTCTCACGCATTAAGTAGATATCACCTTGTTGTTCAAGATGTAGTGGAGAGGCTGGAGGGAATTGCCTGAAAATGTAGAGCTGTGTTCCAGTAGCCATGTTTCCTGATGATGATTGAACAATGATATAGCTTTCACAATGAGACTCTGTGAATGTGAAAACCTTATGTCTGATGCTCCTTTTAGCTACTTTATCAACAGAAGAGTAGAACATATGGAATAAAAATAAATAACGGGGGAACAGATGTTAAAATAAATTCGGTTTGAAATAGTGGTAGGTGAAGGCGAGGGTTAAGGGGTATGGTACGTATAATTTTTTTTTCTATTATCGTTTTATTTCTTTTTCTGTTGTCTTTTTATTTCTTTTTCTAAATTGATGAAATATACTAGGAAATGATGAATATGCAATTATGTGATGATATTAAGAATTACTGATTGTATATGCAGAATGGAATGATTTCTAAATGTTTTGTTAGTTAATTTTTTTTTAATTAATAAAAAAATAAAAAATAAAAAAAAACAAAAAACATTCTAGCTGCCGAAGGAAAACCGACCTGGCAGGTTGTGCCTGTTAGAGCGGACTGCAGTGGACAGCCGGTCTGCAGGGAGATGCAGGGTGGGGTCCTGGAGGAAGGTAGCCCTCAGTGAGCCCGTGGTCCCTGCTGACTCTGGATCCACACCTCTGGGTGGCAGTCAGCCGGAGGACCAGCTGCAGCTGTGGCGAGGAGCCTTCTCGGGGGGAGTGGTGATGAAGGCACATCTGGGAGAAGAGAGATTTGGGGTGATTGAGGCATGGAACAAAGACACAGGAATAAAAGAAACAAAATGAAAAAAGAAACTAAAAGGGTTTTGTTTGGCTGTTTTTTTTCCCTTAAACCGAGAAAGCGGAGTTGCAGTGGGGATATGAGCCACTGAAGCAAGTGTTATGTCTTCTTATTCAGCTGGCTTTTATTCTGCTAGGGATGCCGTTCTCTCTTAAAAGTCTTTGATTTCTGTTGAGAGCCCATGAGTCACTTCAAAACCTCGGAACACCTCACTCTTCTTTCTTCAGGAAGATCAAGTCACAAGCCTCATGTAATAACACCTAGAATTTTTAAGCCCTTGCCAGGCCTGGTTTGAATGGAATCACGTGGATTGTCATAAGCAACCTTACTACCAAACCTATTCGAGAGAATGTGTTACTGTTTCTGTTCTGCAAGTGAGTAAACTGAGATTTGGTGAACTTTTAAGTTGTTCTAAATTACCAGCTAGTAAGTGGGGAATCTAAGCTCCCAAAGAGGAAGGGGTGGCTCCGAGAAGGTAAGACCTTCTTGCAATATTCCTCTATTACACTTTCCTCCTATTTCAGCATAAAGGAAAGGACCTCCCGCATCTTTAAAGAGAGCAAGGCCATCTGAGCACTCGGAGGGCTCCCTGTGTGGGGCTTTGTTGGCAGCAGAGACCTTCCAAGTTGTGGCGATTTCACTTTTCAGTCTCAGCTGGTCAGCAGTTTCCTCACCTCTTTCTCAGCAAGAGAAACATAAGGGGTCCCACCCTATGCTGCTTGTGAACCAGGAAAATAGAGAGGAAGTGCTCAAAGGAGCACTTATGACCTCAGTGTGGGTAAAAGGCAGAGGGAAGAAGGATGCAGAGAACAGGACAGTCCTGGGAACGGGCCCTCAGCAGTTCAGGTAAAAGTGGACAGAGGCATCTTGGGGCCTGGGGTGATGTGACGGGGTCAGGGCGGCTGGTGGGGTCTTCTCCATAGCCCTGAACATATGCCCCCTCCACTGACAGCTTCCTTCCCCGAATCCCCTGGATTCCAACAGCCTGAGGGTAGGGCCTGGATCTTTCTTTCTCCCCATTGTATGTCTAGGCTCAGCTCAGCGTCTGCAAGGCCCTCACACGGTCATCCGCACAGCATGAACGCAGCAGGGACCAGGCTGTGAGCTGCAAAGGGGCATGGCCGTCAGGCTTCCTGCTAAAATGGACATAGCCCCAACCAAACGGCAGCGCAGGAAAGGAGCTCTAGGGGTCATAGAAAGAAAAACACTTAGGGTTTGGACAGATCCAAGCAATGCTCAATCTAGCCACTCAAGACTGTCCGCAGTGCTCTTTCCCTCCCCAGGCTCGGCTCTTCTGCATCTGGGCACAGTGCTTAGACCCATGTGGAAGGTGGGAGACGGCGGCCACCGCACCCCGGGCTGTGTCCTTGTGCCAGGGCCTGAGGATAAGGGGCAGCATGGGTCACAGGGTTGGCTAGGCAAAGGTCACCTGAGGTCAAGAGGGGCAGTGCCCACACACTCCATGGGGAGGGGGTCCCCAAAGGGGCACTTGCCACATGAAGGCACATTTCCATTCCTAACATATAGCTGTTTCCATCTGCGTTTCACCTTCGTGAGTTTAGGCTGACTTGGCGCCCATTTGGCAGGGCAGGGAGGGGATCCCCCATGAGGGGCGAGGCCAGGAAGGGGTCCCCACAAGAGGCGAGGCTGGGCTCCAGGCGGCCCTGCTGTGAGGCTGAGGGGGCACCGGGAGTGGGCGGGCGGGCAGGGTGTGGGCCTGCAGAGTGGACGGAAACACGGTGAGCGTTGTGACGGGAATTAGGAAGGGGCAGTGATGGGAAATCAGTGGGCCGCTGCTCATGACTGGGAACGGGGAGGAAAGAGCACCTGTCCGTCACCTGGGGATGCTCAGCACTCTGCTGTGCCCCATGCCCCTCGCCTGTAAGAGCCTTACGAGCTCTAAGTGACAGGGTACCTAAGGAGGGCACGCTGGCCTGTGTTAGGTATTGGGGGTGTGCTCGCCCCTCACTTCCAAGGCGTCCTCTCTAGACAGGGACACGATGGCTTCCCACTGCTTGGCTCGTAGGATTGACAAGGAATTGCACATCCTTAACTCTACCTCTTACTCTCTGGTTTTTGTGGGGGTCAGTGGGTGGGGAATGGAGGGTGAGGGCAGCTCTGTGTCTCCATGCTGTAAACTTTATGGGGGAGAACACTCTCGCTGGGGAAGGATGTGCGGATTTTTCTAATCACGGAGATTGGTATTAGGAAGTCCTCTTGATTACAGATAATAAACCACATTTTCCGGTTTCAGCTTTTATTGAAAAACAAAGGTGACACTGTGACCTCTACATAGTTTACTTTTTTATCTCTTGATTTGTTCTCAAATTGTTCTTAAATTGGGTGGAGTGTTAAACCCCAACATCAAGCATTCAATATAACTTGTCTTTTAATCCTAATGGTAATTGTTGTGATTATCGTGCATCTTCTCAATGTTTCTCAAAGAGGGGTGCCATGAAGCACCTGCACTAGGTCACCCTGGGCGGGTGCTTGGTAAAGTTCAGGTGCCAGCTGTCGCTCTAGACTTAGTCAGAATCTCGGAGGGAAAAGAAGGATACAGCCCAGGATTTTTCATTTTTAAAAGCACTCCAGGTAATTTTTAGGCCTACTAGGACTTGAGAACCACTGCATTTTCTTATTTCACTCCCACTAGAGTCACACAAAGAAGACAAAGAATAACAGTTTTTTATTTCTTTTAAAAGTGACGGACCTCAGGCTTAGAGAAGAAAATTGGTAATTAACCGCCCAAGGCCATGCAACCCTTCAGTGGTGGGCATGACACCTGCGCATCTGCCTAAAGCACTAGCTGTGCATGTTTGAGGCCCTTCTTTGTCCTTATGACTGTGAAGAGCTCTGAGGCGAAACAAAAGTGTAAGAATGGACTCTGAACTCACATTGGCTGCAAATTAATTGGGGTCATGAGAGGCACATGCATGGAAGAATAAAGAGTCCGGAAATCGGCACTGGTTTCCAGACAAGGGACACAGACCAGGAGCTATAGTGGCTCAGAGAAGGGAGAGTTAATCTGGGACTAAATTGGAGAAAATTCCGGATGGAGAAGATTCCAAGAAGGAGGTGGGGTTGCAGATTGAAGCTCTGGAATGAGGCAGGTCTGTGTAGGTTAGGGGGGTGGGTAGGGAAAACTGTTCCAGGTGGGAGGGTCGGAGCAGCCCACACCGAGCATGGCGGCAGGACACTGAAATCCGGCTGGCCACCAGCATCAGTCCCTCAGCTGGCAGGCGGTAATGACTCGGGCCTGGCTTATTAAGCACATTTGAAAATTGGGTGAATTGCTTGATTTGGTAAAAAATTACATGGTCCATTTAATCAGGCCTCCTTTAAGAATAAATGCCATTAAACACCAATTAGCTGCCCCTGCAGCCTGACTGGGTGAAAATTATTTCCTTGACAAAATACAAAGCATTTTTAAGGTCAAACATGGTGAATCAAAATACCACGGCTGCCCTGGGGTAATAGGCCCATGAAAGCTCGCCTTGTTTCCATTCACTGAAAGGCTTCATTTTGTGTTGCAGCTAATCAGAACTCGAAGGGCCTTCTTCAGAGAAGAATCTTAAGGCCCTGTGTGTCTCCTCTTTCTGCTGCAGGAGTGGAAAATAAAATAACCAGAAAGCAGACACAGACACACCCAGTCACACACTGGTACATCAGCCTGCTGATCTGTTATGGGAATGAGAATGTCTGCTTTGCCCTGTTAGCCCAGGGCTCATGTTACAGCGCTCCAGGCCCTGGACAGAGAAGGCAAAGCAGAAAATGCTAAGGCTGTGACGTGGGCAGACTCATTTACTTTATTGTATTCAGTATTTTTTCTTTAACTTCTGAGTGACATACAGTGTTATTGCAGAAAAGTGCACGTAAGTATACAGCTGGATGCATTTTCACAAACTGCAATCGCCCATGTTGCCAGCACCTAGATCAGTGAACAGAGCGTTGGCCTTCCCAGAAGGCCCTCCGCCGCTTTCTTTCCTTCACTGCTGCTGCTGCCTCAACCCCGTGGATGGTTACTGCCCTGACGTCCCACAGGAGACGGTGCTTTTCCTGTTCTGTGCTTTCGATGAATGGCACGCTGCTGGTGCTTTCTGTAGCCTCTGGCTTCTTTGGCTCAGCTTAGCGAGGATTCTTCCCTCATGCTGTGTGGGCTTGTAATATGTCACTCTCGGCACTGTACAGTGTTTCTGTGGACGAATGTGTCACAATTTATGTGCATATGTTTTGGTTCATGGGTCTTTGGGCAGTTTTTCATTTGGGGCTATTATGACCAATGCTATTGTGGACAGACCTTTTCTTGAGCTGATGTCTGTTAATGTGGCTCTAACTGGGCCCGAGAGTCCTGTGGCTCAGGGTATGTAGATCTCAAGTTTTGCTGGAGTGTACGTGACCTCATTATCGTGTGATATATAAATATAAGTAATGTTTTCACATTTGACATATATATATACAGTGTTTATATAGTATAGATATGTATTTTTATATGTATGTCTTAGTTTGCCAGGCTGCTTTGACAAACACTGAATGGGTTGGCTTAAACATCAGGCATTTATTGTCTCATGGTTTTGAAGGCTAGGGGTCTGAAATCAAGGCCACAGTCATTCTCTCCCAGGGTCAGGGGTTTGCTGGTGAGGGCCAGCCTCACACATGGCCATCTCTCTCTCCTCTCTGCCTCCTTCTGACTCTGACTTCTTGTTCCGTCCTCCGGCTTTCCTCTTCATAAGTCCTCCAGTTGTATGGACTAAAACCCACCCTGATACCATTTACTATCCCTTTTGGGACCTGAGCATGCCTTTTGTGGGTGATGTGATTCAATCCCCCAGTATATGCAAAACCTTTCTGTCTATTCCCTTTAGACCATCAGTTCCTTGAGTGCAGGAAGTGCTTGGCACAGAGAAGTTCCCTTATATGTTTAACGAAGGAATGGAGGAACAAGCTCAGAGCTCGGGCAGCCTGGATTCCAACCAGTTAGGCCCATCAGGAAATCATATGGCACCCCCTCCTTATCTTTACAGGGTAGGGTATTCAATTCCTGTTTTTCATCCGACTTCTTGTTAAAGACATTCAGTGTCTACTTGACCCAGACTGGAATTCCGATAACCATATCCCCCCAATAGAGAGAGCGTTCTAATTGCAATCAGTAAAATCAAGCCACAATTAAGAGTTCATAAATTGCCATGTTAGTAGAAAAGCATTTCCATCTCTCTGGTCATCGCCCCCTGCCCCCTGTTCCCCACCCCCCCACCCCCCCCACCCCCCACCCCCCACTTCTGTGTCCATGTTGGACATTTTCCCATGTTTCACTTAATTTTTAAGTGTTGACTAAATATATTCTTTCATGCTTTTATGGTAAGCTGTAATCTAAATAATGCAAACTAGTAAATATAATGTGAACACAGTTTCTCTTTTTAAAAATCAAGTACATTTCAAATAATTTGGTCAGGTATTCAATTCCTCTACCCGGGGTAACATGGGAAAATTAGGTCTTAGATGGCAATTTCATTCTGTGAGTCAGATGGCACAGCATCTGAACAGAAATGGCTTTGGGATTTCAGGGAATGGTTTCAACCGTCTTTTCACCGTCAAAGTCAATTCCTTTCATGGTCAGAATTGGTCTCTGACTCTCACTGGCTGCGCTGCATATCTGTAGCAGCTTTAGTGTGTGCCCAGAACAAATGTTGGGCAGCAGATCTGGACCCAGCTGCACCCTGGAGCCAAGCCCAGCGGACCACAGCCTGAAGCACAGCCACCACCCTGCCCAGCCTCGGCCACTCAAGTCACAGTCAATCTGCAGACCTGCCTGCCTAGGAAAAAAAGGCTTCTGTTGTAAGCCACTGGATTTTTTTGTTATGTAGCATTACCATGGCAATAGCTGACAAGTACACCATATTTGACCTACAGTTTCCTTATTTGGAAAATGGGAATAATCAGCCTCATAGAGTTATCATAAGGACTGAATGAGCTGTGTGCAAACCGAGGGCATGTAAAGACCAAGCAGGTCATTTGGTGAAGCAAGATCAGGCCTAAGACATGAGGAGTTGTTAGAGATTGTGTCAGACTGATGACCTCTAGCATGGACAGCTCATAAACATGGCCCGCTATTAACAGAGCTTCATTTTTTAAAAGAAAAGATAAAATATTTATCTTTTTATAAAAATGTATCAGTTCCAGACCCTGGGAGTATGTTTGAGGCCTTTTTGCTTTGTATTGGAATGCAATGTGGTCTAGGGAACTAGCTGACTGGGTAAGGGTGGGCTCTGAATGTCAGACTGAGAAGAGAAGAGTGAACTCCATCTAATAGACTATCAGTTCCAAAGGAGACAGGCTGGATGAATGCCTGGCAAGGGGAGAGGCCTCTGTGGGCAGCTGGTAATTCTTTTCAAGTAATGGTGATAATCAACTCCTCTTGCAGACACCATATCTGTGGTGTGATGCCATCTAGCTAGGGCCGAAGTTTGGGCTATAACCAGAACCCCTGAGTGTTAGCTGTCTGGAATCTGCCTTCCTCCATGGGTACTGTAGACTCTCTAAAATAAGAGATTCCTTGTTTGGGTTGATGAGGCATCTTCAACTAAAGATCTCCAGAGTTATAGTCATCAACTCACAATATTCCTCCTGATTCTCTAAGGAGGGCCCAGAAACCTCCCATCATCTTGGACTCTTGTTCCCCATACCCCCTTGTCCCTTCAGCCTGTTCAGCACCCCTTCTATGGCTCCCCACTTCTCCACCTGTCTTACCCCCATCATCTCCACCTGGGATAGTCACTTTAGCGCTCATAGTCCTGCCTCTTTTATCACCTCCCTCAGTCTGTCTTCTCTTTTTCACTCTGGTGGTCTCGCCCCTTTCTCCCCCAGTTACCTCTGCAGTCTCGCCTACTGCTTGCTTTCTCCAGTGTACACCAAGTGGCCGCAGCTTCCAGAGCACACCGTGCTGCTCCACCCCTTCACACCCTTACACTCTTTTTGGACTTTCTCTCTGTTCTCCATCTTACTGACCCCTCTTCTTCAGGAACCTTCTCAGGTTACTTCTTTGTGAAGACTTCCTTGGTTGTCCCAAGCAGACCTGACCAGTTTACCGTTTGTGCCCCCATCTCCTTCCCATGAAGGAGTAACAACAGCGAGAGCAATACTAGTCACCACTGACTAAGCACTGTCTGCCAGTTGCTGTGTTTGGTGACTTATGGTTATGCTTCATGGGTTCATTTCATCCTTACACCAACTCTTTGACACAGATATTATGATCCTGTAAAGAGAGGAGAAAGAAAATTGATGCTTAGAGAATTTAAGTACCCTGTTCAATGTTCCGTGGATAGTAAGTGGCAGGGCTAATATTCATCGTGTCTCTACACCAAGGCCTAAGTGCTTAATCATTGCATTAGAGGACCTAGAAGTGTGCCCAGCACATAGCAGGCCCTAAATAAATGTTGGCTAAGGGAATGAATGAACACACACTGTCGTTTGTTATTCATTTATTTTTTGTAAACATACCTATGTCTTGATGACTGTGTGACCTTGAGGCTAGGAACTGTCTTGTTATTTTTTAACACCTTTTGGACCAAAGTGCTTATAACGTAGTAGATGTAGGCCAAATAGAAAAGTATGTAGTGAGACAGATGGATAAATGAAAGAAATAAAGGAAGAGTGATGAAGTTGTATTTGAGAACATTTTGGGGGAGGGTATGATAGAAGATGGAATTCTTTCCTTGTTAAACCAAAGAGCACCTTTATCTCCTGACTTTCCTCAGTGGCACTGAGATATGCATTTGTTTCAGTGGATGGAGTCAAGGCCCTACATGTGTGATTGTCATCCACTGTCTCCGAAGAGTTACCTCCTTAGCTTAGGAGATCACAGCTGTCCCCAAGTCCAGTGGGAGCTGTCTCTAGACAAGATCGTTTGTCATGACTTTAATCTGAAGCATTTGCATTCTTTGGGGGACTGTGTCTGGGGAGCTTTTAGTGAAAAAAAAATGTCCCTTTGAAAGGGGCTTCCCCCCCACCCCCAGCCCTTTTCTTTTGTCGTCTGATGCTGGAGAGGCCAGATAAAGAGAATGTTTATAATTAATTCCTCACACCTCTTGTTCACGGAACCTTATTGAGGGAACTTTGAGGCAAATTGTTTTTTTTTAATTGTCCGCTGGGAAGAATAACAGGATCTGAGATTTAAGCAGGACTGGTCCTGGGGGTGAAGAAGTAGGCTGCAGCAAGAGCTGCATGATCGAGCATGCTCAGAATACGCCACTGGCTAGAAATACCTCCTTTAGGAAAATTGAGCACCACAGAATCTACTTTGAAGAGTTGTAGGCAGAGGCTACTAGTTTCTAGAATAATCTGAGTGAGATAAACAAGCATAGATTCCCTGTGATCTTGGCATGCAGGTTTATAGTGAGTTGGATGTTTATGGTCCTTTACAGTCTTCAGGTCCTGTGATAGGCATGACTTCACAGAGCATGCACAGCAACCTGTGGGTTGGGGCTCATTAGCCTCATTTTAGGATGCAATGAGCTGTGTTTCATCATGTTCTGGCTTAGTGGGGATCTTAAGGTGGTTCCCATCAAGACCTTCCAAGTCTGGTTCAGAGACTTTCCCATTAAAATCCCATTACCATCAAAATCACCATCACCACCGTCATTGCTGCTGCCATTATCAGCATCACTGTCACTCTCACCAGCATAACCATCATCACCTTCAGCTCCACCACCAGTACCACTGCCATTGCTAGTCCCATGACAGCCAACACCACCACCATTTCCCTCACCCACTGCCACCACTGACTCTGCCACCATTCTGTCTCCACTGCTATCATTTCCACCACTATGGCCACCATGTCATCACCATCATCATCCAAGCCAACACCCAGCACCATCTGTACTACCAGTACCATAAGCACAGTCACCACCAAACTAGGTGCTCAGAGATGGATTGGATTTTTCAGGGGTTTACAAGTACCCTGGCAACTCATGTAATGGTGGTGATAGCGGTTTCCTATTGCCTGGAGAGGGAGCAATATCTAGGGCCCAGCTGGGATTCACCAGTCAACAGAAGAAGTGCTGTACTGTCCAAAGAGACTTTCTGCCATGCAACATCAGGAAGAAGAGTCAGCAGAGCTCCTGGTGCCAAGGTGTGCACTCACTTAGAGGTGCCAATGTCCATGCAGTACCTGGGTGCTGGCAGAGATGGTGCCATAGGAGGGAGGCTGAACTGTCTCTATACTCAGTCACTGCCTCTTTTCCCATGGTCTTGCAGATCTGTCTCCTTCTGGATATTTTCCACCAAAACTCATTCCTCATGTGTCCTCTGTCTCTTTTGTCCCCACATCCCCAGTAGGGCAATTATGCTCTCAGCTTGGGTGGTGGGTGGGGAGACCCTTGCTTTCCAGGCTTTCAACCTCAGCAGGAAGGGATTGTTTTCCTTTTCTCCTTTTGCTTTCAGCTGTACTGTCCCTTTCTGGTAGTAATGTGCATCTAGCTCCTCACTGTTTACTGGCGTCTGGGCATTTAGTCAGATTTCCCTGGGTGTTCGACCCCACAGGTTGAAAGATTTTTCTGTGCAATCTCTGGGTTCTGTTTTTCTTATCCTGCCCAGTAGGTGGTGCTCGTGGCACACATTTGTCTACGGGTTCCACCAGTGAAAGTTGCTGTGGGTCCTTTAAGTCTGGAAAATTCTCGCCGTAGGGGAGGTTCGGCAGCCGAAGCGTCTTGGAAGAGTGCCAGCCGGCCTGGGGTTCCGAATGCGGGGAGGGTCGCCGGCCGCCGCAGCACGGGAGAGCGTCCGGCCGAATTAGCTAGTCGGCCCGGGGTGCCAAGTGTGGCGGGAGGGCGCCAGCTGTCGCAGCCCGGGAGAGTGCACCGTTCCCAGCCGGACTGGGGAGTCACGTGTTTGGAAGGGATCCCCCGGTCACTGTTCTCCGCAGTCTGGGGATTTCCGACCCAACTCTCTCAGTTGGTCCGGGAGGCCTCGCGTGGTGGGGGCACCAGCCGCCGCGGCCTAAGGGGACCGCCTGTCCAATTCTACCAGCTGGCCTGGGAAGGTGGAAGGGAGGGACTCCAGTCGCTTGCCGTCCCACCCAGGAAAGCCCGTGCCCCTTGGTGATCTCACCGGAGCTGGTTCTCCCAGATAGTCAGCCGTTCCAGGATGGGGTACGCCGTCCCTTTGCTCTCCCTCGTGGCTCCGGGAGCTGCTCTGTATTATCTCCACTCCCCCAGTAGCTGTTCTGGAGGAGGAAAGGTGAGGCTGGCAAGGCTGTGGAGGCCGGTGGCGGAGGAGCCGGTGAAGGCGGAAGAAGGGAGAGGAGGGCGGGCGGGTCGGCTGCTGCGGGGCGTGGGCGCCGCGCGGCGGGCCGGCGGACAAAGAAAGAGGGGAGAGGAGGGCAGGCGGGTCGGCTGCTGCGGGGCGTGGGCACCGCGCGGCGGGGCGGCGGACAAAAGCTCCTCGCTGTTTAAAACTGGATCTTGGACCTGCAGAATAGCATCTCCTGGGGAACTCATTAGAAACTGCATCTCAGGCCCCACCCCAGACCAACTGAGTCAGAATCTGCATTTTAACAAGATTTGTTGGGGATTCCTATGGACCAAGCTGCCTGGTTGAGGGAGGGCAAATGATGAGAATATTGCAAAAGAGTTATAAATAAACCTGGGGTTTCATAAATATTTGCCATACAGATAAGAGAATTGCAGTTCAGAGGGGGATTTATGTGCTTCATATCCCGCTATTTAGAAAATGATAGAGCAAACTGAGACCTTAGACTTCTGCCTCCAAAGCATGAGTTTCTTTCATCACCGCTTGCGACCCCTCACTGTCCAGGTCAGACCACCCTTCTGTGTCCCAGAATTGAGGGCCGACAGGCAGGCGGCACTGGCAGAGATACCCAGCCAGCCTCAGGAGCCTGCAGGACAAGTGCTAGTGGGAAGGACAATGCCAGTCACACGGCGTTAGAAGAATCCTCAAGTAATGTCCCTCCCCATCTGTGCCTGTTTATTTTCCTCGTAGCTCGAATCACTGTCTGACATTATTTTATTTAAGTGTTTGCTTATTTCTTATTTTTACTCCCACTAAGATATAATTTCATGAGGTCATGGACCTTTTCCACCTGTTTGTGCCTCTGTCCTCAGCTTTGGAACATGAAAGTTGCTTAATAATTATTTGTAGAGCGAATAAATGTAAGAGAATTAAGGTCCTCACAATTAACATGATTTGTTAGCATCATTTGTTAAAGTCACAAAGGTAGGGAACTATGTGCCATGCACTTCCTGAGGGGCTCTGGATGTCCAGCTGCTGGTGGCAGGGATTATTCTCGTTTCCTCCCAGGGTGGAGGTCCCAAGTGACAGCTGGGAAATAGCCACAGAGTCATCCACAATAACATTTGCTGTGTTTGCTGGACTCAGGATTGAACGTGGGCCTTTGACACTTACTTTGGTTTTAGGTGCAGGAAAGTGATAAGAGAAGGAAGGGAGGGAAGATTTGTTCATCTATACCAAGCATCGACTCTATATCAGAGAGCAGGAGGAGAAATCTGTTGCATTATCTCTTTTACTCTACCCAACAACTTTATGTAGAACAGGTATCATTATCTCAGAGTTTTGCTGAGGAGTTCGATGCCAACGAGCTCTTGCCTAGAATGGAGCTGATACATATTTTGAGATCAAAACTATTTTATTCCAAAATCTATGTTTTTTATCATATATCATTTGTCTCTATGTTCCTTTTTATTTAAAGGAACCAGTCTCTATAGAACAGTGAGCAAAATATGCATTCATTTTAACTGTAGTTTTAGCATAAGGAAAAGTACTAAGTCATATAAAGCTGATATCATGGATTTATTGTAAGGCAACCATCTTCATGTTTTTCTGTGGACCCCGTCTGCATCTGCTCAATCTCCTGTACCTTCTCCTCCTTCTACCTCAGATAAAGAGTCCTCAACCCTTATAGGATCCTCACTGCCAAGAGATTCACCCATGTTCTGTATTCGTCGCTGCCTCAGCAGCAGATGCTGTTTGGTATTTCTAGAAAGGTTTCCAATGAGGACTTACATTGAACTTAGTTTTTGAAATCCCTGTCCCTTCTAGGCAGACCAGGAGGTTTAGATCAGATGGCCTTGGGTCTGAATCCCAGCTCAGACATGGTTTCGTTGTGACCTCGTGGGGGATGGCGTCATTATTGCAATTCTAGAATCTTCATCTACAATGGTGGGCTCAGACTGCCTGGGGGCTCCCTCCCGGCATGCCAGTGAGTTCTGGCACACCAACATTGGCCTGACTGTGGATTGCACAAGCTGGCGGACCAGGGACAAGAGGTCTCCCAATGCTCTCACATGTTCTGAGTGGAGGTGCTTCCACCCAGGTGTGCAACAGTGGAGCATAAATGGGAGACCTGGACAGTGACCTTTTCCTGGCTCCTGATAGCATGGCCCACACTTGGACCAGGATGTTGAAAGAAAAGCCAGGAAGTACCGGCCACTGCACTTGCTTAGGAAGAGCGAGCTTTGTTTGCTGCGCACGTAGGTGAGAAGAAGAGGGTCTTTTGAATGGACAAACAATAAGTATGTTTACTAAATATTTAGAGGATGTAACTGTGGCAGGATCCACATGACTTCATCAAAGGACCAAAGAGGTGGTGGGACTAGAGCAAGGAAAGGAAGCTAGGAAGCAGAAATACGCATTCGGGATTGCATTTGCTTGAGCGTACTTAGAAAGAGTCAGAACTAATTTGGGCTAAAGCTTGGCCTAAAGGTTACCTAAGACACAAAGGAGTCCTAAGCAAAATATGTAGTGTATGGAGCTTTTAGAAGTGAATATGGAAGAGAAACATTTAAGATTTTTTTTAAATGTCTGGATTGTTTCTAGTGCCATTTGCAAAAATTACTAGGATGATCATAAACAAAATCTTGTTTTAAAACAGATCTAAGAAACTCCATGGAAAAATAATTTTCAGCTAAAAATAGTGAAAAATAAAAATTTTCACTTTTAAATGTAGACAGTGACTCAAAGAAAACTTCTGCTAATCTATTTCCAATTACTATGTGTTCTTGGAAGTACAAGCGACACATTTCCTTGATTATAGATGTAGAATTTGTACTTTTCACTAACTCAGGCCGTTGTACCCTGGGCAGTCTCAATTAATGAAGTTTTACTAAACTTGTCACACAGTAGCAAATTTATCCACTGGAAAATTAACAGAAAGACAACCTGGGGCTTTTTGGGAGGAATTAATGTGTTTGGAATTGCTATAGAACTCTAATTGCTGGTTATAAAATGTACAGGCTTGTTACTTTCTTTACCAGGCTGATGCGGTTTTGGAATGGGTATGGGGAAGGCTGGGTGGAGAATCACTGCTTATTATTAATAATTCTGTTTCACAGGCAGACTCTTTCATGCCAGTCCCCACTGATTTATCTTCTTGATGCCATGTTGAAGTCTCCCACAGATTTACGGCTGATTTATTTTGGCTGTGTTAATATTTGTAACGTCACTGGACCTAATGATTAAGTATTCATGGTTGGCTATAAATTACTCCCTTTCTTTTCTCTAGATAAGAACGGATTATTTTTCACTACTTCTGAGTGTGAATTATGAAGGACAGTCACTTCTTTAATTTCCAGCACATCTAGCCGTGAAAAGGTTTGTGCCTCTAGTTCTCTGTTTCAGAAGAGGTCAGGTTTTGTTGTTGTTGTTTTTTTTTTCCAGATCATAATGTTGAATGAACTGAATTGCTGGTACTGAAAATGTATCAAGAGACTATTGTTACGTGGAAAGAAAAAAACTGGGTTGTACAACAGGGAGTTTGGAAATTTTCCAGGGTCCTGCCGCCAACCAGCTGGGGGAAAAGACAGACATTCAATGTTGCCAGGCCTCAGTGTCCTAATGGTCAATCAGGAACGACAGTGTATTTGTTGCATTCTCAAATTTATTGTGAAAATCTGTAAGAATATAACCATCTCTCATAAGAGGAAAATAGGGTGATGTAATGGTATAATCATTATTATTTTTTGTTCTCAAGTATCTTAGCTGGGTTTTCCTCTGGAACACCTAATTGAGTAAATAGATTTTAAAATTTAAAATTTTATATTAATCACTCAGTTATAATTACCACTAATTAAACACTAATGGTGTTTGATGCAGTGGGTTAGTGTTTTCAAAGATGGACTTGCTTTTCTGCCCTATAGATTCAGACTGGCCTGCCTCCAAAGTCTCATGAGACAATACCTTAAAATATATTATATAATATATCTTGATTCTGTTTTTCTGAATAACCTTGACTGATATGTTCTCTTTTAACAACTGCTAAGTTTTTCATTAAATGATGTACCATAATTTATTTAATCAATAGGCATCTTGGTAAATGATTAGGTTATGTTCAACCTTTTGAGTGTAATAAATATACTATCTTACATTTTGCCCAATTATTTTCTTATGCTTAATTCCTATGAATATGTTTATTATTAAAGGGTCTCAACATGTTTCAAGATTTGGATGTCTTTATCAGATGGCTTTCCAAAAATGGCATATAAGAAATGTACACCTTTCCAAAATATATGACTTCTACTTCCTTATAAAATTTAGCAAAATAAACTATCATAAAACATTTAAAAAAAAAAAAAGATGGACTTGCTTGGTTCTTAGCATACCTGTGTCAGTTACTAATTTTTACTTCTTCCATTTTAGAGATGAGGGGACTGATGCCCAGCTATACTAAGAAATTGTTTAATTGTTAATTCAATGCTGCCTGTGCCCTCACCCCCATGGGATAGGGCTCCCTTCCTAGGGACCGTGCAGCACTTGGCGTGCAGAGTTCCTTGCGCAGTCCAGGTAGGTCTTTTACGACCACCTCATAATTCTGTAGACTAAGAAGTGGACCTCTGGGGGAATTAATGTGAATGGCTTAAACAAATTAGTGAGGAATTGGAACATCTGAGTTCTAGGCACCATAGAGCATTTCTCTGAGGATGGACGGAGGGGTCTCGGCAATTCAGGTCCAGACAGCTGAGGGTTAAGAACGTGTTGGCCGACATAGCATGTTCCGGGGGCCTTTTTCAGGTAAGCAAATGACACAGGGATGCAAATGACCTCACCAGGATACATCTTCAAGCCTCTTTGGTTCTGCTTTCACATGGGTTTAGAGCCAGTGATCCCAGAAAAGGGAGCGAACACTTTCTTTCCTCCATCTTGCTCTGACCCTGTTCCATCCCTCAAACGCTTGAAATGATGTGGAAACCCACCAGCTGTAAAATGGGCTTTGCAAGTATTTTGTTGAGAATTTTTGTATCTATATTCATTAGAGAGATTGGTCTTAAGTTTTCATTTTTTGTGGTATCTTCATCAGATTTTGGTATTAGAGTGATGTTTGCTTCATAGAATGAGTTAAGTATCGTTCCCTCTTCTTCAATTTTTTGAAAAGTTTGAGTGGGATTGGTGTCAGTTCTTGGAGTGTTTGGAAAACTTCCTCGTGAAGCCATCTGGTCCTGGGCTTTGCTTTGTAGGGAGGTGTTTGATGATGACTGAATCTCTTTGCGTATGATTGGTTTGTTGTGGTCTTCTGTTTCTTCTAAAGTTAGTATAGGTTGTTCCTGTGTTTCTAGGAAATTGTCCATTTAATCTAAGTAGTCTAGTTTGTTGGCATACAGTTTTTCATAGTATCCTCTTATGATTTTTTAAAAATTTCTTTGATGTCCATGGTAATGACACCTGCTCTCATTTCTAATTTTATTTATTTGCATCTTTTCTCTTTTTCATTTTGTCTGTCTAGCTAAGGGTTTGTCAATCTTTTTGATTTTTTCAAAGAACCAAATTTAGTTTTATCGATTCTCTCTATTGTTTTTTTTTTCTTGTTCTCCAACTCATTTATTTCCACTTTAATCTTTGTTATTTCTCTTCTTCTACCTGCTTCAGGGTTAGTTTGCTACTCTTTATCTAGTTTCTTCAGTTGTTCAGTTAGGTCTTTGGTTTTATCTCTTTCTTCCTTTTTATGTAGGTGTTTTGAGCTATAAATTTCCCTCTCAGTATCATATTTACTGCATCCCATAGGTGTGAAATGATGTTTATCATTTTCATTTGTCTCCAGATATTTACTGATTTATCTTGCAATTTCTTCTTTGGCCAATTGATTGTTTAAGAGTGCTTTGTTTAACCTCTATATATTTGTGAAGGGTCTTGTTCTTTGGTTGTTATTGATTTCCAGCACCATTCCATTATGATTAGAGAAAGTGGTTTGAATAAGTTCAGTCTTTTCAAAATTATTAAGACCTGTTTTGTGCCCCTAGCATATGATCTATCCTGGACAATGTTCCAGGAGCACTTGAGAAGAATATATATCCTGGTGTTTTGGGGTGCAACAATCTATATATGTCTGTTAGGTCTAATTCATTTATCATATTGTTTAGGTTCTCTATTTCCTTGTTGATCCTCTGTCTGGTTGTTCTATCTATAGAGGAGAGTGGTGTATTGAAGTCTCCCACTATTATTGTAGAAACATCTATTTCTCCCTTTAGTTTTGCCAGTGTTTGCCTCATGTACTTTGGCAATCCCTGATTGGATGCAGAAACGTTTATGATTAGTATTTCTTCTTGGTGAATTGCCCCTTTTATTAATATATGGTGTCCTTCCTTGTCTCTTATGACATCATTACATTTAAGACTATTTTGTCTGATATTAGTTTAGCTACCCAAGCTTTCTCTTGTTACTATTGCATGGATTATCTTTTCCATCCTTTAACTTTCAATCTATTTGTATCTTTGGGTCTAAGATGAGTCTATTATAAACAGCATATAGATGGATCATATGTTTTAATCCATTCTGCCAATCCATGTTCTTTAATTGAGGAGTTTAATCCAGAGTTATCATTGTAAAGGCGGTTCTTGATTCAACCATCTTATCCTTTGGTTGACTCTACATTGTCAGATCTATGTTCTCTCTTTCTCCTTTTATCCTTACTAATACTCTTCAGTTCTGTGCCCTCCTCCAGACCTGCTCTTCTGTTTTTTTTTTTTTTCTCAGTTGACAAAAATCCCTTTAGTATTTCTTGTAGGACAGATGTCTTGTTAACAAATTCTCTCAACATGTGCTTATCTGTGAACATTTAAAATTTTCCCTCACTTTTAAGGACAGCTTTGCTGGAAAAAGAATTCTTGGCTGGCAATCTTATTTTAAATATATGGTACCACTGCCTTCCTACTTCCATGGTGCCTGACGAATAGTCAGCATTTGGTCTTCTGTGGCTTCCTTTCTATGTGGTACTTCACTATTCTCTTGTTGCTTTCAGGACTCTCTCCTCTTCATCATTAGATGGTCTGATTAGTATGTGTCTTGGAATGGGTCTATTTGGATATATTCTATTAGGAGTTCATTGGGCTTCTTTGGTTTGCATATTTATGTCTTTTATAAGGATTGGAAAATTTTCTAATTATCTCCTCAAATAATCTCCCTAGATTTTTACTCTTCTCTTCTGCTTCTGAAACAGCAATTATTATTATATTTGTGTGCTTCATGTTGTCAATCATTTCTCTGAGATCCAAACCAAATTTTTACATCTTTTTCACCATTTTTCTTTTGTGCATTCAGATTTGGTTGCTTTGTCCTCCAGTTCACTTATTCTTTCTTCTGGCTCTTTGTGTGTCTCTAGTATATTTTAAATGTAATCTACAGTATCTTTCATTTCCATAAGATCTGCTGTTTTTCTATATATTCTTTCAAATTCTTTATGCTCTTCTAGTGTTTTCTTAATATCCTTCATGTCTTTAGCTAAACATTGAATTTATTTAGGGGATTTGTTTGAACATCTTTGGTTAGTTGTTCCAAATTCTTTGTCTCCTCTGGCTTTTTAATTTGATTACTCGGCTTGGCCATATCTTCTTGCATCTTCATGTAGTTTGTGATTTTTTTTTTGTTTATCTTGATAAACATTTGATTATCTTGATAAGGTTATATTGAAAGTTGATTTCTCCCATTTGTCTAAGATTTTATAGTTGCTTGAGTTTGCATTGAATGTCTCATTTGGCACTGGTTTGTCAGTAATTCCCAGCCAAGCCAGGAGGTGCAACCCTTTTCAGAAGTCTGTTAAGGATGGGGCAGAAAAGCAGTTTGCCAGTGTGCACTGTCCCTGATATCCCAGCAGAGCGCACCCTTGGGCACCTCTTCCCCACAGCCCCTCCTCTCCTGGATTGCAGTGACCCACTGGGTATGACCCAAACCAGGCAGCAGTCCAGTCAAGGCTACAGTTCTCCCTGTGTGCTGGAAGCCACTGACTCCAGCGGTAAGTGGTGGGCACTGTGCATCTTGGTGAGACCCGCCAGTGGGCACAAGGTGTCTCATGATTCCTAGGCTCCCTTGTAGAAAGACCTTGAGGTGGGGGGGCCAAGAGGCTCAACTTCCCCAGCCAGCAGCCCCAGGAGGGCTCTGCTTTTCACCAGCCAGCAAAACCTGGGTTTGTATTAGGGCACTATTTTGACAGGTGGGTTGTCTGTGTTTCTCAGCCAAAATAGGGCCAGGTTTCTATGCAGGGGTGTAGACTAGCTCCAGTGGGCCTGGGACAGGGTCTGGAGAGACTTTGAAAGGCCCTGCAGTTCCCATTACAGGGCTGAGTTCCATGTAGGGGTGTAGACCAGCTTAAGTGGGTCTGGGATAGGGTATGGGGAGGCTCTGAAAAACTCTGCAATTTCTCTTAATAGGGCCAGGTTCTGTGCAGGAGTGTAGGCCAGCTCCAGTGGGCCTGGGACAGGTTCTGGGGAGGCTCTGAAAGGCCCTGCAGTTCCCCTGCAGTTTCCATCCTGCCCAGCAGATGGTGCTGTTCAGTGAGCTAGTCTCTTCAGAAGCTGCTTACCTCCTGGACCCCAGGTTGCATCTGACCAGGTGGGGCTGAGCCACCCCCTGGGGCCCAGGCTGTACCTGACCAAGTGGGGCTGAGTTACCTCCTGGACCCGAGGTGCATCTGACTAGGTGGGGCTGAGCCACCCTCTGGGGCCCAGGTTGTACCTGACCAGGTGAGGCTGAGTTACCTCTGGAGCCCAGGCTGCATCTGACCAGGTGGGGCTGAAACTATGGGTTCCTGTGCCCTCACTTCATCTGCCAAAGTCTATTTCAATGTGGGGCTGTGTACCCCACTTTTCTTGGAGGGAAGGACTTCCCCAGCTCCCATGTCTGCAGCTGTCCCCAGGCAAGTGTCAGGCCATCCACTGCAAGTTTCCTTGTGGGTGGGAGAGGTGCACCAGGACCCAGGGCTGGAAACACAGTCTCTGTGTTTCCATGTTTTCTCTTTGTCCATCACTGTCCTGGACCTTGAGATATCCCCTGTGCCCTGCGTCCCCAAACAGCTGATTTGGACATTTTCTGTCTGGTTTCTGCTGCTTTGGGGAAGATTTTGTGTTTTCCCTCCCTATTCCTCCATTTTGGAAACTCCTCCTTGCTGCCCTTTTGTATTCCTCCCTCCCCATGGCTTAAGTCCTACCGTGGGTACCTGTGGGCTGGGGTCTCCGTCTGGACATCAGTGGGTTTGCCTCACTGCTGTAGGGGAGTTTATAGTCTGTGTCTGGGGGGAGGTGGGGGGGTCCCTGCCCCTGTCACTGTGCACTTCCAGGGCTCTGTGGGACTGAGGGAGGGGTGGGCAGAGGACTGGCTGGTCCAGGGCTGAAGTTCCTACCTCATATTTTTCTCTTTCTTTGATGCACATTTTTGGATTCATCTCTACTCTATACCTTCCCTCAGAGTTCTGGACAAGTAAGAGCTTTTCGTTTTATTTCACTCAATCTCCGGGGATAGGTTTTCCCTGCTGTTTATGTTGCCATGTTGATGACCTCACAAGTAGTTGTGTATTAATTGTCGATAATTACTATTATAATAAAATAAACCCCTTGAACACTTTATTAATATTGTGAACTAATATTATTATTATTTTGCTGAAGTTTGTATTAGATGCTAGAGATATCATTTTGCTTATGGCTGAATTATCCAATGTCTAAGAGAATAAAATATGATAGTGGAGTAGGAATACAAACCACTGAATGCAGGTCATGTTACAGTCTTTCTGGCCAAAATGAGTAGAAAGTTTTCTTCATGAATTAATTAAGATAAAATAGGATTCTCATTCGCTCTTACAATAGTAATAACAGTTGTACTTGATCTTCTTAGCTGCTCTTACCTCTCTCATCACTGCCACTACTGTTGGTTCATGCCCTCAGGGAGAGAGAGAAAAAGAGAGAGAATGGGAGAGAGAGTACTAGGGATCTCAATTTATACACTGAGAAGTTGCTTCATACCCAGGAAATGCAGTTGTAAAGAAAGGAGTGGCCTCAGTGGTTTTCCTGGCTTCTTGGTAGTCTCTGACTAGACTTGCCATAGGGCAGGCAGTGGCATTGCTTTTTTTTCTGTCTTTGTGTGTTGTAGGGCAGGGGTCACATTTCATTCTTTTTCCATGTGAGAAGCCCCTTATTGAAGCCTCATTTGTTGAATTTTCCTGTTTGGTTTGGCTTTAGTTTGTTTGTTTGGGAAGTGCATGGGCTGGGTGGAACCGGGTCCCCTGCATAGCAGGTGAGAATTCTACCACTGAACTACCCTCACCCCCCAGTGGCCTTCCTTTTTAACAAGCGCAAGTGCTAATTTAACACTTGTTTCTGGTTACTTGTAGCATGAAGTAATTTTTCTTCAGCCCTGGATTCTATTTTAATTAGAGGAAAAAATGGAAACTATTGTCCATTAGTATTTCCCCTAACCTCAGCCGGTTGTTCTCCCTCCTCAAAGTGCTCAGTCATGGAGGGCGTTTCAAGCACCACACACTAGAGAATTCGTTACTACTACTCCTTTTCTCTTGATTTAAACATTTTTCGCTTTTCATTTTCAGGTTTAAAAAATAGCTGGACACCTATTATCAGTGTGATTTTTCCTCTGTCGTGTTACACAACTCGCAGTATTTATCAGGCAGGATTTAGGATCACTTGCTCAGTTTCTCGCCAGAGAAATGTCATGTGTGTCATATGCAGCCAGTCTTTCAGTGCAAACGATTTCGCAGGGGGTGATGTCAGGCCTTCCTGACTCTGACGGCTGGGCTTCCCCTCCGCCTGCTCTCGGCAGCTCTCCTGGCTTCTAGGCTCGTGTCCTCCCCGATGGACAGCAGGCCTCCTCTTACATTTGGGCAGAGTTTGACTTCTTGAGAGCACAGCAATTTTTTGCAGTTGTGCTCATCTCCTGGCTGTGTGGGATGATTAAGTTGATGAATTCATTTGAAGTTTGCAGCCAGTCTCGGTCCCACGGGGTTTCCTTCGAGCCGGTCCAGGCAGCCTTCGCTGCAGGTCTCTCAGGCCTTTGGTAGTGAGAGAACCAAGTTGGGAAACACACTCTTGTGACTTCAAAAATAAGTTCTTGTCTGCCAACTAGAAACAGCCTCTAATGTGCCACATCCCACATACATTTGGATTTAATTTGTTTGCTTTTCCCTGGTGATTGCTCTTTAATTATTGCAATGTTGAAACAACTTGCTCTGTCTCCAAAAATATGCTACAGTAAGTGGGGGAAAGACAAGGGGTGAAGAACAGGCAGACAGGAACACTTGGGTGCCAGCAGCTGGAGGAGCCTTCTGCGGCTTGGGGAGGGGGGGGCATTTGCTCAGGGCTTTGCGTCTTCACTGCTTCACTTTCCAGAGGAAAGCATATAAATGTCCCAAGGCAGAGAGACCAACAAGGAGCTGCTCCCAGATGGAGCGAGCATGCTGTATGAAGCAAAGGGATCCAAGGGGTGGAGGCGACAGGCTGCAGTGGGAGCTGTGATGCACTTTCCAACCCCTATTTTCACCCCAGCAGATTTTCTTTTAAATTTATGTTTTAGTTTCTTGGGAAAACATGATCAACTGGGGAAAAATTGACAGGTGACAGTGAGGATGTTTTATGGTCTTGGTCTGTCACTTACAGCATTTAGGATTTTGGCCATGTTTCATAAATCCCCTCAGTGTTTCCATCTACAAAATGGGAGTGCCAACTGAGTTCATGCAATTATTGTGAGGTTTAGATGAGATTAATTTATTTTACTGTTTTGTCTCCTTCACTCTCAACGAATGCTAACTGAAAGCTTTAATTTGTAACATGCTGCTTTATTTAAAAATAGAAGTCCATTTGTATCCTATTCACCAGACTCCATGGCCAACGTGTGAGTCACTGGCGGCCACTGTTTGCCCCTGATTAGCTGCGTCTGAGAACCCCGCGGGGCAGATACAGGAGGCCTCGGCCTGGGAGAGTGCATGGACGGCTGTGGTTGGGACACGGCCGTGCAGGGCATGTGTCGGGGGAGGTCGCCTTGTCCTTGCCCCTCCCTTTTGCTGGCGAGTTGCCCAACACACTCATCGCAGGTGCCTCTCTGATGGTGCATCATGCGTCCTTCTGCTTGGATGACTCTGTTTGATGAGACCTGGCCAGTGGCATGTCTTCCGAGGGAAGCACGCAAGTGGACCGGCACTGCCCACAACAGGAGCAAGGCACAGATTTCAGGTGGGAGAGGACCCGGGCAGAGAGATAAAGGTTATGCTTTTTTGGGGAATGAGGAAAATAAATGTGTAGTGATATTTATACAGTTCATGTTTTTAAAGGAAGAAGCTCTGCAGGGTCCAGGATGGGAGAAACGATGGGCAGCTCAGAGGGCTTCCCAAACCCAGAAAGGGCCTTCATTTCACCTCCTGCCTGTGGCTGGGAGCATTTGGGATCCTATCTGAGGACACATATCCATCCCCAGAGCTCTCTAGAATGAGAAATAAGGTTCCAAATATCTTGAATGTAATTCACAAAGTCTTGGATAGAGTGGGGACAGCATGCACTTAGGCACAGAAAGACTGGATTCTAGCTGTCTTATATGCTAGCTGACAATTTAGGAGAAATTACATAACTTCTCTGGGCCCATATGTCCTTGGCTATTAAACAGAGATAAATTCCACCTACTGTAGAGAGATGCTGTCAGAAGTAATTTGGATCACAATATAAAACACCTGGCAATTAGCCTGTGGTCAATAAAATATATCTTTATCATTATGTCACCCTGGACGCTGTGCCCCTGAGCCTCACTCCAGACAGCCTCCCTCTTTATAATGGAGCTTCTGCCTCAGCCCCTTCCTCAAATTCAAGCTGTCTTTCCTGCCAGTGGCTGTAGTCCAGATTTGCTTTTATCATGCCTTCCTGGCAGAGGGGTCTATGAAGGCTCAAGCCTTGGATGGCTCTCCTTAATATTTCCTACCTATCTGGGCCTGAGTGCAAGCCAGGACAGACCCCCCCGCCAGTGGTAAGCTTTGTCCACCTGGGCTCTTATAGCCCATTTCCCACTTTGACTATGAATGTACCTATGCTAGTTCTGTGCCTTGCCCACTGCCCTGGCTGCACTTTATGTGGCGGGTTATTTCCTTCCAGCTCCTTTACTGCCTACCCCAGTGGGCAAATGAGATTCCAGGCACCTTACTGTCTCTTCTCTGGGCTTGGGGACATGAATCAACTTGGCCTGTAGAATCAGAAGACTTATCTAGATTTAGGTTTTACTAATTGGCCCTAATTCGTGAATTTACTAATTGGTGAATGATCTGTCATCTACTAAGGTTGTTGTAATGATTACATGTGATGGAAATAATGACTGATCATTTCTTGAGCTTATGCTATACACCTATCATTGTGCTAAGCTTATAATAAAAATTATTTTATTTGAACCTCATAAAATCCTAATATCATTGATAGGCACTGTATATTACTCCCATTTCACAGATGAGAGTGAGAATCAAAGTGAGAATGGGAAAAAGGAAAGGTGAATGTGAGAGAAAGAAGGCATAAAAAGGGGAGAGGAGAAAAGCAAAAAGTATAAAATGAGTCTCAAGAAGAGACACCAGTGAGTAGCTCACAGAAGCCCTTGGTGTCCTCTCTGTAAACAGCAACCTTTCTAAAATCTGTGTCCTAAAAGAGAAGAAACAGAGCCATTGAATCAGAGTTCTGCCAGGACAAAGTATTTCCTTGTGCTTTGTCTGAATCTCCAGATTTCGTGTTCTACCCGCGTTCTTAGGAGAGTTTGTTTCCTCTTATGCACAGACCAGGGTCGCAGGAATTGCACCTTGTGGGCTGGGGCCAGAGCCAGCCGCTCGGTGGAATTATTTCAATGTTCAGCGAGCACTGCATTCCCTCCACTGATATTTCTTGAATGCCTTGACTGTATCAGATACCAGGAATAAACTGAGAGCTATGGGGATGTCTTCATCTTTTGCCTTCGGGGTGAAGAGAGGCAGGATGATGGAAACACTTTTTTTAGTTCTTTTTTAGTTTAGTTTCAGATGCCTCAAATAAAGCATTTTCAGCCTGATATTTAGCTTAGTGACTTTAATTGACACAATCCATGAGGACCAACTTGGGCCTTCTGCAATTTTTATTTTCTCCATAACTGACAGTTATACTTACCCTGACCCTCACCTGGAAAATAGGCTGCATTGCTGTCGGACCTACGTGCAGAGGTGCTACAGTGGTTTCCAGTGCGCTTTAACTGTACAGACAGACAGGCAGACGCATGCACACACACGTGTACACACATTATTTTAATAAGAGATGTTATGCTTTATAGAAAAAATCTACATCTAGTCTTCAACAGTTATACAGCCTTGTAAAACGGCATAATTTCCCCCAGTTTATTGATTATGAAGCAGGTCCAAAGAGATGAGCAATCCGAGCGAGCTGACCATCTCAGCAGGCAGGGCTCGGAGCGAGGTCAGAGAAAGGCAGGACTCGGAGCGAAGTCTGGGAAATTCCAGGCCCAAGTCCTGAGTGTCAGAGTCTCAGCTGCCTTTCCTTACCTCCTAATCAATTTTGGTAATTGGTAGTCTTTCATAAAAACTGTGGCTCATGTTAAAAAAACAAAACTGGCTATTTTTGACTGTTAGAAGAAAGGATGGAGGGACCAGCGTTAGTCAGGACCCCACCGAGAGCTGGCATCACTTGATTTAACCCTGCAAATACCTCTAAAAGGCAGAAGGTATGTCTCCAAATCATAGATGATCAGTGGAGAGACCCAGATGCATTTCTAGCTCCAGGTCATGCAGCTGGAATGTCTGGACGTGTGAGAACCCTCTGGTCCTGGCAGTGCAGCCTCCTCCTTGCAGTCCCCTCTGGTCCTGGCAGTGGAGCCTCCTCCTCGCAGTCCCCTCTGGTCCTGGCAGTGGAGCCTCCTCCTTGCAGTCCCCTCTGGTCCTGGCAGTGGAGCCTCCTCCTCGCAGTCCCCCGTGCCCTGGCAGTTCAGCCTCCTCCTCGCAGTCCCCCGTGCCCTGGTAGTGCAGCCTCCTTCTCACAGTCCCCTCTGCGCCCTGGCAATGCAGCCTCCTCCTCGCAGTTCCCCGTGCACCCTGGCAGTGCAAACTCCTCCTCGCAGTCCCCTCTGCGCCCTGGAAGTACAGCCTCCTCCTCGCAGTCCCCCGTGCCCTGGTAGTGCAGCCTCCTTCTCACAGTCCCCTCTGTGCCCTGGTAGTGCAGCCTCCTCCTCACAGTCCCCTCTGCGCCCTGGCAGTGCAGCCTCCTCCTCGCAGTCCCCATGTGCCCTGGCAATACAGCCTCCTCCTTGCAGTCCCCACGTGCCCTGATAGTGCAGCCTTCTCCTCGCAATCTCCTCTGATCTCTCAGGGCAACACAATCCTCAGCTTGGAATTCTGTTCATGATTGTGCTTTCTGATTAAAAATGTCCAGTGGGAATAGACACTAGGAGGTAATTTAGCCAAATATCCTTTTTAGCAGATGATTTATTTACTGCTGCTGGGGTAGCATTTTCCCCTTATCTTTCTCTGGCCCTCTTGGTCATTTCCTGTCTTTCTTGCTCATTTCTCGCCAGGAAGTCTCTTATCAGTGCTGATTTGGGGCCAGTCCATCCCCTTACCATGGCAACTCTGAGGCTAA